>NC_139352.1:98324100-98441600 GCF_055883805.1 Amblyomma maculatum
GTTTGAACTCAGTCCAGTCATCTGGATTACGTGATTTGATAAATTTATCGTATAGCCTGTGTTTAGTTTTTATTTTTTCAAATAGTTGCATTGTAATCCATGGCTTGCGAATCCTGGAAGGTCTCTTTCGCTTAATACTACAGGGGAAGTGTCTATGATAACAAGTAGAGAATATTTTTAGGAAAATTTCATAAGCAATATCGGGATTTTGTACAGCATAGACATCCGTCCAGTCTGTGCTTTCCATTTAGTCGCGGAAACTGCCTAGCCCGTTCTGCGTAATTACTTGTTTGAAAGTGTCATTAGTAGTTGATCGATAGCTTTTACGGTTTAGACATAAAAATATGGGCATGTGATCACTAAGACCACACGAAAAAACTCCCGATTTAATCCTACCTAATGCAGCACTTGTAATGAACAGATCGATACATGTGGACGTATTACTAGTAGTTCTGGTAGGTGTTGCTATGACATTGAAACAACCATGTGTGTGTATAACTGCCTCAAAACTGCGTTTTGACGGGCTGTCGACCATCATATTGATATTGAAGTCGCCACCCAACACAACTTCATAACTGAATTCACACCTATACAAAAAGAACCGTTCAAGAAACCGAAAAAATGTGTCTAGGTTTCCACTTGGTGGCCGGTAAAAAAACAGAATAAATAGTTCGAGCACACACAACTGATAGAACTTCATAGTCAGCAGTAGTGCAACAAAATTCGTTAATGGGCACTACATTTATGCTTTCACGAACAAGCAAACTGACGCCGCCTCCACGCGACGTTTCTCGACTTCTAGTAAAACACTGATAACCAGGGAGTTGCCAAACAGTTGAGTGATGATCATACCATGTTTCGGACAACATGATAAAGTCAAACTGAAATGATAAGCTGCTGAAAAAAGGGTCGAGGATGTCATGTTTGTTTCGTACTGACTGGCAGTTTAAATGAATGCATCGAGTAGATTTTCATGTTCTGGCCCAACAAAATAAAAAACGTCAGAAGGCGATAACGAGTCTGCAGAAGCCATGCCTAAATCTGCACAACCTACACATAGCACGTGGGTATCAGTCTACCAATTTTTCGAGATCGGTCTTAGCCTTGATCACGTGAACATCTGCATGTTCTTTCCTGACCAAAATTTTTCCATGGCGATGCCACACAAACCGAAAATTGTTTTCAAGTGCCCAATCTTTTGTAGTCTTGAGCAGCAACCTATTTTGCGTGGTTAGGTTCTCAGATATAAACATGTCCTTGTCGACCGCTTACCGACGAATACCGGCATCTCAACAAGGGCACGACGATCGCTTTTCTCGACGAATTAGCGGACCTCAAAGATGTATTCATCCTTCACGACCAAACGCTCGAATACGCACCGGACCAATTCCGTCAGCCCACATTAGACATCAACCTGGCATTGACCCACAACAGGAAAAATCAGATTCTCAGTCTTCTTCGAAGCTACGGGGAGTGCTTCTCGTCATCATCGAAGGTACGACAAACACCACTGGCCAAGCACCGCATTATAACGGACGAACACGCCCGACCTCTGCGCCAAAGCCCCTATCGTGTATCGCCGCGAGAACGCCAGGCCATACTCGATCAAGTTGAGTAAATACTGCGTGATGACGTAATCCAGCCATCGAAGAGCCCCTGGGCGGCACCAGTCGTTTTGGTGAAGAAGACGGCACACTTGGCTTCTGCGTTGATTACCGCCGCTTGAATAGCATTACTAAGAAGGATGTCTACCCGCTTCTCCGCATCGACGACACTCTCGACCGGCTCTGCAATGCAAGGTACTTCTCATCAATGGACCTGAAGAGCGGATATTGGCAAATTGAGGTCGACGAAAGAGATCGCGAGAAGACCGCATTCATCACACCGGACGGTCTTTTGAGTTCAAGGTGATGCCATTTGGCCTCTGCTCCGCACCAGCCACATTTCAACGAGTAATGGAGACAGTCCTGGCAGGCTTGAAGTGGCAAATTTTTTCGGTATATTTGGACAACGTTGTTGTCTTCTCTTCAAACTTTGAAGATCACCTAAAACGACTGCAGACAGTGCTGAAAGCCATCACGTCATCAGGACTAACGCTAAAAGCAGAGAAGTGTCACTTCGCCTGCGAAGAACTGCGTTTCCTAGGTCACATCGTAAGTAAGGATGGTGTTTGCCCAAATCCTGAGAAAACAGCTGCAATCGCACAATTCCCACCGCCTGTCGACAAGAAAGCTCTGCGCCGATTCCTTGGGTTGTGCGCTTATTACCGACGATTTGTCAGAAACTTTTGGCGCATCGCCGAACCGTTGACATAGCTTACAAAGGCTGACGTACCTTTTAAATGGGAAGCGCCGCAAGGAGAAGCCTTCGGCGAACTTAAGCGCCGCCTGCAATGCCCTCCTGTAATTGGCCACTTTGATGAAAACGCCGAGACCGAAATTCACACCGACGCGAGCAGTGTGGGCGTAGAAGCCGTTCTCGTCCAGAAGAGTGCCGGACAGGAGAAAGTAATCGCTTACGCGAGCAGGTCCCTCACAAAAGCCGAAGTCAATTACTCGACGACCGAGAAGGAGTGCCTCGCGATCATCTGGGCCACTTCTAAGTTTCGTCCATACCTATACGGCTGACCATTCAAGGTGGTAAGCGACAATCACACGCTCTGCTGGCTGGCTAATTTGAAAGATCCTTCCGGCCGCCTTGCCAGATGGAGCCTACGACTTCAAGAATTCGACTTGACTGTAGTCTATAAGTCGGGCCGGAAGCATTCCGACGGAGACTGCTTATCACGCGCTCCCGTCGACGCCCTTCCGAAGGACGATGACGACGATGCCTTTTTGGGACCGGTAAGCGCCAGCAGTTTCGCAGAACAACAGCGATCAGACCCTGAGCGGAAAGCGCTAGCCGATTGCTAAGAAGGAAAGACCGCTTCCCCTCCTGGTGTGTTAAGACGACATTTATCTACGTTAGCGTTAAGCAATGGCCTCCTCGTGAAGAAGAACTTCGCACCCACCAGGACTGCGCAACCTCTTGTAGTGCCTAGAAACCTCCGGCAGGAAATTATGCAGGCGTTGCATGATGAGCCTACAGCAGGCCATCTCGGATTTGCACGCACGTTGCGTCGAATCCAGGAAAGTACTACTGGCCACGACTGCCTGCCGAAGTTGCCCACTACGTGAAGACATGTCGTGAGTGCCAACGACGCAAGACGCTGCCTATCAGGCCAGCAAGACTACTAAGCCCGATTCCGCCCCCAGACCTGCCCTTTCAACAAATTGGGATGGATCTCCTCGGCCCCTTTCCAGCTTCGTCTATGGGTAACAAGTGGATCATCGTGGCCACTGACTACCTTACCCGTTACGCCGAAGCGAAAGCACTACCAAATTGTACCGCGGCAGAAGTCGGCAAATTTTTTGTCGAACAAATTCTTTTGAAGTGCTCATCACGAACAGGGGAACGGCGTTTACGGCAGAGTTGACGGAAGCCATCCTAGAATAGTCATACAAGCCAGCGACGAACAACTGCGTTCCATCCCCAGACCAATGGCCTTACGGAGCGCCTGAACAAAACGATAGCGGACATGATCGCCATGTACGTCGACGCTGAACACAAGACCTGGGATGCCATCTTGCCGTACGTGATCTTCGCCTATAACACGCCAGTCCAGGAGACGACCAGAGCCACCCCGTTCAAGCTTGTGTACGGTAGGGAGCCCACGACGACGCTCGACGCAATGCTGCCGCACGTAACCAACGAGGACAACCTTGACGTCGCCGCCTACCTGCAGCGTGCAGAGGAAGCCTGACGACTCGTACGACTGCGTATTGAAGACCAACAGCGCACCGACAGCCGACGATACAACTTACGACGACGCCACGCAGAGTACAACCCAGGATACCAAGTGTGGATTTGAACACCAATTCGCCGTCGCGGACTAAGTGAAAAGTTGTTGCGTCGATACTTAGGGCTATACAAAATCATTAGCCGTGTCGGACCACTGGACTATGAAGTCATTCCCAACGGAACGTTAGCATCACAACGGCGAAGCGCACGCCCAGAAATTGTACATGTACGAATGAAGCCATATTACGCGTGTTAAGGAATCTGTGGTGTTTAAACTTTGCAGTGTTTATGCTTAAGTTGCTTTGTTTTGGAACATCGAGACGATGTTTTTTTGGGGGGGAGTAATGCCGCGAAACCTTCAAAACTGTATTTGTTGTTTTTTAACAGCCGCCGCCACACGGCCTTATCACTCTGATTCTGGATCGCGTATCAGTTCTGTATTCTTTGTTTATTAATGCTCGATGTCGCGAGTCACACCTTTATCAGTTTCGTTGTAGCGCAAGATGCACCGAGATCTGTCCCGAAAATTCCGGCCACTCGTGTGTTTTTCTACAATGTTCCAGCTTGTGCTGGTAGCTGTTTGCGACGTTATCTAGATTGTTCTGAGCAGCCTTTAAATTGAGCGTTGACGAGTGTGACGGGATTCTTTGTTCGACGAACGACGAGCACATTTGTTGCTATCGCCGCCGCCGAGTTGCTTAGTTCTTTTGCGGGCGCAAGTCAGCCCCAATAAAGAGTTATTTCAGTACCATCACGCCTGTGTATTCTTTTGGCGTGTACGGCGGCGGCGGCGGCGGCAGCGGCGGCGACGGCGGCGGCAGCAGCAGCAGCAGCAGCAGCAGCAGACGAACGCTTTCAGCTTAAAGCAAGCACTGAAAGCGAGGGTAGCTATTCAAGGGTAGGCTTTGCTTTTAGTTGAAGACAGCTTAAATGGCGTGGCTTTTAAAAGGAATGCTCATGAAATTGGGGAAAAATTTTCCAAAATATTTTAATTTTCAAAATATATAAGTAATATATGGATGCCCTGCTGTGGAGGCTAAGCACTCGCCTGCCGGACAAAGTGTAGTGAGTTCGCCAAACATACTTCGCGCCGAGTGTGTTCAGTAGCGAGTGTCATTAAACATCATGTGACACGATTAGAACGACACTAAAGGCTAGTGTTACTCGTTGAAAGTGACACTAAACTCGCTTGTCTGACAGGGGTATTATTTTATTGGTGCAACTTAGTGGCTTTAAATAGTAAAAGTGCATTGCCATTGACAAAAAAAAACGATCTGTGTACTTTTTTTTCTCTCTTTTCGTGTACTTAGCGTACTTGAAAGACCACAGCGTTTGACTCGCAGATTCAGGCGATGAGCACTGGGTGAACCACGTTTGCAATAAGTGCTTAAAGCGAAAGCCTTTTTGTCTCATGAGTGTCATCAAGTTTTGACAGAGCTTGTCACCAGATCACACGCTCTGTCGACAGACCAGCATACCTGACAAATAGGCAAGAGCAGTTACTATTGCCGCAGGTTCAGGTCTCGTTTTAAACTGCAAAATACTCCCGCGGCGTACAATAAACATCATCATCTTTATCACGTTCCTACTGCAACACACTCTCTCACTGTGCAGGGAACGTCGTCGTTTTCATGAAATTCCATCTGCGCAGCTGCTTCATATAACCTACGTAAATACGCATACACATACGCCATCTGGGCAGATGCCGGAGCGATCTGAGAGCGTATTGTCGAGCGCATCCATTAGACGCTTTAACAGAAATGAAAATAAAAACAAACCTGATGCGCGTAAGTGTCGCAACAGCAGCAGAAATGTTCAGGCTTTCTTATTTCTCTATTTTAGGCTCTGGAATGCTATCATTTTGAGTTTTTGCTCAAAAGCTTTAGAAGACTTCCAGGTCAAAATTGATTGCTGCTGCTTAGCTCGGTTAGTCCCTATTGTGCAAGGGAAAGCTTTGTTATGTTTCTTTATGTTCTGTTGCTTGGCATGAATACACTTATATAAGTGTGAGCCTGGTTTAGAGAGCGGACGTTCAATTAAGCATGGTTGACACAGAGTGCTGTGATTCATCTTCTCCATGGCTGTCTGCCAACGTCAACAAAATTCAGCCGAAGCACTGTTTCCACCGTGAGACTAATATATGGCTATCTGCGAAACTGAAGGACACCACATCCGGCTGGGTCGAGATGGCAGCTAGAGGTGTGCGCGGCCCGAATACTGAGCCGAAAACTGGCCCAGGCCCTTGCGACAGATCCGAGCCTCAACCCAGCCCGGCCTAGCCCGGTGCTCAAACGTAAGGTCCAGGCGCGGCCTGGCCCGAAATGATATTGTCACGGTGTGAAGTCTCTGATCAGAAGTCACCGCGGGACACAGGAGTAACAAAAGTCACAGTGCGGCAGGAAACTAGCAGGCCCGCTTCGACAGAAAAACTTCAGTTTCTTCGCCTCGAGGAGACGAACGTCGGTTTCTTCGCCTCGAGGAGGCACACGCTCGCGATCAGCACAGAGGGAAAATAAAGAATGCAGCGTGTCATTGCCCCCCGGGTACAAGAAGCATCGTCCCGATGCTGGGAGTGTGGGTAGAGATAAAGAAAAAAACCATTGCACGAAGGGCAGTTGCTCACGCACAGAGTCAACACTATCGGTCGTAATACGGTTTCAGGCGGACCACGTGGACCACGTCCGGGAGCGTGGAGCGTCGGGACTTTTTAAATCCATCAGGAACAACCTCATAGTTTAGGTCCCCAACTTGGCTTACCACTTTGTACGGGCCAAAGTAACGACACAGCAGTTTCTCGCTGAGGCCTCGTCGACGTACAGGAAACCAAACCCAGACGCGGTCTCCAACTGTGTACCGGGCGTCACGGTGTCGGAGGTTGTATTGCTGGGCATCGCGGCGTTGGTGATTCTGAATTCGCAGCCTGACCAGCTGACGGGCTTCTTCGACGAGGTGCAGAAAGGTGTGAACATCTGGTTGTTGGTTGCCGTCGTCTAGATGTGGTAACATGGCATCAAGCATTGTGGTCATTTCGCGGCCATGGACCAGACGGAAAGGTGTCATGTTCGTTGTTTCCTGGACCGCTGTATTGTATGCAAAGGTAACGTACGGGAGCACTTCATCCCACGTTTTGTTTTCTACGTCGACGTACATTGAGAGCATGTCAGCGAGTGTTTTGTTCAAGCGCTCGGTCAAGCCGTTCGTTTGAGGATGGTAAGGTGTTGCTTCCCTGTGTTCAGTATGACTGTGAATTAAAATCTGCTGCAGCAATTCGGCTGTAAATGCGGCTCCTCTGTCAGTAATCAAAATCTCCGGTGCGCCATGGCGCAGGACAACGCAATTGATGAAAAACTTTGCAACCTCTAAGGCAGTACCGTTGGGTAGAGCGGAGGTTTCCGCGTATCGTGTAAGGTAATCCGTGGCAATAATGACCCACCGGTTACCGGAGTGTGAAAGGGGAAATGGTCCCAGCATGTCCATGCCAATCTGCTGGAAAGGCCTCGACGGTGGGTCTATTGGCTTCAAGAGTCCGTAGGGCTTAGTCGGCGGCACCTAACGACGCTGACAGTTGCGACACGTTTTCACATAGTGTGAAACGTCTGAGTGAAGTCGAGGCCAGTAGTACTTTTCCTTGAGCCTTGCAAGCGTGCGCGTGACTCCCAAATGTCCAGAGGTTGGTTCATCGTGGCAAGCTTGTAAGATTTCATCACGTAGACACATAGGTACAACAATCAGGTACGGCGTTTGGCTGGCGGAAAAGTTTTTCTTCATGAGGACACCATTGCGCACACATAACGATGACAGAGCACGCTTGAAAGCTCTCGGAGTGGTTGTACATGCACCGTTTAGATAGTCCATGATGTGACGA
This sequence comes from Amblyomma maculatum, assembly GCF_055883805.1. Taxonomy (NCBI): domain Eukaryota; kingdom Metazoa; phylum Arthropoda; class Arachnida; order Ixodida; family Ixodidae; genus Amblyomma; species Amblyomma maculatum. Next base: position 98,331,806 of record NC_139352.1, read on the forward strand.
AGTTCGGGATCTGCAGATTGTCTTTCAGCGAGGCACTCTGTGCTGATGGCATTTAGCAGTATGGCCTCATCAGGAATTTCATCTGCGGGGGGATCTACAGGAGCCCGTGAGAGGCAGTCTGCGTCCGAATGCTGACGGCCAGATTTGTATGTGACAGTTATGTCGAATTCCTGTAATCGTAGACTCCATCTTACAAGACGGGTTGAAGGGTCCTTTAGGGTTGCAAGCCAGCATAGGGCATGGTGGTCAGTTACTAACTTGAATGGTTTCCCGTAAAGGTATGGCCGGAACTTCGACGTCGCCCACACAATGGCTAGACATTCTTTCTCTGTTGCGGAATAGTTCGCTTCCGCTTTAGATAGACAGCGACTGGCGTAAGCGATTACACGTTCTTGGGCGCCCTGGATTTGAACTAGAACGGCGCCCAGGCCTGTGTTGCTTGCATCGGTGTGAAGCTCCGTGTCGGCGTTTTCGTCGAAGTGAGCCAATATGGGAGGTGTTTGTAGGCGGCGTTGAAGCTCTTTGAATGCTCGTTCCTGTGGTGCGTCCCAAGTGAAAGGCGTGTCTGTCTTTGTCAGACGTGTTAGGGGCTCGGCGATTCGAACGAAATCTTTGACGTAGCGCCGGTAGTAGGCACATAAGCCAAGAAATCGTCGAACAGCTTTCTGGTCTTTGGGCGGAGGGAAGTTGGCAATAGCTGTCGTTTTCTCTGGATCCGGCAGGACACCAGCGTGGCTTACGACGTGCCCCAAGAACTTGAGCTCCGTATAAGCAAAATGACATTTCTCGTTCTTTAACGTAAGGCCAGAGGATGTTATGGCTTGCAAAACAGTTTCAAGGCGCCGAAGGTGCTCCTCGAACGTTGGAGCGAAGACCACAACGTCGTCAAGGTAAACGAGGCATGTCTGCCACTTGAGATCTGCAAGTACGGTGTCCATAAGCCGTTGGAAAGTAGCCGGAGCAGAGCAGAGACCAAAGGGCATAGCCTTGAACTCGTAGAGCCCATCCGGAGTAATAAACGCCGTTTTCTCGCGGTCCCTCTCATCTACCTCTATTTGCCAGTATCCGGATTTCAAGTCCATTGAAGAGAAATATTTCGCGGAGCAGAGACGATCCAAAGCATCGTCGATACGTGGCAGGGGATAGACGTCTTTCTTTGTAACTTTGTTTAGCCGGCGGTAATCCACACAAAACCTCAGCGTACCATCCTTTTTCTTCACGAGAACGACAGGTGCAGCCCATGGACTCCGCGAGGGCTGGATGACATCGTCGCGAAGCATCTCTTTCACTTGGCGGGTGATAGCGGCGCGTTCAGTCGGAGACACTCGGTAAGGTGACTGTCTGAGAGGTGGCACGGTATCATCCGTAATAATGCGATGCTTGGCGAGATCGGTTCTGCCAACACGTGACGAGTTGGAGAAGGTCGCCCGATAGCGCTGGAGGAGCTGGTTCACTTGGCGATGCTGCAGTTGAGAAAGTGCAGGGTTAATGTCGAAGTGTAAATCGGTGGTAGGCCTCTCCATTTCGGTTAATGACAGCGTCGCAAGTCCAGAGGCTTTTCGAACATGCGTGATACCGCAAATATGGGCCACTACAGTCCCAGTGCTTAAATGCTGGTGCTCAGCGCCAAAATTTGTGAGTAGGACGTCTGCTTTGCCGTCTTCGAGGCGAACGACTCCTCTGGCTACAGCAAGACTGCGTTCGAAAAGTAAGATCTGTTTACTCTCCACGGCACCTTCAAAGTTTCGCAGTGTATTCGCAGCCACAGACGTCATCACGCTGGAACGGGGCGGAATAGTGACGTGATCACCAAGGATGTGCAGTGCTGTCGGTCGCTCTGAAGCACTGTGTATTGCGTTCTCAGTCGATAAGGTCACTGACTTAGTCTGCAGGTCGATAACGGCTCCATTCTCTGCTAAGAAATCCATGCCAAGGATGACGTCGCGGGAACACTGGACAAGTACGACGAAGGTTGCTAAGTACGTTTCTTCTTGCACAGTTACCCTAGAAGTGCAGGTACCGGTCGGCGTTATCAAGTGGCCTCCGGCGGTACGAATTTGTGGGCCTGTCCAGGGTGTAGTCACCTTTTTCAGAGTGGCGGCGAAAGGCCCACTCATCACAGAATAATCGGCGCCGGTATCCACAAGCGCTGTCACGTCGGTTCCGTCCACTGAAATGTTCAGGTCGGCGGTTACGGCTGTGGTGTTACCGGAACGTCGCGGGGTCCGGTCACGGCTGCGGTGTGGTACTAGCTGATTTCGTGTCGTCGGAGAACTGGAGCGCCGAGGCAGCGGATCATTGTGGGGCGCGTCGTGTCGTCGTGAAACGGAGTGGCCATCCGGTTGCAGCGGTGGAGGAGCTTGAGAATTTCGTCGATGAGCAACCTTCCCTCCAAAGGTTGCCGCGTCTAGTTTTCCCGATGAGGGCTAGGGGAGCGGACCCGCGTCAGGCCGGCATTACCACATGTCTGCGAGGAGTATTGGCCCGGTGAAGGCGACCGCGAGTAGTCATAGGGCGTTCCGGATGATTCAGCCAGGTACGCGTCAATGGCAGGGGGTCGTTCACCACGCTGCGGCTTTCGCGCGTCGGCGCTAAATCCCGGCAGACCCATTCGTCGGTAATAGCAATCGCGGAACAGGTGACCAGCTTCGCCACAGTGGAAGCACAGCGGGCGATTATCGCGAGTGCGCCAGACGTCGCTTTTGCGTGGACGCACCTGAGAAATTCGAGCGGGAGGTACTTGACGAGTGTATGCAGGGGCTGCTTGGTGCTGACTTGGAGGTGGATGCTGACTAGGAGGTGGACAGGCACGACGAGTGACTGCGGCGTAGGTCATGGCCTGCTGTGGTGGCATTGTGGGGAGTGGCTCGGGTGGGTTGAGTGCCTGTTTGACCTCTTCCCGAACCATCTGAGAAAGGCTGGATACTTGAGGGGGTGCTGCCGTCGAAAATAGTTTTTGCAGCTCCTCGCGTACGATGGCCCGTATGGTCTCACGGAGCACGTCAGTGCTACCAGTGTCCGCGATGGCAGCAGCAATAGGGATGGACGGCCGCTCGTAGTGCTTAGATCGCATCTCTAGAGCCCTCTCAATGGTAGTGGCCTCGGATACAAATTCCCCGATGGTCTTGGGGGGACATCGCACTAATCCAACGAAGATCTGTTCCTTAATTCCCTTCATAAGATATCGAAGTTTTTTTTCTTCGGACATGTTTGGATCAGCGCGACGGAATAGCCTCGTCATGTCCTCGAAGTAAACGAGGACGCTCTCGTTAGGGAGCTGAACTCTCGTCTGTAGGAGCAGCTCGGCGCGTTCTTTCCGAAAAACGGTGGTGAAAGCTTGCAGAAACTGGTCCTTGAAGGAACTCCACGTTGGGATAGTAGTCTCATGATTTTCAAACCATGTGCGAGCTGAACCGTCAAGCGAAAAAAATACATGTTGCAGTTTCTGGTCGTTGCCCCAGCGATTGTACTGGGCTACTCGCTCAAATTTATCTAGCCAGTCTTCCGGGTCGTCGCCGGGAAAGGCTTGGAAGATGGGTATCTCCCGCGGCTGCTGCAACACGAAGGAGGGGGCAGTGGTGTCTACCTGCGTCATTACGAGTGGTTGTGTTGTCTCCGAAGGTGGTGCTGGAGAAGATGGTGGCGGCCTCGCAGTACGAGAAAATTGTAGAGGCGCGAATTCAGGATCAAGCCCTCGAAGCCGTCGGCTACTCTGATGGGTAGGCGTAATCTCGATGGTAGGAGATCCTTGAGGGCTGGAGTCTCGGCTGGTTGGAGGTGTTCGGAGCATGGGTTGCGTTACCCAGCAGCTCCACCAGATGTCACGGTGTGAAGTCTCTGATCAGAAGTCACCGCGGGACACAGGAGTAACAGAAGTCACAGTGCGGCAGGAAACTAGCAGGCCCGCTTCGACAGAAAAACTTCAGTTTCTTCGCCTCGAGGAGACGAACGTCGGTTTCTTCGCCTCGAGGAGGCACACGCTCGCGATCAGCACAGAGGGAAAATAAAGAATGCAGCGTGTCAATATAATGCAGTTGAAGTGACAATATAGAAACGCAAAACATTCTGAATGATCAATATATTATCTTGTACTATGGTGTTCTCACGTTTAAGATGACAAATTTCTAGCACATACATAGGTTTATATCATTCTAAGTTATTATGCAAAAACAAGTTCCGCATTGACGAACTCCTGAGACATTTATTTGCGGCTCCTGGATAAGGAATCCGCTAGCACTGAAGTTTTTTTCGATGCACTTACTATGGCTGGAATGATCAACGCGTTCTTAGCAAGAAAAGCAAGCTTGGAGTAAGCGGCTTCTTTGCTTTTCCAAAAGTGCACTATAACTCTAAACCTAAACAATGGGTTGATTCCGTGGCAAAGTAGTTTTGAGCTTCTCTGGCTCGCAATGTGCGTTTCGTGTGTGCTTTTCACGGCGCTGGAGAAGCGAGCCACTCCATTGCCTGCTCCGAGAAACATGCGACTCAAGATTTGGTGATGCTTCGAGCAATGTGACTCTTCAACTAAGGCTATATCTTGGCAACGCCAACATAGGCTCGTGAGAGGCGAAAGCGCAGCTCGAATCTTGAAACGGATACCTAAATATCTGCGTCTGTATTACCGAAGCGGAGAGGCGAAACTCGTAACTCAGCCTACAAGCGGCTTCCCTGCTCGGTCACTGACGGGCTAGTAAGCACCCGTGCACGCCGATGAGGCGTAGAGGAAAGGCGGGTGGACGCCGGTAAAAATTGCTAAGCTCTTGCACGGGGGTGGGCGGGAAAATTCTGTGCATTGTAGACCATTTTCGTTCACTGGCCGCATTTGCGCTTGCACAAAGCCGGAATGCACCCGGAATGCAGTGTCCAGCCCGGCCTGGCCTACCGAGAAAAATATACCTCGGCAAGGGTCCTGCCCGAGCCTGAGGGCTTCTGAGCATGGCCCGCATGCCGAGCCGGGTAGCGTATTTGGGTTTGCTCGGTACGGTGGCCCCGCAAGGGACAAAACGACAGAAGAGACGAAGAAAGGGGGCTGTTCCGACTAGCATCTACCGCCCCCTGGAGCCGAGCAGCCTAGCGATTAGCGGCGCATGCTTTTTTCAATGGGCGTCATGTTGGACGCGGCACGAGCTTGAGAGAGCCTATACTGCTACTACTACTACTATTACTACTACTATTAATAATATTATATTATTATTATTATTAGTAGTAGTAGTATAGAGGAAGATTCGTTTCACTAAGTTGGCACTGAATTGTCTGTAGGTAACGGCCAAAATAACTGGCTAAATATTATGTTAACAGCTTTAATTAATAATGATAATAATATTAATTGGTTCTCAGGAGGATGAAGGCGTCCACAGACACAAGTGTGACAGATACTGCGCCTTTCCCTTCCTGTGAACCAATTTTTATTATTATCATTATTAATTGAAACTGAAGATAATTTTTAGCCAGTTAATCCGGACGTTAACTAGACAATTCAGTGCCAACTTCGTGAAACGAGTCTTCCTCTATACTACTACTACTACTAATGATAATAATAATATTATTATTAATAATAAATAGCAGAGAAATATTACTGCGTATTATTATTATAATTATTTAGTAGCAGTAGTAGTAGTAGTATTATAGCCTCTCTCAAGCTAGTGCCGCGTCCAACGGGAAGCCCATTGAAAACGCATGCGCCGCTAATCGCTAGGCTGCTCGGCTCCTGGGGGCGGTAGATGCTAGTCGGAACAGCCCGTTTTCTTTGTCTCTTCTGTTGCTTTGTCCCTTGCGGAGCCACCGTACCGAGCAAACCCAAATACGCAGCCGGGTAGGGGCATTCGAGCTCGCGAGACAACGCGAAGGTATCGCGGGCATTTTGAAGGCGGGGGGGGGGGGGGGGGTATTAGGCTTCGAGCCAGACGGCCAGCGTTGGTGGTGGAGGGAAATCGTAGTAGACAGGGGACTAGAAGTGTGTGCTGCTTTGGTTCACGTAATGTTGTATATATGTGGATATGTAAAGGTGCAAAAAAAGTTTGCAGGTTTGGGAGGAAAACGAAGAAGAGCCAGGGGTGCGAAGTGGGAAGCAGCTGAAGAATAAGTGAACGCCGTCGGCTTCATGCGGCACGTACGAGGAAGCGGGCGTCTCTGGCGCCTGTGCTATGGAAAATGCACTCCACCTAGATTTATGAGGATCTGGGCAATAGGGTCTGGGCTTAGACACTTTCTTGCGCTAAAGAACTAATAAATGCTTGCCACCACCATCTCGCAACACAGGTGACGTTGAATTTACCACACCGAAGATCTTGGCTCGACGAAGCTCGTAAAGGTTTCGCTTATTAACCTATCCGCCGGTGTCTGCATCGCTGGCGGCGTTGACATGCCTCGTAGCTTCACAAACTCGCAAGCATGCCTCTGGAGGATTTTTACTGCGATAACGCACGTAACCTGATGGCTGGAAAAATTTTCCGCCGGCATCGGCGTCTACCTTTCGAAGTCTTGCGACTTCGACAAATCACGAACACTCTTTTAGCAGGTATTCACTGCCAGATGACGGCCAAAAACTTGCATCCTTAACTGAACCATTAAGAGAAATGGCCGGTGGCATCTCGCATGGCCGGGCACTTGTATGTCGGAAGTGGAATGGCGCCGGCGCTTTTGTCTCTTTCACTTAAGGATGTTTCCCGTCACGTGATTGGTCGGGGATTTATGTGTCTCAAAAAAATCCTGAACATGTATTAGAGTATAGGCGGCTAGGTGGGGCCGCCTTTTTAGTTGGCTGTACACCATACTCCGTTTACATCTGTCAGACTTCTTCCAGGGCTTCACCCGCCATGGAATACCACTGCGGCAATACACGAAGGCGTCGTCAGCAACACGTGAAAGTCATTCGCCTGCCGCTGCGACGTCAGGATTTTCATCCCGGGCCCCGCAGAAAACTGAAGCGCGTCGGCTCCTCGCTAGCCCTAAAACGCCATGCCAATGCTGCCGGAATGCAGAGCCTCGGCGCCTAGCACCTTCAGCCGGCAACCATTCAAGCAAAGCCAAATTGCGTGCCGCTGTGCTTGCTGCTATAAACATTTAGCCGACAGCCCTCGTGAACGCCGCAACCACTCATGCCATCCAAGACCAGTGCAGGTTTAACCCTTTAGAACAAGCCAAACCCGGCACTTACCATTCAAAAAAATTCCCTCTCACCGCAACCTTTATCTCTCTTCCAAACGTACTCAGCTTCACGGTAAGCACATCTGCGTCACTCCGTATGCTCCCAATCCTCTGATCTCACGCCTTGGCGTCCTCGATTGTGCCGGCGGTAATTTCTCCCCCTGAATTCATGCATGCTCAGGAATTATTCATGACGAATGTTCTCGCTTCTCGCACGATTGGTTCCACTTCGTCCGTTCTCATAACCTTTGCTGGCACCATTATCCCCCACTGCGCTTATCCCCCAAACAGCAAGTGCGATAACTAAAGTGCGATGAGGCAGAAAGCATCTGTACTGGTCCGAAGCCCTGCACTACGGAACCTCTTTCTCTTTTTGCACTCCCACCTTCCCCCTTTTTCTTACGGTTCGGCTAGACAAGGCCGGATATGGCATCATGATGTCGTCATATCAGATCGTGACGTCACGTCTTGTAATGCGCCATCCGATGATGACGTCATAGTTAGCCATCTTTGTCATTATCATCACTGCCAACCACCAATAACTATCATCGATCACTACCACTAACTAGCGGTGGCGGTCTTCTTGGCAACCGCGCTGGCAGGACGCAAGACAAAAACTAAGATACGTTGCTCACATGCCGGGCGTGGCTGTCGGGATGATTTCCAGCTATATTTAGACAGGACGCCGGACGCGGCCATGAGTGTGAGGCATTAAAGGCTTTCGCATTAAAAGGTGAACGCATGTCACCAGTAGGATTCCAACCCGCGAACTCTAGATCTATCGCACGGTGCCCAATCACCTTAGCAATTGCGATGGCTGATCTCAGTGTGGTCAATAAAAAAATGAAAATATTGCTGGCTAGCCAACACCAACTAACGCACCATGGGGTTAAAGCGATATCAAATAAAAAGTGGCAAAGAAAATGTTCCATGTCAGAAAAAGAAGAAAAAAAAAATTTACCAAATCATGTAATCCGCATCCGAGGCAGCTCAGTGAGATTCCTTTAGGAACAAGAATATAATTAGTCTTTTAACAAAAAATAGCTATTCTCTAGTTCTTAGGTTACAAACCAATAACTCTGGTTACAATGACTGATTTTTAGGGCGTAATATCTTCCTGACACAAAATTAGATCTATTGTTTTTGAAGAATTTTTCTTCACTGAAGATATTGTTCTCTAGTTCTTAACGCATATGTAGTCTTGCGAATGATTAGTTCTTTGATTATTTGTACTCCGGGCAAGACTGTACGGGATAGTTGTTAGTTGTGGATTACTCCTCTCCTTCCACGTAGCTGGCAGGCTGGCCGAACTTCTGCCTTTCTGTGTAATTTGGCACACCAGATTACACTGCATTCTGAGCAGCAAAGAATTCGTGGATGAGTACTACTCTTCCTCTCATTATGCTGTTTCTTGATATACGGATGAGGTAGGATACTTCTCATAACAGGGCGCATATGGAGGAGGCCTCCGTCACTCAAGTGTGCAGGAACTCTCGAAACCGGTGCTACCGCCCTCTGTGGAATGGGATCGGAAGTCCACTAGTTTAGTTTCTTTGAAGGCTTATAGGTGGTGCTCGACGCGGCACAAAGAGCAAAAATGGATGAAACTGGTTTTGAAAGCTTAGATGACGCGGGGGAGACTAGTTTCTCGTACAAGTTGTGCGTTAGGTTTAAGGAGACCATTCTGAGGCTGGAGGGTGAATGGGCCGTAAAGATTCAGGAGCTCGGGAGGGACCTGAAGGTTGAGAGGGAGAAAAGGATGGCGCTGGAGGCACAGGCAGTAGAGCTGGTTAGGATGGAAGGGGCAAAGACCGACCAGCTAGAGGAGATAGGGTCTCAGCTCAGGGAAGAACAAAAAAAGCGAGCCGAGCTGGAAGGTCAGGTGAAGGCGCTTATGGCGTGGGCAGCTAAAGACCCCGGGTCCGAGCAAAGTCAGGGAGTGGATGAGACCAGTGTTAAGTCCCCTCAGGATGAAGGAGATGGAAAGGAGGCGGGCAGAGAAAATCACCCCGTGGCGGTGGAGTCGCAAGAGGCGGCTACACGATGCTACAGCGAAGTAGCAAAACAGTTCGCGGGAGGGCTAGCGACAACCCCGGAATCGCGCGAGAAAGGGAAAACGCCGCTACGATAAGAGAACCAACGAGAGCGAACCGGGCGGCAGTTTGCGCAAGCTGGAGATGAAAGGCAAGATCATAGGAGAGTTCTGGTGGTGGGGGACTCAAATGTAGCAAGGTTTGAGGAGGCTGTCCTAGCAGCAGTGAAGGGTGACAGGCGTTTGAAGGTGGAGGCCCAATCGGGGAAAGGTATGGTTGAAGCGATGACCAAAGCCCAGGAGGTGGTAGGGAACAACAAGGATGTAGAAACCCTGGTCATCATCCATGCAGGACTCAATGATGTCTTGAAGGGGACGAGCCGGAATCTCGGGAGGCAGTTAGAAGTAGGTATAAATAACATAAAGGAGGCCTCTGAGAAAGTACACGTGACTGTATGCACAATCCCGGAAGTAGAAGGGCAGTCCAGCAGAACAGAGGGGAGAGTAGTCGAGGCCAAGCGGGTCATTAGGAGCCTAAGCCGACGACTTGGGTACACCACAATGGAGGTTAACAGGGATGTGTACGAGGTCAGCCTCCCCCTGTTTGCACGAGAAGGCATTAACTACAGCCGGGCCACCGGTAGGAGGGTAGGAGGCAGGATAGGCCGCCAGGCAACAGCATTTTTATGAGGGCCCAGGGCCCTGAAGCCACTATTGTAAACAAAGGCGACCAAGAGGACGAACATAGACTAGGGAAACATAGAAGCCATAGGAGAAGCAACAGGCATAATAAGCGCAAGAGCCAGATTAATTCAGACATAGGGTATAATAACATGCAAGGAGGCAGGAATAGGCTAAAATGGGAGGAAATAGAAGTGCAGCTTAGGCAGGAGAAGTTAATGGTTTATGGATTTGTGGAGACGCACCCTGTAACCCTGATTATGCATGGGAATACTGCAACAGAACCGAGGGCAGCAGAAAGGGAGGGGGAATTGGGGAGGGATTTGGAAAGGGGTGATGGTTCCTAGTCTGACTTTTGCCAATGCTGTCCTGTGTATGAGATCAGAGGTCCGAGCACGGTTGGAAATTAAGCAGCGGGGGTGGGTAGGCTTGCTTTGGGAGCTCATGGGAATACGCCAAACCAGGGTGTGCAGGGTGACCTGGGATGGTCTTCTTTTGAGAGCAGGGAAGCTGGCAGCAAGATAGCGTTTGAGCAACGATTGAGAAAAATGGGAGAAAAGCGGTGGGCTAGAAAAGTCTTCAGCTACCTCTACATGAGGAATGTTGACACAAGATGGAGAAGGCGGACAAGAAAATTGGCAAGCAAATATTTGGACAGCAGTAGGGGGACCAGCCAGGATTTATCAATTAAGAAAAAGGTTAAGGAAACAGAGAGGGGTCTGTGGAAAACAGGGATGGAGACTAAATCAGCATTGGAAATGTACCGAACTTTCAAGCAGGAAATAGCCAAAGAAAACATTTACGATAATTCTAGGGGCAGCCCATTGTTGTTCGAGGCTAGGACAGGAGTATTGCGGACTAAGACGTACCGAGTCAAGTACTAAGAGATAGACACGCATTGCAGGGTGTGTGGGGAGGATGAGGAAACGAATGAACACTTAATAATTTCCTGTAAAGGGCTCCGCCCTATAGTTCAAGGCAATGGGCCGGATTTAGCCAAAGCATTGGGGTTTAAGGATAATGAAGGGAAAATAGACTTTAAAAGGGTAGAAATAACCAAACAAAGGTTAGCTGATTGGTGGCTGAAAGGAAGGCAAGAATAGGTCCACACTATATATTACTATTCACGGCTAGGCGGCCTGTGGCGCCGCCGCCCGATTCAAAGGGTTCAGCCTTATCCATCCATCCAGAGAATTTTAAACAAAGGCAGTCAAGAAAGGGAAGTGCGTGCAGATACAATTTTCTCTGTGCAGAGGAAGTGCTCGAATTTCCGATAACAATTGCAGTCACCAGTACTGCCTGTGGGCTCATATTCAACGACTCAAAAAGGCCCGTGCGTAACTTTGCATGGGCAAAATTCACCAAGCAGAATATTGAATCTGTTAGTTTTGGCGCGCGTGGGCCTGGGTAGCGTACCGCTGCCACCAGTTATTACGTTTGTGGCTCGCGTGCTCAGCCCACCGCTGACGCAAGTTGTTACATGCGGCGCGCGGCCCCTCGGTAGCGTTGGCCTGGCGGCTCCGTGGACGGCGGACGGCATGAACGGTCCCAGCAAAGACGAGGCGTCTTCTAACGAAAGAACCTTTACTGCAACATCATGAAGAAACGGGAAGTGAAGCTGACCCGGAGAGATTACAGACACTCTCACACAGCTGGTGTCTAGCGTCGTGCCAACGGCGCGTCAAAGTAGTCTCTATCTCAGCGGAGTCGGCCGCTGCTTTTTATAGGTTTTCCAGTTGACAGGGAAAGGGAAAACCCTCACAGGAAATGGAGAGCCCGACAAGTCTGGGCAAGATGGGATGACTCAATCGCAGGTGGTCCGGCCGCATCTCCTCCACCTCCTGCAGACGGGCGAGGGCGGCGCACTCCCTAACGAGCTCCAGGCTTGGCCGGCGTTTGCACACACACGCACGCACACACATTTGGCGCGTGGCAGGATCACGCCGAGACTTGCATGCGGGAGGAAGCGTTGCGCGGCCGATGAACAGCGTCGAAATGGCCGATCCGCTCGCGGTTCTGCCTGTTGCTATGCGGTGGCCGCGTCAGCTGTCCCACTTGCCGGTGGAGAAACGTAGCAGACTGCCCCGCCGGGGAAGGGAGATCCCAAAGGGCAGGGGACTGCATCCGCTGTCCGGAAGGATTGGGATATTGCTGCTAGCCGGGGTCGTCCGACTCAGCTTCTCTTGAGCCCAAACAGCCTGAAGAAGTCCTTGGCAAGTCCGGTTTCCAAGGCACTCTGCAACTTGTCTTTAGGATAGTTTGCTGACAACCCACAACGTCACAACCACGCTAAAAATTCAACCGTTCAGCCAGCAAGCATGGCACAAACTTCACTAAGTTTTGCCAGACTATTTCCCTCTTATGCCCCCATCAATTTTAAAGGGCAGCTCAGCAGCACTTGGAACGCGTCCACAAATTTGAAAATTGTGCTTTCAAAAACACCATTTTCAAACAAAAGTAATACAGTGCAATCTGTTCAAAATCCTATGCCAGGAAGAAAAACACCAAGAAGTGAAAACTGAGGCTTCTTTTCACGTTATGGGCTTCGACTTAAGCCATCGGCATTACCGTTGGATCATCACCCTTTTCACTAAAGCTTCGGCTGTCCGTTTCACGGAACAACCGTACCTTCCTGTTTCTGGGCAAAGACCCCCATGAGGATGAATCACTCGCTTTTCGGAACAACCTATCCCCCTCCTTACGCTTTGCGCACCAGTCATGCATTGTCTTTGCCCGTGCGCATTTGTGCCTTCGGGATAGTCGCTTTCTTTTCGCGATAGCCTCAACTTGCTCCATTCCTTCTCGCGCCTGCCTTTCCGTTTTTTTCTACGGCAGCACTGGAACACAGGCATATTGCTTTCTTTTCGCAATCGTTTGAGTTTCCTGTCCTTACGATGGCAGTAATCTTTCTCGCGTCTGCCTTTCCGCGTTTTTCGGTGGCAGCACTTGAATACTCTAGTCCTACTTTCTTTTTGCGCGAGCTATCTGGCAAGCTAGCGGTCAACATTCTAGCTGTAACCGGAGCTAGTAGGACATGGTTGTCGTCGAAGTGGTCAAAGTGCGGCGCCGAGTCTGCACCGCGGCCAGCAGCGCATGACTCACTTTCAGTCAATTCTGAACAACAACGGCTGAAGTCAGTCGCCCTTCTAGGCATTTGCTCTGGCGGCTCGCCACTCAGTGCGTCGCCTCGCTCAGAGCTAACCGGAGCAGGATCAAGCTCCTTCCACTGCTGGGGCGCTTCGGATTGCGTGAGGGTCATATGTGCCACGTCCGCGTTCGCACTGGGGTTGTTTTCGCGAATACAACCTAGCGTGGTATCGGGGCTCGAACGATTCTGACTCTGCTCTGGTCGCTCGCTGTCGCCTTCGCAAGTCTCGCTCTCTACAGCGGACGCGCACTCCTCGTCGGTCTGCCCTGGCTGATCACAACTCGCGGGCTGCTCAGTTTCCCTGATCGGCATTTTGGTTTTCTGCGTGCCCTGCTCTACGACACAGCTGATTTCGGAAACCAAAATTTTCTCCTCTCCTAGCTCGTTTCCAGCTCCGTCGCACTCTACATAAGCTTCTGCTTTCGACTCGAGAGGCGGTTCAGCTACTACCAGTTCTCCACACTCATTTGATGGAACTGTATCTCCTACAGGTACTTGGGTCGGCATGCAGTTCACCTCGCTGGACAGCGTCCCTGCGGATTTCTCGTCGTTGGAGCCGGCGCTAACCTTCTCAGCCAGTGGCTCGACCAAGGTAACACGATGCTCTTCTGTTCGAGGATCGGTCGGCTCACTACTACGGTCACGTTTCTCGGCCGCTTCCCCAAGCTGTGTCTCACACTCCGGTGCAAGTTCGATTTGCTGCGGATCTTCCGCACTGTTTAGCCAATCGCTTACAGCGGCTTTCAACTGATAGGCCAAATCAAAGTATGCCTCGTCACAATGTTTCTCGCTCTCATATCTCTTCCGAAGATCCTGAGGCGTTATCTGATATCGTATCAGCAATGACTCGTTTAGTTTCATCGTAATTTTTCAAGCGGTCGCCAACCAATCGCTTGATTTCTTCCGACGCTTCAGCGGAGAGAAGAGCTACCAACTTCTGCGCCCAACTATCTCGCTCGAAACGTTTACTTCTGCAGACCTTCTCGAAGTCTGTCAAATAATCGGCCACATCCTCGGCAATGAGGAACGGTGGCGGACCATCTCGCGGTATTGAACCGTTACACTGAATGGCATTGCAAGCTTTAATCCTTTCCACGCTCATTCTATGTGCTGATATCTCCAGCTGCATCAGTTTCTTTACGCGGGCGACCTCTTTCTCGAAACGTTCCCTACGTTCACGCATCTCTTTCTCGTGACGTTCTCTACGCTCACGTTCCTCTTGACATTCGTCAATGATCTCACGGCATTCCAAAAGCTCGTCATCTTCAGCTTCCAACGCAAGAATAGCCTTTAACACTTCTGGTTTTCTGAGTTTGTCTGACAAATTCAGACCCAACTCCTCCGCAAGCTCCAGCAATTTTGGTTTGCGCAACGACTTCAAATCCAAATTCATGGCTGTTCCGAGTGCTTCCTTCTCTACTGCCCACTATTGCCTTGCTGCACTTAACCCAGCAACAACTACAACACAATTACCAGCTCTGTTCTCTACTTAACAAAAGCCTGGCAAAACTCAGTAGAAGAAAACCCGCACTCACCAAACCTCACAGCCAAGAATCCAAAGCAGTCGTTCCGCTGCAGGCAACCAGTCATCACACAGGGCTCGTTGCACTGCTCCCGACTTTCCGCTGAGCTGCTTTGATTCACGGGTCACGCCTGGGACATCTCCGCTCTTCCCACCAGATGTTGCGCCTCGGTCAGGCCTGGCTCGTTTCACCGACCACGGCCACTGCTTGGTCGTCCTCGTCCCTCCGCTGTTCACGTTGGACGACGGTATCGCCTGACTCGCCCCTCCGACCACGGTTACGGCTTGGTCGTCGTCGTCCCACCGCTGTTCACCAATTGTTAGGTTTGGCGCGCGTGGGCCTGGGTAGCGTACCGCTGCCACCAGTTATTACGTTTGTGGCTCGCGTGCTCAGCCCACCGCTGACGCAAGTTGTTACATGCGGCGCGCGGCCCCTCGGTAGCGTTGGCCTGGCGGCTCCGTGGACGGCGGACGGCATGAACGGTCCCAGCAAAGACGAGGCGTCTTCTAACGAAAGAACCTTTACTGCAACATCATGAAGAAACGGGAAGTGAAGCTGACCCGGAGAGATTACAGACACTCTCACACAGCTGGTGTCTAGCGTCGTGCCAACGGCGCGTCAAAGTAGTCTCTATCTCAGCGGAGTCGGCCGCTGCTTTTTATAGGTCTTCCAGTTCACAGGAAAGAGAAAACCCTCACAGGAAATGGAGAGCCCGACAAGTCTGGGCAAGATGGGATGACTCAATCGCAGGTGGTCCGTCCGCATCTCCTCCACCTCCCGCAGACGGGCGAGGGCGGCGCACTCTCTCACGAGCTGCAGGCTTGGCAGGCGTTTGCACACACACGCATGCACACACATTTGGCGCGTGGCAGGAACACGCCGAGACTTGCCCGCGGGAGGAAGCGTTGCGCGGCCGATGAGCGGTGTCGAAATGGCCGATCCGCTCGCGGTTCTGCCTGTTGCTATGCGGTGGCCGCGTCAGCTGTCCCACTTGTCGGTGGAGAAACGTAACAAATCCCACAACGGTCTCCTGTCTCACTCCCCGCCAGCTAAAAAAATTGCGCGGTTTCAAGTTAGGTTAATCCGATTTAGACGTGCAAAACCATGGTTTAATTTGGTTTAACTGTAAGTCGTGTTTTTTTTTTCCTTACAATTTGTTTAAGCTCCAGGGCATACACACATTACACAACATGCTCACTATTACGGCGTCTTCCCTCCCGTTCCAACACAGCCCGGCGGACATGGCACGCTTCTTCGGCCGACACAGTAGAAGGATCCGGCTCACTCGCCATCCTAGCGTGGTCTGATGTTCCATAGAAATTGCGCGGGGCTCCTATGCTGGCAACCATGGCAGGCAGGAAGATGTTATTTCGTTTAAATTTCGCCTTGTTTTTAGTTTTATTCTTTTATCCCACTAATTTTCCGGGATTATTATCATAACAGTATTTGGCATAGTTACCATCATCAGTATTTATCATTATTGCACCCATCTAATACTGTCAATACTAACTGGTGTACAGGAAAGGAGAGGAACAGTATGTGTTATGCTCTTTGCTTACACCGGAATAATGTAATATTAAATGCTTTCCAGAAATCAAAGGCGAAGTATCTGTGGCGCATATCATGAAGGCCCGGTTAGAACTCATAAAATAGTGTATTTGCAAAAAAATGTCGGAGTCCCAGGCCAGTTCGCTACGAAGGACCCACGGGTACCTCGTAACATTCGGGAAACGCAGCGGCCCGCAGTTTAGCCCGAGGATTCGTCAACCGAGCAGTGGGCCAATCGTGCCTGCAAGGGGTCAAGGAACGCATAATAACGTACCAAGAAATCGTCGCGAATTGCAGGAACAGCATAGTAGAATACCCATGCCCGGATTAATTGCTCAGTAAAACCCACCAAATTATGTACAGGCAATTCCAACCAGATATCTTCCCTAACCAATTCAAAATACCTGTGGTTAACCTGGAGCTGACCCCCTCCGAGTGCACATCCTGCGACGCCACAAAAGGCAACAAATCTTGGCGCATATCCTGCACATGTGTCTTGAGCTGCAGCCCAGAGCCGAATCGCATTATCTAATTCACTAAAATATGTGCTTGCAGTGACATCTCTGAACCTGCGGTGAGCTGGAACCTGGCAGTCGCTTAGAGGCATGGTCTGACAGTTACAATACAAAGTCAAGGGAAAAGGGCCATTGTTTCTGTGATTAATCTCCTTTTTTGCCGGAAATAAAATTTTAGTCTCGACCATTATTTTTACCTGCCTTGATGTACAGGGTCATCCACTTCTAGCTATAACACGGGTACCGCTTTCAAAGCAACATTGCGTCCGGCCCGGCCATCGCATAAAGCTAGACGGCAGGCCTAGCGAAGCATCACCTCCGCGTCCCACTGCGTATATATCGCTTTGCGTCGATAAGCGCCTGCATCCCACGTAATGCTGCTTTGAAAGTAGTCACCGTGTTATAGCTTGAAGTGGATTACCCTGTACCTGTCAGCCACCCTTCCAAAAGCAATAAACCAATCTGCCTTGCCGGTGAGACAGCTGCTGTGCTAGAAACGCTAAGTGTTACCTATAATAGTACTGCATAATAGAGAATCTTCCAAAGGTGGGAGCAAATTATATGAGGAATAGTTTCCGGGTACTTTCCCGAAAGGAGAGTGTAAACTGAGAAAAGAAAAAAATGAAGGAAATATAGGCGGCATAGCCCTTTCACAAGTAGTCATCTCTGGATCATGATGGGAAGAGCACTGAGCGTTAGTCTAATTAGGATGCCTCACCGCATAATAAAAATACAAGTGCAGAAGGAATTCATTTAAAAGGATGAGCTCTAAGGTGTTCCCCTACTGCCACCATCTGCAGCTTTAGAGCGTAATAAAGCACATCACCATCTCTTCGACAGCATTTCTAAGACAGCGTCATATTGTGGTTCTAGACGAAAACTGCAGCGTTCGATTCACCGAGTAGCGTACAGGGCGCATTGAATTCAGTCCTAATTCTTAGTTAAACGACACTTGATCAGCATTCGCACAAGTGTCAAAAAACCTAGAAGGAAGCTTTCCATCATGCGGCTCATTTCTGGAAGTCAAACGCTATGCAGCCTTTCCCATTATTTTCTTTGTTCTTCTCGTTTGGCGCGCAAGAATCAGACTCATCTGAATACTGAGGATTGTTCGTGGTAAATGCAATCCCTCAGACAAAGAGCGTGGATACTGAATTTGTCCATGTTAATTTTGATGACTGAGCGCAGCAGCTATACTACAAGTAGAACTCAAGATTTTTTTTTTCCCCGTTTGCACCGTCGTAGGTTTAAAATAACTATTTCACACTGTAGCTGTCAGTGTGCTGTCACCGTTAATATGTAGCTCGACACTATGCGTTAAAATTCTTAGCATGAACATTGGGCGTTGTTACACCGGAAACTTTACGAAACTGAGTAAATATATGCGCCGAAAGGCGAATAATGTCGGCCAAGTGGTGGAACGAATTCGTGCCCCTTGTTGTCGAGACAGGTACGATGCTTCAGCGCCTTCGAAACAGATCCCTTCTGAATGGAGAAGCGAAGTCGTTTACAAATAATTATTACCAAATAATTGGTGACAAATAAACACAAATGTTGAAATGTGTAGGGAATCCTTGAAAATGAGTACCTGATAACTGTATACAATGATAGGTTGCAAGCACGTGACATAAGAAATGTAGCGGATAAAATAATGAAAACCGCTACCGCGTCATACTCTTACAAACCAAGTCAATCCGCAACATATATTTTTCGACAGCTCAAAGCTGTACAGATAGTCTACTGTTCTGGCCTTTACTGATTCCTCAGGGGTCGTCTTCGCATGCGGAGACGACGAAGGTATTCCAATGCATGTTAAAGTAGGGGCCATGGAGCCGGTTCTTTGTCAGGCAATATTATTTCTGTTTGCTACTTCTTCATGTTAACCGAGCAGTGTTAAGAGTTCGTTGCTTCAGAAAATCCGGTGTCAGCGTCGTAGCTGTAACGTGAAAATCAGGAGAAAGGGAAGGAACAAAGAAGGCTTGCGGAAACCCGCGGATTCGAACACGGTGCCTTCGCAGTGCGAAGCGGGCACGCAGCCACTCCGCCACAGAGCCGCACTGCTTCTCTTCTAATAAAGGTGGACCTAATGTGTCACTGTCAGCTAATGTTCAGTTGCATAATTAAGAGAACTAATTATGGCAGTAATAGTTAAGCGAATAGCAAAGAACACTTCCACTTTGCTTACCTGTGATGTGGCGTTCACTGGTAATTTTCTTCGATCGTACCGCGCGGCCGTAACAGATGGCACGAGCCACCGCCCGATTCAAAACCTTATGCATCCATCCATCGCTTTCAAAGAATTGGGGTTTAAGGACAGCGGATAAAAAAAAGACTGCATACTTTAAGCGGAAACAAATACCCAAACGGAGGTTATGTGATTGGTGGTTAAAGTCAAAGCCGGAGTGCAATTTCACCTTGAGCTAAATACAAAAAAAAAAAGAGAAATAACGTACATGACGCGGCTGGTGCCTGAGTCGCCATCATCTATCCATATGTTGTATGTATGCACGAGAAGTACACGGACGTGCTTCTCAAACATTCCGGAACGTGTGTGCGAAGGCTATCGCGTTGAACTCTTAAATGCGAAGCTAAAGCGTCCTCCAATGTTTTTAATCGTTATTGACAAGGCAGAGTCCAAAAGCAAATGGTCTTGAAACTTCAAGACATTCTTACGAGTATTTCTCTGTGCTTGCCTTATCCTATAGAAGCTAGGCAAGCAAGCCCGCAATGTTAGCTCGTCCGCACTGGAGGTGGGATAAGAGACAAGTCGTATTACTTTAATAGTATTGGGGATTTTAGAGGAGAAGTGTTAGCCATTTGTACGAGACAACGTACAAGGGCTATGGAACGAAAAATGGTAGGGGTAACATTAAGAGATAGAAAGCGTGCAGAGTGGGTCAGAGAAATAACTCAAGTTACCGACCCGACATTCTAGTGCAAATTAAGAAGAAGAAATGGACATGGGCAGGACATGTAGTGCGAAGTGAAGATAACCGATGGTCGCTTAGGGTAACAAACTGGATTCCAAGGGAAGGAAAGCGTAGCAGGGGGCGGCAGAAGGTTAGGTGGGCGGATGAGATTAAGAAGTTCGCAGGGGTCAAGTGGATGCAGCTAGCACAGAACCGGGTGAAGTGGAGAAATATGGGAGAAGCCTTCACCCTGCAGTGGGTATAGACAGGCTGATGATGATGATGATGATGACGAGAACACGTCAATATGCCAGGTGTATGTATATATATATATATATATATATATATATATATATATATATATATATATATATATATATATATACGTATAGCGGAATTCACTTATAACGATATTAAGAAAACTGGAAAATCCGATCGTTAGAATCGAGTATCGGTATATCTGGACCGCCAAATAAAATAAACAAAAAAAAGCAAAAGAGCACACATGCATTTCCCCGTGCCAGCAGACTTACCTACTCTTGGATTTCCCAATCACAAACGGCTTGAGAAGCTCGCTTCTGTCCATGCTGGCGCACAAAGTCACTCGGACCTTGCTGTGCTTTCCACCGATGCACGGGTCCCCTTTGAGAGCGTGCGTCCTTGAAGGCAGCATTTCATAGAACAGCGCTGTCTGGTCCCCCTTTGAAAATGTTCTTTTCATCCTATCGCTCCAACAGCTCGGGCAGTTTTTTCGCCGACACGTCCAGCCTCCCCGACCACGTTTTAACGCGGTAGCGTTAAGGAGCTCGTGTCGCAGAAAAGCCAGTGTCGTCGGCATCGGCGGCGTTGGCCGTGAGCGATGAAGCCCGGCATGCACTTCATAAATAAAAAGCAACTTCCAAAATGGGCTGGGTGGGAATCGAACAGGGGTCTCCGGAGTGTGAGATGGAGAAGCTACCACTCAGCGACGAGTTTTTTTTTCTTTATTGCCTGTTTTGAGTTCACATCAATTAAAAAAAGATCCAAAATAATGGTAAAACTTGCAACAACCAGACTTCGGCTGTCACGAAAGGTTTAAAATTTCTTGAGGACAGCCAGTTCATCGAGCACACTGATCCAGTCAGGTGGATCAGAAAGCACCCGGTACGTTTCTTTAAGGAGCAGCACACTCTCGATAAAGTTCTCGCGTACAGAACGCGTGTTGACATCTGCATGTTGCACTTGCCTCCTTGTTTTCCACAGGCTGTGGAGGCCCAAGACCATGACTAAATCCAAAGGAATACCCACAATCTCGACTGAAAGGAACCGTATGCCATACGGATCTAACGGAAGGTCTTTAGTGTTCTCTGGAGAACATCCCAGTGAAAGACTGGGTCCCAGCAATCCAGAAAGACGTGCTCGATTATCTCTGGTTTTTTGCAAAGGAGACAGTCTGTTGTCCAGGGAACGAATAAGCCTCTTTCAGTAACCAGGTTTTAACAGGTAATGTGTTGGAATGTAGCTAGTTCGATGCTTGAAAGCGGTACAAAAGCGCTTCTAGTGAATGCGGTGTTGCCTTAGAACGTTATACTGTGGTGTATATCGGTAATTATGAGCATGTTACTTACAGAAGTCGCAGTTACACGAGTAGCGAAGTACGTTTCCGCTACATTTCTTCTGCGCTCTGCGCACATGCAGAGCCATCTTGCGGCAAACACAGAAGAACCCCTCCTCGCAATGTGCGGCGCTGCCCCGACACGTGGCGCGCCACTCGCCCCTGACGTTTTGCCGTGCACCCTCACGGGCTGTAGAATCAAGCGTCTTTCCTTTCTTTAGATCATTATCTTCGCTCACCCGCTTCTCCCCTTCGGGCCGCGCGGGTACCGGTGCGAGGATGTCCAGGAGGCACCAATTGACGAATTCAGAGGGGATGCCACACTACCGCAATCATAGCGTGATGACAGTGCTCTTGAAGACAACGAACGACATTCATCCATGTGTGTCATGCCAGAAGAGCGATTTGAAGGAGTCCAAAATGACTTACACTACGATGAGTGAAAATGCCAGTTTGGTGTGTGTGTATGTGTGTGCTGACTGACCGACATACTCAGTGCGTATGAACGCTAAAGGAACACGGGAGCAAGAAACGTTGTAGTGTGCACAACACAGTGCGATAATGTAGATTGTGAGAAGCACTTGTTTGAACAAGTAATTAGAAAAAAGTTGTACAGTGCACTTAGAAGTGTTGAGTATGAAAACTATGTCTTTGTGTGACTCAAAAGCATACCGAGCGAATGAGTGGGCGGTGCAAACGAGGTGCAATAACGCTATCGCGTTCCACTCTTGAAGGCGAAGCTTAAGCGTCCTCCAAATTTTTTTCATAAACGATGTCGTGGCGATCTTTGAATCTCTGGATCCATCCTCCGCCGGGCTTTAAGTTTTCAAGTCCCAGAAGCAAACCAAATTTCTTCGCCTTTGCAGAAAGAATCGGTCCTGTGATTCGAACACTTCGGTTGCGAGTGTTCAGGAACCACTGGTAGAGACTCTCTTCGAGATGGCTGTACAAAGGGTCTCTAACCCTCTTTCGCTGGTCGACGTGGCCGCTGAAGCTGGCCTTCTCGCGGACATCAGTCTTGATTATTGTCGAAACCGTCGACTGCGAAAGCCCATACTTTCTAGTGAGGCTTCCTACCTTGAAGCCCTGCCGGAAATCTGGTGCTTTACCTCGAGAGAGATCGCCTTCCGCTTAGTCGGCGCCATCTTCCACGTACTGTCAGCAGCGAAATCAGACTGACAGAAGCCGCTGAGGCGCTGTGTGATTTTCGCCGTCAGCTTGCGATGGGCAGTGTTCGCGGAGCCTTTTAGAGCGCAGCTCTTTGGCACCCGTTCCTGGGTTTCGCGTCGGCGTCGGCCTCGTAACCAGCTCCCTTTCATATCTGATTGCTGCGCGCGTTCCCCCGTTCGCCGCGGCTTATACCCCCTTCCCCCCCCCCCTCTTCCTACGTGGCGGCGAGGGTGCTCTCCGATTGCCGGAACGACGGCTCCCTATCAGCGGATCACGGTGCGTGCATCCCAAGCCGAAACGCAGAGTCACGTTCTCTTCACTCGCTAGCAGCGTCAACGGCATCAGTTAGACGCTGCTATCTGATCGTCGCGCAACGTTCCTATGGGCTCACGCGCTGCCTCCAGCGACCTCCCGATAACTTAATTGCTCTTTCATTTCTCCGACCACAAAGCTTTTATGACAGCCAAGAACTGTTAGTGGAGTGTTTCTTGAAGGAATACCTGTGAAAAATAAAAAAATAAAGTTGTCTGTAATTGTAAATACGTGTCCTGCTCGAAATCTTTGCCCCAATCTATCGAAAAGGTGAAACAGCTGATGAGCTGCGCTCAAATTTCGCATTAGGCAGTAACGTAATCATCGGCAATTTTTTTCCCTCCGCCCTGTGCAGCGTTGGTAACGTAGCGATTCAGGGGCGGCAACGAGCGGCAAAGCGGATCCCGGGGAAGCAAGCGATGCGATAGCATGCTTGGTAGCGAAGGAACGATCGGCGTGCGCAAAGTGTGCTTCAGACGCAGTTTCCTTCGCTCTGCCATAGAGAAAGAGATTTGTAAAGAGCAGACACTCCCATATGGCCCAGCAGCCCATTTGACTGTAGCGCACCAAGCGGCCGGCGGCAACTACTTCCGGTTTTGCTGAAAGGCGCGCGATTTGAATGCTAGCATGCGCTGCGCCCTTCCCTTGCACTTTAGGCACATTATTTTGGTTTTACATGGGCTGCTAGGGTTTCTATTTATTTTCAGCATGCATAACAACATGAAAAATAGATTCCCAGTTCTCTAAACTGGCCATCAAAGCCGCTGCGCCACAGCCTTTGCAAAACAGTATTGCAGAAAAGACGCCAAGTGCTGTGTGAAATGAACATTTATTTTGCAGTATAGAAAACACACAAGAGATGCAACAGATGTAGACGGATGCATTGGCAAAACTTGGCATACATTAGACGATGTGCACAGTACAGAAAAGTAAAAATACAGAAGGCGAGAAACAGCACTTAGAGACAAAAAAATAGCATAATGTTGATTTCCGAATTATGGCAAATATGTAGCAAAACAGGCGTTAGACAAACTACACAAGCCCAGTAGCGGCTACCTTAGCAAGGGTAACTTGTATTGTTCAGGGCAGAGGGGAAGGCCACAGCGTTCACTCGTCGCATCTGCCGTGCTTCGGCTGCAATCCGTGGGTCTGTGCAGTGCTGTTGGAAAAGGAATGAATGAGATGCAGAAGGTTGCAAAGAACTTTATGGCCGCTGCACCGCGCACACATCTGTGCATGTGGGTTCGTACTGAACCACTGTGAGCAGCAGTTATGGTCCAGAACAGAAGAGCTGTCATTCGTAAAATTGATACAAAAGCTACTCTTGCAACGTAGAGGTCAGGAACTGCAGGCTAACCAAACCTATCTGAAAATGCATTTCTACAGTGAGTGCAATAACAGCCACTAAACTAACACTACTCCTCAAAAGCACTGAACAGCTGGAGCAATGAGGCTTGCAGCATAATAAAACATCTCACTTTATCGTTGTCCCGTTAAATGCAACGCGCCATTACGAAAACTAGCAGTTCGCAAAACCGCGGTCGGCGAGCACGCCATGTTGGGTTGCCCTTCATACGAGACTTTGTGAAGCGCAGACCGCCGTGCTGAGCTAAACTGTCCGAAATGCCTCTCAGTTTGACAAGAATGAAACATTTCTCACCTTGCGATTGTCCTGTTAAACGCGACACCACGCAAAACTAGCCGTTCGCAAAACCGCCTCATGCCATGTTACGGCGGCGGCCAGCACTCCTTGTCATGCCTATTAGCTTGCCCTTCACGACCGACTTTGTGAAGCGCAGTCACCGCCGTGCTGAGCTAAACTGGCTAACATTCTGCGCAGTTTGACGAGGAAGTCAAGAATGCAACATTTCTCATCTTACCGTCGCCCTGTTAAACGCGACACTCAGGAAAACTAGTCGTTCGGCAAACTGCGTCAGGCCTGGCCGCACCGGCCGGCTACGCCATATTGGCGCAGCGGCGTGCCTTGGTGCTTCGCATGCCACTTTGTCCAGTGTGCTGAGATAAACTGTTTGAAATGCAGCTCAGTTTCGCAGGAACACAACATATTAAACCTTGCCGCGGTTGGAAACTGCCGGAGCGTCACGAACTGCGCCTGAACTTCTCTCTGCCTGAACAGCCGGCGCGCCTGTTCATGAGCTGCGAAACTTAATTGGCACCGGTCAGCGTGGTCATGGTAAACTGCTTCAAATGCAGCGTAGTTCAGCAAACAACGTTGCTCACCTTGAAGTCGTTACAAACCGCAGTCGTTCCGCGTATCAGCCCACGAGAGATAAAATATGCGGTCTGTGCCGCACAGGCGCGGCGAGGCATGACCAGACAACGACTCGCTCTCTTCAACAGCTTCTTGTCGTCTGCTCCGGCGGGCTACCGCTGCAGCGAGTGCCGTCGCACGCGCGTCCGCGCATGCGCACGTTGGTGCCGCCATCCGTCAATCGGCGGCAGCGCAAAATGTCGCGCGTCATTTCCTGGGGCCAGTTTTCGCCGAGTGACCGCTCTTTACCAATCTCTTTCTCTATGGCTCTGCCACGTGCTGGAGATCCCGCAATCGTTTGCTGCTGACAGTAAAATCGTGCGATAGTGGCGATGGCGATACGGCCGCACCCTTCGTACGGCAGTCGCCAACGGTCTAGCGGCCAAGCAAGCGCTGCCCTTCTCCCCACCTTCTCTCTCCAGCGATTGCGATAATGATGGCGCACTTTTCGCGTCATTCTCTTCCAATCATTTTATTTTTTTCGCACACATTCATCCGAAATTTCCTAGTAAATATTTTCCAGGCGGTCAAAATTCTATTGCTGTATCCGATATATCGCCATAATCGTATCGTTATATGTGGTTTATTTTTACATAGGGGCAATGGGAAAATTGATAAATGTAAAT
Organism: Amblyomma maculatum; assembly: GCF_055883805.1. NCBI lineage: Eukaryota > Metazoa > Arthropoda > Arachnida > Ixodida > Ixodidae > Amblyomma > Amblyomma maculatum. The sequence continues at coordinate 98,357,282 of NC_139352.1, forward strand.
AATTTGATCGTTATAACCGATATATCCTTAAATCTGGTATCGTTATAAGTGGATTCCACTGTATATATACACACACACACACACACACACACACACACACACACACACACACACACACACACACACACACACACACACACACACACACACACACACACACACACACACACACACACACACACACACACACACACACACACACACACACACACACACACACACACACACACACACACACACACACACACACACACACACACACACACACACACACACACACACACACACACACACACACACACACACACAAAGTCGACGTTGTTTATCGGTCGTGCATTGTCTTAGTTGAAAACCTGTCCGAGTATCCTGGTACAAGGGTAATGCTCTCACTCATGCATTTATGCACGTGTCAATGTGCGCACACAGAAACACCGAGTCTGTAAATGAACGTGAAGCTAGTTGAATAAAAAATTTGACTATGAACACCACAGCCCTGGAGGAACCGCGCACAGCCATGCTTTAGAGACCACATCGTGCCTAGAATTTATTAATGGTAAAAAAATTACCGACTGCTTGAGCTAGCTATGCCTTCTCTTCTATCGCCATGCCTCATGAACTGGAGCCAGTCCGTGTCGCTCATGATATTTCGTGGATACACTGCGGTTTTTACCTGCTATTTGTTTTTATGTGCATTGCAGGCTGCTGTTGAACCTCAGCCTGCTTCCTCTACCGCAGGGCTGCTTTTGGAAGCCAGGAATACCGCCAGGCCCTGTTTATTATTTTGTTATAATAATCATAACAACGACGACGTCTGACATACAGAAACCTCTAAGATAGGAAAGGAAACATCTAACGACGTTTTGTAGCAAAACTATTACTCTTTGTCGAACTTGTAGAATTTGTATTTTACATTATGAGGTATTACATAATTTGGGGGCAATTGTTACCTTGATTAAAAGGCGGTACATAATGCTAAAATAAATGAGCGTGTTCGACGGTGCATGAAAACTGAATAGAGGGTTCCCTCATTGTTGATGCTTGTCGGTTTGCCTTTTTGTTTCGGGATATTGATTTTTTATAAGCGAGGCATGGCTCGACCTTCAAAAGCACGAAGAGTTGCTTCTTTGCAGGATATATATGAAAAAAAAAAATCGACAATAATTAAAAATTGCTAGAAGACATGACAAACAAGAATCTAATTTTTGACGTAGTCTTACATGTCCAGTTATAAGGCCGGCACAACGTAACGACGAAGCGTAAGCAAAAACACTTTGGCTGTTAGGATGTAGATATACGGTCTCGAGAACCGAGGAATTGTTAAAACGAATTCACTCTCCCCATGCGAGGAGAATTAAACGTGCATAGAAATACCAGACGTCCTTCCTTTTGGTTCTGCTCATTAGCCGTGGCGTCACCAGAATTAGCGGCACCCGGTGTGCTGGCGAGGGCCATTCCCTATCCCTCTCCCCCATTCCTTTAAATTCAAAACGCCAAACCATTATTTTCTTTGTGAAAACCGCTTGCGTTGATATGGGGAATTCGTTCGGAGTACCCGACGGCCTGGTGCGGGCAATTTTTAAGACCTTCACATAACAAACGTACCCCCATGAATAATCATTCAACAAAACAGCACATAAAAAATTGGCAATGGCTTAGCTCTGCGATGCCAGGATATACGTAGCGTGAGCTTGGTTTATCTTGGCTTGCCCAGTCATTGCCTTGGTTTATCTTAGCTTATCTCGGCTTTCCTCAACTTCGTGACATGATCATCTGCCTGACATGCGCGGATAGCGTTCAACTTAGACCCTATGCGAGAAGCGTTCAACAGGCCCTATGAGACAAGCTGTGGAATGGGGCTTCGAAAACGTGGTGGCAGAATTCGCATTTTTGGACTTCAAAAAATAAACAACTTCTTCGACAACAATTGGCAGAAATGTACAAAGCTGGGGCAATTCTTGCCAACTGCCATACGTGCTTGTATGGCAGCCAGGTGTCAGACTATCTTGCTTTGAGCCCACCTCCTTTGCATGAGTATTTGAACTGGCTTTGCACCTGCTAGAGGTTCTTCCACATCATCGCGAAAACAGACGAAGGAAGAAAAGCAAAGACACCACAAAGACGAGCGCCGACAAATTTTTGTAAAACCTCGTCATGTGATTAGAGCAAGACGAGAACAGTTCTGAAAGCACATCGCAAGTCATACAAAATAAGTCATCTATCACACGACGAAACTTTACCACCCTTTCTTTGCCGATACAAAGATTTTATTTCCGAATAGGGATACAACAGCAACAGAACTGAAGAACGCCTATTTGATATGAAAAGGACAATTGCAGTGTGTAAGCCAGCCTTTTGTTTTGCCACTTGATGAAGTGGTCTCGTTGCTTGTCAATTCATAATATCGTCTCTAAGTTAAACAGAGACATAGACTATTTTTTGTTAAGATTTCGTCTTGTCATGAATGAATTTTTTGTTGTACCGCTTGCAATGGGCTTCTGCAAGCTCTCTCGACTCATTCAAATCATGTGACGAAGTTTAATGAAAATATGCATTCTTTCTAAATAGGCAATTAGTTCTGAGTCTGCACTTGCTCGAACTGCTCGCTTTTTTGGACATCTGCATTTGCGCTGCAACTTTCACAATGAACCAGTATGATCTTGCATGGCTATTCATCCTTTTTTCACATCACTGTATTAAGAAGCAAATCATGCAATTAAGCGTGTGTAACTGTGCTCATTTTCCAATTTTTATGATACCCTCCTGAGACCCAAGATGCATTTAGTTTGCTTTATAGAGTTTAACGCCCCAAAGCGACTCACGCAATGATGGACACCATTGTAGAGGGCTCTGGAAATCTCGACCACCCGGAGTTGTTTAACGTTCACTTACTTCACATAATACATGGGCTCCTTGCTTTTCGTTTCCATTGAAATGCAGCCACCATGGCCAAGATTTGAACCCGTGTTATTGGCTTCGGCAGTGGAGAGCCACCGCGGCAGAAGCCGGGATTTGTTTGGAGTAACAACTTTTCCTTAGGCCTTTAGATTAAGTGAGTCGAATTGCGAAGGGGAAAAGTGTTTAATATTTTGTCAATAACACAAATTGTTTCAGCCGAGTATAACGCGCAGTTTATCGGACGAAAAAATAAGATACATAAAAGGTTACAGTATGTGGATGCACAGTTACACAGTGCCCCTTTGGCTTATTGTTAACCTTGATATAAAACCAAAATTACTTTCTGAAATTACGAAGACATAAGGAACAACGCTTTTCTCTCCGGCAGATTTATGAGCGCCATGACACCGGATGTCAAAATTCTGCGACTAAATTTTCCGGAAACTTTAGGTTTAAATTTGAGCAATGTAACTGCATCAATGCCGCATATATACGACCCAATTATGTACAACACACAATATAACCAGGTTTCATTAGGATGAATGACTAGGCATATGAGTAGTGGCTCAAAAAATACACAGATGCCCATAGCCCGGTCTCAGAAAGATATGCCTAGCAATCAATGTTTTTGGTCAGTTTGTTTTCTCTAAGAAGTTGTAAACTGGTGAGTGCTCTAAAGGCTGCGCTTGGATAATTGTCGGCTTCAAGCATTCTAAAGAGTGTAATCATTTCTGTGAAATGTGTCTATTAGCTATAACGTTTACAACAGCTAGGTGCACTTGCGCATTGTCATAGTTAAGATTTGTTCATTGCCTTTCTACGTGTGCTTGGTTCGATATTATACACGCATGTTTAACATTTTGAGCGTGTAACTGAACTCAAGCTGCCTCAAACACTTTGCCTCAAACCTCCCCTTAGTTCCAGTATTTTTATATCTATCCGGTTCTGGTGTGACTGTCAGTCATGCCCTGCTACGCATAGTTCCTACAATAAACTGAATTCTAAGGTGACATGAATGCTCGAATGCATTTTTCACCTCGTGGGTTCTTCAACAGTCATTTTATTTATTCATTTTCAACAATTTTTTCATGGTATTCATTTTTTGTCCAGCACGTTTTCCACGACTGTGAAATAAGTTTGCTGTTGAGCTGCAAACATGCTGCGGTCTTCTGCCCTCTCACGTCTTTCCTCAACGCGATCTTGAACACGAATCGCCTCTCTTCTCTTTTGTATTCAGCCTTCTGCTTAAGTATCCTCTTCCCTAAGGTGCAGTTCGTTCAAGGTTCTCTCCTTCTCCCAAGCAAGGTGCACTGTTCTTCCATGGCAATCCGCCATGATTCAATAAGGAAGTCTTTTTCTTTGGTATATTCATAATGTTTCATCCTTTACTGCAGGAAATCGTAGTCCGCCTGCTCCTGACTTGCAGCTTAAATTGCTTTTCCTGTAGGGTACAGCAGTATGTGAAAAAAATGAAGCCCCAGTAGCAGTGCTTAAGATTAACCACGTACATCTTTTGTACTTTAATGTGAAATAATTTAATGTTAATTTATTTCAGCTGAACACGTCAAGTGCTATTGCCTAGTTTACACTGATGCATTGAAACAAAAAAGACCACACTGCTTCCAGTGCCACACACAGTATTACCAAACCGCTTCTTACATTCACTTTTGCTTCTAGAAAGGTAAGAATAATGTAGAATAATGGTAAGTTGTGATTTGGCATATCATAAGGAGCAATCTATGCTTAACCACAATATTTATTCCGAGAATTGAGGTTATCAATGTGGACAAAAATTAGTTGCCCTCTTAACTGCCAACAGAGTGATGAAATTGGACGCATGGCTCAGAGAGCTGTTGACACCGTCGACTGCCAGAAATGTATTTGTTAGAGTGATTAATAATTATTCTCTTGTAATCCCCTCTTACTAGACGCATTTAGAAGATCCTTTTGTTTGCCTCTGAAAAACGGAAACTATCAACATGCTCTTAAGTGAAAGAGAGAAAGACTCTTTTATGGAAAAACCGAGGATTTTGCTGGCGTTTAGATTTCGCTGGCATGCTACTCCGTGTAGGAAGGGAAATTCAGGAGGGAAAGATTGAAAAAGGATGGTGAGTGAAAATATAGTATTGAAGGAGGGGGGGGGGATAAAACATGGCCATAAAATACGTGTTAAGGTGCTTCGTGGAGGAATGATATAAAATCAATATTGAAATGCATGATCCGACAAATGTGCTTATAGAGTTCACAGCTTGCAAAATGCCTGAGGGAAACTTGCGAGGTTAATTTAGAGTTTGTCAGGGAGTCCAATCTCTTTCAAATATGTAAATAAAAAGTTCATCGCGAGTCTCAGTTGCCTAGGGCAGACTAAGGGACCTAAAACACTGTGCATTGTTAAAGCCACTGAGGACAGGTCCTCCATGCTATGTTCATAGTTTGCACGCTCGTCAGCGTACGCAGTGCACTCAAGTAGGACATGTTCCGCAGCTTCAATCGAGCCACAGTTGTCAAAATATGGGCTGTTCATTTCACCGAAACGGTAGCGCAAGCCATTTGTATATGCACAGTTTAGACGAAGTCGGTGGTAAAGAGTTTCTAGTTGGCGAGGATATTTCAGAGGAAGTCTTGATTTTAGATGTGGGACACTTGAATAAAGAAATTGGTAGTGATGCGCCGGCAAGCTCCAAAGTCGATACTTTTCTCTCAAGTGGAAACAGGAAACAGTCGCAAAATATGACTGACCGCCGGGGCGGTGCAGTGGTAAGACGCCCGACTACTGTCCGGAGTTCCCGGGTTCGAACCCGACCACGGCGGCTGCGTTTCGATGGAGGCGAAACGAAGTGGCATCCGTGTGCTGCGCGATATCAGCGCACGTTAAAGATTCCCAGGTGGTCGAATTACCAAGTATCTCTCCACTACGGCTCCCCTTTCTCTCTTTCCACTTTCACTCTCACCTTCATCCCTTCCCTTACGGTGCGGTACAGGTGTCCACAGAGCAAGTGTGACAGATACTGTGCCTTTCCCTTCCTGTAAACCAATTATTATTGTTGAAAAATTGCAGCTGGCTAACTGGGGCACTAACCTGCCGGTGCTACACATGGGCTCGCTACTAGCTGACCAGCATGTCCACATCGTCCTTCATTGCCTGACGTGCAGCGTTGATGGGCGACTAGTGCTTTCCAGCGAAGGCGCCGGGCTAGGCTCAAACGAACCACAACTGCCCGCGTCAAGCTCAGTTAGTGGCTGACGTTCCTCCGGGATGGAGTCGTGTTCGGTGCTCCTGTTCATAACTTCTTGAAGTAACTGGCTCACTGTGGGGCCGCGAAGGAGTAACCCCGAGAACTCTGGCCGTCCTCACAGGAGGCATTGATCGGTATCGGCAGAGAGTTTGCAAAGCAGCTGAAGGTGAAGGCGCTGCTTTTAGCCGCATTAAGTTCGCCGCCAGAAATCTCTGAATAGGTTTCGAAAGTCCGCAAAAACGACTTGAAACTCTCCGTGTCTTCGAAGAACAACGAGATGTCATCTACATGAGATGATATAGAAATAGTATCCTGACTAGGTGAGAATCCCTGGAGGCATCTGTCTGAAGCAACGCAGCGAAGAAGAGGGTCAAGGGGCAGCACAAAAAGGGCAAGAGATAAAGGGAACTCTTGGCTAACTCTCCGAGTGACCTCGAACTCAGTAGCCGGAACGCCGTTCACAAAACGTTGGCATATCATGCCCCCTAGAGCCCACTTAGAAGTTTCATGATCTCTTCAGGCAAGCCAAAACAGCGAAGTACTGCAAAGAGGTAACAGTTCCTTACGCTATCGAAGACTCTAGCCTGATCTAGCGACACAAAACAATGCTGACTGTTGGAGTAAGCATATTCAAATACATTCCTTGTGTGGAAGGCAGAAAGGTACAGCGCTGGTACAGCGTTCGACTGGTAGGAGCTCACCAAGTCGTCTAGAAAGTGCCACAGTTGCCTGACTATAATGGCGACTATCAACCTGTAGTCGCAGTTAAGGAGGGTAATAGGTCTCTAAGATGCAGGATGCAATGGTAGCTTGTAGTAGTACCACTCGGAGGGTGTTTAAAGAGTGAGGTGTACCACCGGACTCAATAACATCATTTATAACCTTTAGGAGCGCCCCCTCCGAGGATATCAACGAAGATGACAAAAAGCCCAGTTACCAGGTACTGACATAACATTCGCTCACGGGCTGAGCGTGTACGAAGCCGAAGTTATTTTCGTAAAGGCCCACACCTTATGCCGCAATACCTGAATACTTTTGCAAAGTAAAATTTATTTCATAAAGCGCTGACAACACAATATTCCAACTTTTCCGGAGAAAATTTACAAAGTTTTCAGTTTTTTTTTCTTAGTCCACACAGCTGCAATCGTAAACGTGGTGCCAAACAAAATTCTATGAATTTTGAAGTTTGAATATTATTGGACATGATACTAGTTATCATTTTTCCACGAGGTGTGAGAAAAGGAGTGTTTAATGCTTGCTGACCAAGCCCACATCTCGTTTATAATCCAGGGCCAGCCAACAGAACAAATGAAGCAATGCAATGAGTAGATGCGCAGAAGAAAAATGATACATTACATTTAACAGTAAGAGCAAGATTGCACTCAGTTTTTCAAACAAAAAGTAACATATGTTATTTGGGCATGTTTTATTACACAATACAATAATGCAAGACATATATAACCTAGCGCAAACGTGGTTAGAAACAAAGAATTTATATTATGGCTAGCAAGTGGCTTATAAAAGCGATGTTCTGGGCCCTAAAAGTATGGACGCATTTTTTTTTTCTGGATTGAGAAACACTGTGGCATTTTAGGGAGCACAAAATCAAGCCGGGTAGTTGTTACATAACTGAAATGATTAGCAGCGGATAGCTTGCGACCCACAGTTTCTGCGTACTTGAGGGACAATCAAATAAACCAGATGCAAGAACCTAAAGAACGCCCTCTCGGCATATGTTTGAGAAAATGAAAGAAACTTTTTTTTAATTCATTTTACAGTAGAACTGCTAATATTTTACCACATCATTATTGAAAAGGTTGAATCCTGCCCGGACCAGGACAAATTTTTCTTTAACTACTCAGAAAGCTGTATAGCTTTCCATTGTAGCCGTGTGGCTGCGCTTTGGTGGATTTCAATGAGTAATTATTTCCTTAATTCAATACTGAGGTTTTTAAAAGTTTACGTTTAGAACAATAATTAAACAACACTTTGTATGCACGGTTTTGAAAAGAGCGTATTATGCTTTTTTCAGATTTGGTGCGTGTACCCCATACAAAATTACATATTGAACATGAAAATGAATTAAACTGAAAAAAAAAGAAAAAGTTTGAGATCACTGCAGCACCCTCACTGGTGGAACGTAAGCATTCTTTGTGTAAGAGACACTGAAGAAGAGGTGTCCGGTTTGTGACGTCACACTATTGTGTAACACCCCATGGAAGTTGGGTACCACGTTAATCCCCTTGGATGTTGACACTGCCCCCTTGGCTATTTCTACGTCTGATTAGTTATTTGGTTCTAATTAATTAATTTATCCGCATGCACGAAATATTTTCCCAGCGAGATTTGTTCATCCTCTATCCTGTGCAACCATTCGTTTTCTTTAATTCATTCGTTAGAACGTAAGCCTGCCTTCAAACTTCTGGTGACACGACTTTGAAAACATACCCGACGTATGATTGGCCTAATTGATTCAAATAACTAATCTGCATGCTCAATATATTCGCACAGTTAGATTTTTTTCATCCTTTATCTAGTACAACCATTCATTTTCTTACCACTCGTTTCGTTGAAACGTAATACTGCTGACAAACTTTTCGCGACATGACATACTTGATGTCTAGTTGGCTAAAATGGCGTTAATTAAATAAATACTTTCCATGCACCAATGTTTTCCCCAGCGAATTTTTTTTTTTCATCCTTTACCAAGCGCAACAATTAGTTTTCTTACAACTCGTTTCGCTCGAACATACTCCTGCCGATGGTTACACGACATACCTCACAACCTATTGACTTAATTTATTCTAGAAATTAGCTGCTTACTCTGGGTGCACCCAATGAGATATTTTCATTCTCTATATAGCGCAAGCATTCGTTTTCTTATCACTCGCTTCGTTCGAACCTAATTCGACTGGCAAACGTCTAGTGACACGATCTTGAAAGCATACCCACTTATCCTAATTCTACTGGCAAACGTCTAGTGACACGATCTTGAAAGCATACCCACTTATCCTAATTCTACTGGCAAACGTCTAGTGACACGATCTTGAAAGCATACCCACTTATCGCTTACCGCATTAGAACTATTCCTCCTTGTCTGCAGAGGAAGGAAGTGTCGGTGGGGGCACAGCAGACAAGATACTTTTATATGTTTATACGAACATGAATAATATGATCAGACCAGCTGAAGCTGTTGCGAAAACATACCCCCGAAAATTTATGAGATTCCACTGACAAGACATCGCGATTGTTAATATGTAGGGCATTTTCATATTCTCTAGAATTATTTTTACAGAAAAACATACATTTGGTTTTCATAGAATCTAACGTGGGCTTGGCAGCACCCCCCGGAACACGATGCTAAACTTCGTGGTTACTTTGTCCAGGTTTTGCTGGGACTCCTCGGGAACACCAGTGGCTATCATTCCTCAATCGACGCCTATGCCTGCAGGGTGACATCGGCAATGCAACCACAGCGCATGCCTGATCACCCTACAGTCGCGCTGCTTATGACGTATCTACCGCACGTGGAGAGCTGCGCAATGATGTACACCTTGAAACATTCCTTTGGCACTGCAGCGTTGTTGTTGTTGTGGCTGTAGGAAGAAAGAAACGAAATTGCACGGGCCTGCTATGGCTCTGTAGCTGAGCCACCTCCGCTGCCTCGTGCGGACAGAAGAGAAAATAGACAAGAAAGAAAAGAAGAGGGAGAGAAAGACGCGCGCCGCAACAATAACCGTCGTCCACCACCACCGAAGCAGTGGCGGGAGCAATGACGGCCCACAACAGATAAAAATTAGTGGCTGGCTAGCCCCCGCCGCAAGCGGCGTTGACCTACCGTCCCAGCCCCGTAGAGCCAGAAACTGCCACCCTTCACCCACTACAGCGACCCTAGCGACATCACCCGGTCCACCCTTCAACGCCTTTCAGTGGGCTTGGCAGCACCGCCCGGAACACGATGCTAAACTTCGTGGTTTACTTCATCCAGGGTGGTAAAAAACGACCTTATCATGATACTCTAAGGAGCAATTGTGCTCGTCTGGTGGTACTGCCGAGCCCTGGCCTTGTCTTTCAATGTGTTAGAGAATTGTTACGAGTTATTTGTTTGCTGTTAAAGCTGAGTGGCGATGTAGAGGAATACCCTGGTCCCAATACCGAAAGGATAGAAAAAATCCTTGAAACTGTCACATCTATAAAATTTTCCCAAGCTCTCTTAGAAACCGGTCTGCAAAGTGTACAAACCCGGCTTTTGGAAACTGAAACAAGCCTTGCCTCACTTCAGCTGTACAATGAGAAGGTACAAAAATGCCAGGAAGCCTTGAGTGTTATGCACAAGCATTTAGAACAAATGAACAGCGAACTTGATGATTTTGAAAACAGAAGTCGCCGAAACGACATCATCATCTATGGCATAGAAGAAGAAGAAGGCGAAAACACTGCGGAGCTTTGAAAATGAGTCAAGGATGAAATGTTTATAGGCACACTAGGCATTGAAGTTAGGGCTCTCAAGCGTATCCACCGGCTTGGAAAAAGTAACCAAAATCGTGGACGACCGGTCATACTTCGATTATGCGACTTCTCGGAAAAAATAAAAATACTTCAAAACTGCTTCAAACTAAAAGGTAGCCAATTTTCAATCGCTGAGGACTATTCTGTACCGGTTCATGAAGTACGCAAGAAGCTATGGCAATCATCTAAGATAAATCGCGACAATGGTGATAAGGTGGCGATGACCTGCACATCTGAGATAAAAGCGAAAGCAAACGTATGCTACTGAGGCGTGCCGAGCGGGAGTCTGCCAACAGTGCTGCGGGAGGCAGCGACTGACAACAGGCTCCAGTTCCATTTACAATGTTAAGTTTGAATGCTAGAAGTATTGTGAACAAAACCGAAAAAAGTGAAGAATTGCTGTTGCTGTACTATCCAGATTTAGTTGTAGTAACTGAAACCTGGCTGCATACGGATATCCATTACTCAGAAATAGCTCCAAGCTCTTACGCCTTGATCCGCGCAGATAGTGATGGGCGGGGAGGTGGTGTAGCCATTGCAACAAAACAAGACTTTCCTTTCCACAAAGAATGTGGTATACCAAATCATGAAAGTGTGTGGTGCACTATTAACGTTCAGGGCAACTTGGTACTAGTGGGCGGTATATATAGACCACTAAACGCACCCCTTGATTAATTTCTTGAGATACACGAATTCCTGCACAGCAAAGTTAACGCTTGCACAAAACTCATCCTGACAGGCGATTTCAATTTAACAGGTATCGAATGGACAAACTTAGCAATGGGAAGGAACAAAATTTCGAACTGTGAAAAGCTCCTGGATATAATGCTTAGTTTTTCGCTATCTCAGGTAGTAAATGAGCCAACGCGCCTCCAAGGATAAGCTTTTCCGTACTAGATCTAGCCTTTGTATCTAGTTTTCTCTGTCCTGAAGTTAGCGTGGAAGACGGAATTTGTGACCATAATTTGCTTTTTATTACTTTTCCTCACCTACGCCACAACGCTGACCGTAATGACAGCAACTCTTCAATCACTATCAAAGACTACAGCAGGGCAGATGATGTAGGCATCATAGATTACCTAGAAACAATTCTCGACAGTTTTTCTTGTAGAGATTCCTAAAGTGCAAACAACCTGTGGCAACAAGTAAAAAGCGCGATAACAGAATGCGAAAAAATTTGTACCTACAAGAATAAAACGAACAAAAAGAAAAACCCCGTGGATTACACGCACCGCGATTCATCTGAAGCGAAGATTACAGCGAATGCGTAGAAGGAAGGGAAATCGCGCTCAGTTTTGCGAACTGGCGAGCAGACTAAAATTGGAAATTAAAACCGCGCGGGATGCGTTCTTTTCGGCAACTTTATCTAATTTTATTATTAGCGATCCAGGAAAGTTCTGGCGATATTTATCGAACCCTTAACCCCGTTTATCACAAATGGAAATAGATGTGCGGTAGACACAGACCCCTTCGTTATCGCAAATTCTTTCAATCAATATTTTCAATCTGTCTTTGCTCGCGAGCTTGCCACGAGCGCTACCACAAGTGAGCCACAATCACTGATGCCAGATATTGAGATTTCCGAGACTGCTATTGTTAACTTGCTTTTGAAGATTGACGTTAAAAAGACCCCTGGTCCAGATAACATCTCAAATACATTTCTGAAGCGATACGCGGAGCAGTTGGCTCCGTTTTTGCACATTTTTTACACTTTCCCTTGAAACAGGTGCTCTTCCTTTCGACTGGCTATGTGCAAAGGTTATTCGGATTCATAAAAGCGGCAGCAGACTGTCTGTACACATGTATAGGCCCATCTAACTAACTAGCTGCTGCTGCAAGCTAATGGAGCATATCATCAATAAATCCGTCAGAAAGTATTTGGAAGAAAATAACCTAATTTACACTAGACAACAGGGTTTTAGAAAAGCACTGTCAACGGTAACCCAGCTACTGGAAATAACACATGATTTTGCACAAATGATTGATTCTCAGCTTCAAGCAGATGTCATACTGATTGACTTTAGGAAAGCTTTTGATCGTGTCCTGCATTCTAAATTAATCGAGAAGCTTTGTGCCATTGGCATTAACCCAAAAGTAGTAACCAGGATAGCCTCTTACCTCACAGGTCGTATGCAGTACGTGGAAGTAAACAATGCACAATCAGACCGAGTAAGTGTTTTTTCCGGGGTACCACAAGGATCCGTCTTGGGACCAATCCTATTCTTTATATATATTAATGATATTCATGCTTGCGCCGAACCAGGGGTGACAATAGGGCTCTTCGCTGATGACTGCGTTCTCTACACTGCGGTACGCACACGGGATGACCAATTAAATTTAAATTCTTCTGTAAATAGTTTTACCAAATGGTGTAAATCATGGGGAATGGAAATTAATATCGACAAAACTTCTTCCATCACAATTACACGTAAAAAACGCCTCTTGTATATTCCTGCAGTTTTTCAGGGTGTAACATAAGGAGGGTTGATACGGTAAAATATTTAGGCATCACATTTACCCATAAACTAAGCTGGGACACTTATATAATTACGCGTGTGCAAAAGCATTTAAACAACTCGGATTTCTTCGTAGAAAACTGTCAGCAGCTCCTTCTCATGTAAAGCAAACAGCCTATAATACCCTCATAAGACCCATCCTTGAGTACGGTAGCATTACTTGGAGTCCTCATCAATCATATCTCAGCCAAAAAATAGAAAAAAAAATCAAAATAAGGCCCTTCGTTTTATTTTCTCCTGCTACTCACGCCGCGATCGTGTATCATCCATGCGAACTAAAGCGGGTATTCCTACCCTTTCTTGTCGGCGACGTGTAGCTTCCATAAAATTTCTATACCTTCTTTATAACGGTGGAATCAAAATTGATACAGATAAGTACATCAAGGCATCATATCATCGTTCGATGTTCAATCATGGGAAGTGCAGCAGACCCATCCCAGCTCGATGCGACGCATGCAAAGTTTCATTTTTTTCCTTCAGCTGTTGAAGAATGGAATAGGCTGCCACATGCATTCATGGAGAATATCTGCCTTGATATTTTTCTTAATATGTCTTGATATTTTTAGAAGCAAATGGTGTAAACAAAAATCGTTCCTAAAATGTCTTTCGTTATTCACTGCGAGTGTTCAGTTTAGGATTTTATCTTATTAGTACCTATTGTTTAATGTGTTCTTTTATTGTGTCGCTTCGCGGTTCTTTTCAGTTCTTCATATGCGACAAATTGAATGACCGTTATAGTGATGCAGTGTGTATGTTTTCTATTTTTTGTGTGTTTCTGATGTTTTTCATCTTGTATACCGGTCCTATCAGTTCACTCACTCCTGTAAGAGCCTAGCAAGGCTTACAGTATGCTTAAATAAATGAAATGAAATAAAATAAACTCAGTTCATTATCATAGAGCTAGGTGTGAATCTCATTGAGCCAATAATGAATTTCTGTTCATTAAGAGATTCATAAAGAGGCTACGTAGCATACATAGGGAGCGCATTGCTCTCGTCGTTGTAGAGGGACTTGACTGCAAGTTGTGAACCGCTCCACATAAGCGAAGCACCATTTAGAATATTTAGAAGGTGGAAAAAGAATCATTTAGCCCTACGACAGAGACGAAAGACAGTTCCCGATTTAAAACTACTTGTTAAGAAAAGTGAAAAAACAACTTGCCTACAATAAGCATAAAATTGCGGTGGAAACCTTCGCTACAGGTATCCTGCATTCAACATTCCGTCGCTCGAATTCACGGATAGGAAAGGCATCAGTGTTGTAAAAGGCTTTCTTCCTGGCTAACCAGCAGCATTCGTTATTTATGGCACAGCATCGGGAATATTCCCCAAAGTTTTTTTTTTCAAGAAGAAATTTAGACAGAAAAAAAAATTACAAGGGTTCAACGCTGCTCAACTAGAGAGAGAGAGAGAAAGAGAGAGAAGGCAGAGAGGTTAACCAGGAAAGCTTCCGGTTTGCTACCCTGCACTGGGAAAGGGGAATGAGGAGTTTAAAGGAAAAAGATAGAAGATAATATTGAGCAAAGCATTAGCTGTGGGTGACTGAGCGTTCTTCTTCTTCTCTTTTTGTTCTTTCTCAGCCCACATATAAAGCCCCGCTTTAACAAACCGATATGGACGTGCCTTAGTGGCCTGTAGGGGTAACGTGAATGCCAGGGTCCTAGCAGGCTGATTCTGACATAACCGTCCCATGTGAAACGAGAGACCCAATTTGGCAGCTCCTGCCAGCTTGGTGGTCACCGCCGGCCCACGCTGAAGGCTCAAACTACGAGTGGTATTGCTTTCGCAATAAAAGCTCACTGCTAAACACCCAGGGAATAAATAAACGGCCAGATGTTCTGACTTCTATTAAGTTGAACACATTGTAGCAACACCTTCACAGCACCCCTGCGTCGTCTCACCTAGCGTCATCAGTACAGCTGCTTTCAGAGGACCTGGACTCCACAGCGCTGATTAGAAATGCTTCAAGAGAGATCAGACTCTGGGATGTTGACCAACCACCGTGGCTTTATGTCCATTATTCTTATCATCATCATCATCATCATCAGCCTGGCTATACCCACAGCAGGGCGAAAGCCTCTCCCATATGTCTTCAATTAACCCGGTTCTGTGCGAGCTGCATCCACTTGACCCCTGCGAACTTCTGCGAGGCCAATATAGAAACAGCTTGCTGTGGCATGGCTACACGCAGATATGTAATCTAAAGCATTGCAAAAGAGAAGAGGTAACGGCCGCAGTATGCAATTTTTTTTTTATTGTTTTTCGGTGCGCTACAGGAAAATAGGCAGACACTGCTTGAACCCATAGCCAGCGGCTAGTAAAGGGTCCAATGGAAAAAGTTCATAGGTTGCAGGCACCCAATCGTCAAAGTTAGAGACATCAGAAGTAGTAACTTTACAGTAAACATAACAAAGTTAGTTATCGCTTATACATTCGTAAAACTACCAATGAAGAGAAGAAAATATAAACTAAAACCTCACAAATCAAACAAAAGCGCGTAGAACTTATACAAGAAATAAAGCAAAGAAAGATGAATGCATAATGTCACCACACTATAACAATACATAATGTCACATGTCGCGGAGAAATAACGCATCAGATACAATACAGGTATACGTAGAGGTTACATGGGTAATACCAGGCGAACAATGTAAGGTTACAGTAGGCAAATGCAAGTATGGACTCAAAGTGTTTCATTCATTTTAAGGTAGTATTCTTTTATTGCAATGGAAAAATTCTTGGCAAGCTTTACGTCACAGGGTAGAGAATTCCAGATTTTGACGCCCGTAAACTGCAGCATACGCTCACCATAAACGTTTCTTTTTATGGGTAAATTAAAATTTCCGTAAGTGTGGCTTCGGGTTGTACGTGACGGGATGTTAAATATAGATATATCGAAGGGGAGGTTGTTACTTACTATTTTGTGGATACATTCAGCAGTGTTTTTCTGACGAAGCAGGTCAAAAGGCAGCACGCGTAGTTTAATAAATAGTGGTTTGTTGGGTCTAGAGTAGTCTGAAAACGAGATTATTCTAAGTACTCGCTTTTGTGAACGTCTAATGGGTTCTAGGTAAGTATTGTACGTCCAACCCCACGACTCAATGCAGTATGACAGGTGAGTATGTACTAATGTGAAGTAAAGGACTCTCAGAATATTGACATCAAAATATTGGCGAAATTGATGAAGAGCATAGCAACCCGATGCAATCTTCGTGCAAATGGAGTCAATCTGATGTTGCCAATGTAAATGGTTATCTAGGGTCACTCCAAGGTACGTAAAGACAGTGGTTGGTTCAAGCTGGGTCTGACTGATAGTTAATCTAATATCACTCGAGTCCAGTGATTTTTTCCGTGAATGGTACAGTATGTATTTAGTTTTCTTAGTGTTCAATGTTAATTTGTTCGCGAGATACCAGTCTGCAATTTTTTTCAATTCTGTGTTTGCGATGCTTTCTAGTTCGGCAGTATGACAAGCAGTAACGATAATGGCAGTGTCATCGGCATACATGAGAGCACTGGCTGAGGATAATACCTGAGGAAAATCGTTGACGTAAAGTGAGAAAAGTAACGGACCGAGAGTTGAACCTTGCGGTACTCCTGTATAAGCACCGCACATTTGATGTTAGGTTATTCATTGAGACAACTTGTTTGCGATCAATAAGGTAACTAGAAAAAAAGTCAAGCACCCTATCACGAAATCCATATATTCTTAATTTATTAAGCATGATGCCGTGGTTCACTGTGTCGAAGGCTTTTCTTATCTCCAGAAATATAACAGCGGCCAGCTCATTGTTATCTAATGCACTGTTAATTGCCTGGGTGAGTGTAATGACTGCTGAGCTAGTAGAGTGCTTTGGGCGAAATCCATGTTGCTGGGGGCAGATAATATTGTATTTCTCAAGAAAAAGGAGAATACGTTTGGACAGAATTTTTTCAAATATGTTATTAATAACGCTAAGTACGGAAATAGGCCTGTAACTAGAGGGGTCAGAAGGGTCACCATCTTTAAATACAGGGGTAACTCGGGCTACATTTAAGGGTGATGGGTATGTGTAATTCAGCAGGGAATGATTGAACAGCCGGCATAGTATGGGCGCTAAGATATCAATGTTTTCCTTAATAAGCTTTGCAGGAATGCCGTCCAAGCCTGCTGCCTTGTTTGTTTTCAACTCCATGACAACAGACAACACCTCATTGATTTCAACTTCGTGCAGAGCGAAAGAATTAACAACTGACGCTGGAAGATTATTGTCTGCACTGGCATCAGGAAGCTTTGCAGCTAGATCTGGACCGACACTTGTGAAAAATGTATTGAATTCATCAACAGTTTTTTCAGTGATATTAGAGGGAAGTGTGGGATATCTTTTCAAGTTTTGCGTGACCTCATTGATAACTTCCCACATTTTTTTTGGATTTCCAGCAGAACCTTGAATTCGGCTAGTAAAATATTCTTTTTTTCGGGCTCTCATTAAGGACACAGATTTATTACGCACGCATTTGTACTGATACAGATAATATTCGTTGCCTTTATGATGTAGCCATTTATGATACCAATAGTCCTTTCTTCTTAATATGTTCAATATTGTCACGTCTCGACAGAACGCCAAGGAGGGTCGAAATATAAGACGGTTTGATTATTGGCCTAGAACGAGTCTTGCGATCAAGCTTCCTCCTTCTTCTTTCAGCTCGCGCTTGTGTTGCCATAGTCGTCATCTTTTGCGTCGTCTTCTATGCGGCATTTGCCCCCCTCCTTAGGAAGCATCGTCCCGATGTGAAAAAAAAAAGGAAGTAGGAGGTTAAGGTCAGGCTGAGTGGTATGGCTTCATACGCACGACGTGGACGACGTCAGCTTGGTGCTGGCGTCGCTTTGATGTCGACACCCCGTCTGGGATCACCTCATAAGTGACGTCGGTTAAACGTCGCTGAACAACATATGGTCCAAAGTATCGTCGCAATAGTTTTTCGGAGAGTCCACGGCGGCGAATAGGTGTCCAGACCCACACTTTGTCGCCAGGTTCGTACATTACATGCCGGTGTCTCTGATTGTAGCGTTGTGCATCGTGCTCCTGCTGATTTTGAATCCGCACACGAGCTAGTTGGCGAGCTTCCTCTGCACGCTGAGCGAATTCCTCGGCGTCCTGATCGAGATCATCGGTGTCGGCATTCGGGAGCAACATTGCATCCAGCATAGTTGTTACTGGTCGCCCGTGAAGGAGGCTGAATGGTGTCATGCGAGTGGTGTCTTGGCGGGCCGTATTGTAGGCGAACGTAACGTAGGGAAGTATTTCGTCCCAATTCTTGTGGTTTACGTCGACGTACATGCAAAGCATGTCTGCGAGGGTCTTATTGAGGCGTTCCGTCAACCCATTGGTTTGAGGGTGATAGGCAGTAGTTTTACGGTGACTGGTACCACTGAGGCGAAGAACGATTTCCAAAAGTTCGGCCGTAAATGTAGTTCCTCGGTCAGTTATAATAAGTGCCGGAGCGCCATGCCTCAGGACAATGTTCTCAACGAAGAACCTAGCTGCTTCGGCGGCGGTACCCCTTGGCAGAGCCTTGGTCTCCGCGTAGCGGGTCAGATAATCAGTGGCGACAATTATCCATTTATTCCCGGCTGTAGACGTCGGAAATGGTCCCAGGAGGTCCATGCCAATTTGCTTAAAAGGTGTCGCTGGCACTTGAAGAGGGTGGAGTAGGCCAGCTGGTTTTACAGGGGGTGATTTACGGCGCTGGCAGTCAATGCACGTACGTACATAGCGTTTCACTGTCGCCGGCAGTTTTGGCCAGTAGTATCCGTGCTGTACTCTAGCCAACGTGCGGGTGTAGCCTAGGTGACCGGCGGTTGGCTCGTCGTGGCACGCTTGCAAAACTTCAGTGCGGAGAACCGATGGGACGACGAGCAGAAGACTGTTTCCCCCAGGACGGAAGTTCTTCTTGTAAAGGACGTTGTTGCGAATAAAAAATGAAGAGATTACTCGGGCGAAAATCTTCGGAACAACCGTAGTTCGCTTCTCTAAGAAATCAATAAGAGGGAGCAATTCCTGATCCTCTCGCTGCTGTTGGGAAAGAGTTGCGTCATCTATGACACCTAAAAACGCAGTGTCTTCATCGGTCATAGTGGATGGTTCGACCGGCGCTCGCGAAAGGCAATCTGCATCTGTGTGCTTCTTTCCAGATTTGTAAATAACTGCCATGTCAAATTCTTGCAATCGAAGGCTCCAACGCGCGAGTCTCCCTGAAGGGTCCTTTAAGTTCGTCAGCCAACAGAGAGAGTGATGGTCGCTGACGACTTGAAAGGGGCGAGCGTACAAATAAGGGCGGAATTTCATAACCGCCCATACCACTGCAAGGCATTCTTTTTCGGTTGCCGAGTAGTTCGCTTCTGCTTTAGATAGGGTCCTGCTGGCGTAAGCAATTACCTTTTCCACACCATCCTGGCGCTGCACTAACACAGCACCTAAGCCCACGTTGCTGGCATCCGTATGAAGCAGTGTAGGGGCGTCGTCATCAAAGTGCGCCAGGACAGGTGGTGTCTGTAGACGCCTCCTCAGCTCATTGAAAGCTTGTTGCTGTTCTTCACCCCAGCGAAAGACAGCGTTGTCACGAGTCAGTGAAGTTAATGGCCAGGCTATTCGTGAGAAGCCAGCAATAAACCGACGGTAATAGGCGCAAAGACCCAAGAAGCGCCGCAATGTCTTTTTGTCCGTAGGTGTTGGGAACTTGGCGACTGCGGAGAGCTTTTCAGGATCCGGCCGAACACCTTCTTGGCTGACGACGTGGCCTAAGAACTGCAGCTCCTCGTAACCGAAGTGGCACTTCTCGGGTTTTAATGTGAGGCCCGCAGATTGTATGGCCTGAAACACAGCTAGCAAACGGAGTAGATGCTCTTCAAATGTAGCCGAAAACACTATCACGTCGTCAAGATACACCAAGCATGTTTGCCACTTAAGTCCCGAAAGCACAGTGTCCATCAGTCTCTGAAATGTTGCTGGCGCCGAGCATAAACCGAACGGAAGGACTTTAAACTCATACAATCCGTCGGGAGTGATGAATGCTGTCTTCTCCCGATCCCTCTCATCCACTTCGATTTGCCAATATCCACTTTTCAAGTCCATCGACG
Source organism: Amblyomma maculatum (assembly GCF_055883805.1). Taxonomy (NCBI): domain Eukaryota; kingdom Metazoa; phylum Arthropoda; class Arachnida; order Ixodida; family Ixodidae; genus Amblyomma; species Amblyomma maculatum. Next base: position 98,377,557 of record NC_139352.1, read on the forward strand.
AGAAGTAACGTGCATTTCGTAGGCGATCCAAGGAGTCGTCGATGCGAGGGAGAGGGTACACGTCTTTTTTGGTCACTTGGTTGAGCTTGCGATAGTCTATGCAAAATCGTAAGCTGCCGTCTTTCTTTTTAACAAGTACCACGGGGGAAGCCCAGGGACTCTGTGACGGCTGGATAACGTCGTCTCTAAGCATTTCGGCCACCTGGCGCTGAATGGCTTCACGTTCTTTCGGAGCCACACGGTAAGGATTTTGTCGAATCGGGCGAATCGAGTCATCCGTGATAATTCGATGTTTTGTCAAAGGCGTTTGGCCGATCCGCGATTCTGAAGCAAAACAGTCTCGAAATTGATCTATGAGATCCAAAAGGCGGTCCCGCTCTGAAGAAGACAGATTTGGGCTCACATCAACGATGGTTACGGGTGTCTTGCACACTGATCCTCTCTGTTGCAGTAAGCAACAGTGCTGCGCATTTGGGAGGCTGTCGAAAAAGGCCACAGTTGTGCCTTTCGGAATTTGCTGACGCTCGTCGCTGAAGTTTGTCAGCAGCAGTTCGGTATGCCCATTGGTCAAGTTGACCAGCCCTCGAGCTATAGAAACACCTCGGCTGAGTACAGATATTTCTTCGGTCATCCAGGGACAAATTGGTTTATGACGCTGGGAAGACGCTACACTTTGGCTGCTGTAATTTATAAGGTCAACCAGAGCGCTAATCAAGTTAGAGAACTCTATATTGACATCTTCATGATATATTAAGTCAGTATTGAGTAATAACAATTTGTTACGGAATAATTCATAATTTAACTTGGTTGTATTTCTTGGTTTCATACCTTTTACTTTTGTAGGTGTGTCTACCTTAACGAAAATTGGCAAGTGGTCCGAAATTGGTGTTTGGTAGACGCCAGCATGTACACCGGCGTCAATATTTGTCAGTGCATGATCAATAGATGTTGCCGAAAGGGTGGTTATGCGTGTCGGAGAAGCAATCAAGTTGCGGAAGTTGTATGATTGAAGAAGGTATGTGTAATCTGGGGCACTCGTGGAGCTAGTATCAATATTCATGTCACCAACGATAATAACTCGGTTTTTGTAGCTTTTAGTTAAACAGGACAAGATTGATTCCAGTTTATCAAAAAAATCGGCAAGATTTGAATTCGGAGGTCGGTAGACTACGCCCACTATAAGTCCGCATTCAAGTTTCACAAATAAGGCTTCAAGTTCGGGTGAACAACAAGAGACTGATGATAAGATAGTGTAGTGAAGGCTTTCTGTCACGAATAATGCCACACCGCCACCGCGAAACTGCGTGTCCCGTGGGCGTGATATTGTTGCATAGCCGGGAATTGATATATGTTCATGTTTCCTGAGCCACGTTTCAGTAGTCGCTATGATTTCAAAAAACTCCCCATTGCTGACGATAAAAGAATTTAAAGAGTTCAAGTTTCTGTTTATGCTGCGAACGTTACTGTGAAGTACAGATATGCCTTTCCTGGAAGCCATCATGAGCTAGAGTCGGTGTAGCTAGCATCGTTTAGTAGCTGTTCGCCAGAAACATTGGCTATTCTTTCCAGATCTGCTTCACAGGTAACGTGGACTACTTTCGATTTTTCGGCTTTCCTCATTATTATTTTTCCGTCGGAGACCCAAGCAAACTTCCAGCCTTTAGCGCGTTTAGTTTGAATTGCTTTTCCCAGCAGTATCTTATTTTCTGGGCATAGGTGTTCGTTGACGAATATAGGATCTGTTCCTTCAAATCCAAGCATCGATGTGTTCAGTCGCGTTTTTTTTTGCCGCCAGCAAAAATCTATCTCGGTTAGCCCGTGAGGCAAACCGTACAACAACATTTGGTGGCCCTTTGGCTTTTGTAGGCACACGATGTGCGATTTCAATGTCATGGCTGGATAGTTCTGTGCACAAACATGAAGCGACTGCCTCAACAACCTTATTAAGGTCCTCATTTTCAACGACAGGTATGCCCTTCAGTTCGAGATTGCTCTTTCTACTGTACTGCTTCAGTTCGATCAGTTGTTTTTTGGTATCGCTGAGTTCGTTACTTAGTTTTCGGTTTTCTCTCTGGCACTCAAGGCTCAGTTGTTTTGCATCTTCAAGTTCTTTACGGAGTGTCTTTACTTCGGCCCTGAATTCTTCAAAGTTCTCGTTGATGTAGTTCATTCCTGTTTTGACCGATGTGAGTTCTTCCTGTATAGCTGTGTTTGATGACTGCAGCTTCTTTACCTCATTCTTTAATTCTGTCATAACTTCCACGAATCTGGAAGTCATATCAGTCAAAACTCTATTTCTTTTATACTACTTGGTGTTTTTTCGGCAAGTGTCTGTGCAAATTCGGTTAAAACATCCCTGGTTTTGCTTCCCATCGTTGCAGGGTGTACCGCTTACAGCATGTGCGAGAGTACAACACTGGCAAATTCAGAGCAGCCCAGCAGCCATAAACTACAAAAACAGAACAGATAATAACTTTGTTTTCCCACCTGCAACAAGCGAGGGCAGCGATTTAGCAGAAGTGGTAGCCACGGCTGCCGGTACCGCTCTGAATGTGCCTTGGTCGATGATCCATGGCTTTATATAAGTGAAGGTGACGCCTCCAGACGTTGGGCCGCCGCAGTAGAAAGGCACGTGTCTTGATGACGACGTCCGTTGCGCATGCGCGTAGCTCCTGATGTCCTTGCTGTTGACGACCGTTTCTTATCGGATGCCTGCAACAAGCGAGGGCAGCGATTTAGCAGAAGTGGTAGCCACGGCTGCCGGTACCGCTCTGAATGTGCCTTGGTCGATGATCCCTGGCTTTATATAAGTGAAGGTGACGCCTCCAGACGTTGGGCCGCCGCAGTAGAAAGGCACGTGTCTTGATGACGACGTCCGTTGCGCATGCGCGTAGCTCCTGATGTCCTTGCTGTTGACGACCGTTTCTTATCGGATGCCTGCAACAAGCGAGGGCAGCGATTTAGCAGAAGTGGTAGCCACGGCTGCCGGTACCGCTCTGAATTAATGACGCCGTTGACACAGCTTAGCTCCGACATAATCCCCGCTTGCTTTACGGAGAGATTGGGTGCGCATCACTTCCATGTGCGTCAGATCTGATCTTTGACCGCTATGTGAGACATGCACAACCTTCGCGAAGCCTTGGTCACTATTTAACTATCCGGGCGCACGGTAAATTTTCACCACGCCTGGGCTCTGTCCAGCTACAACACTGTGTTGTTGTAGAAGAATGAAGTGGCCTTTACCTGAGGAGGGTTCATTTCGCTATGAGGTGAGTAATTCAGCCTTAAATGCCGACAGACCATGAGAACGCACGTTTCATCTAAGTGCATCCAAGAATATTGAGTGAATAATGAGACCTCCTTCTGTCGGGTGTCGAGGTGGAACGTCTTTTGAAATATGAACGACAATGCAGTGTTGTATTGAAGACAAAATGTTAGGCATTACTACATGTTCGAAGTAAAAGGGCATATATTTGTTCTGAGGATCGACCTGCCCAGATTGATATCCCAATATGTTTAAAGTGCAAGCACATGTTAATGCTGCGACTTCGCATTCAGTCGTGCATGCGTGACTGATTCGCAGCTTTTGCCTCTTGTCTAATCTGTGTTTTCCAAACCGGATACGGTCCGGTTCATTGAGGCCGCACTGTAAATCTTTCACGACAGCTGCGTTTTGTCATGAACGATTGCGCTGGCTAGTCGAGGAAACTCCAACGTGCGTAATCTACAGTCCGCGTACTGAAGTATGAAGGGAGCGCCATCGAATCGATCCGCATCGCTGGCGCCAGGCACGACTGGTAATCTTCTTAGAACAATCGCTCTCCTCTCAAGAAAGGGGATCACTAAGAAAGGGGAAGTGGTTCATGGAAAATCCGGAGGCTTATTAAAACGGGCAAGCTGGCCTGCTTTAGTGGTCCTGAAAATGCACCTAAGTCTAACAGTTCCAGCTCTGAGACTAGAGATCATGTACTTCAATATCGCACTCTTTAACCTCTTCCCTAAGTTTTGCAATACGCTTGAACATTCAGCGTCAACCTGTGAACTATGCATCGGTGATATTGTCAGTGCGTGTTTAATGTGTTCAGCAGAAGAACCGGTTCATAGCCATCATTTGCGTTTTGTTACAGTGACAGTTTCCAGCACGCCGAGATATCTCTGGCGTGAGAGCACGCAGTGAATTTTTTCCAGGTACGCTGGTCAAGTAGATGCCCAAATTCCCCTCTATCGTGAGTTATTTGTTCTTGTCGTGATCAGGAAAAACAAATTAACATGGGTAGGACATGTAATGTAAACTCAAGGTAACCGAGGGTCTCTGAGTTAAGAGCCTAGATTTTAATAGAGCACAAGCGTTGCTGGACCCTTTCTACAGGGATAAACCCTTTATAAATACCTAGGTTCCAACTGTATAGAAAAATTGCATAGCATGGAGTGCACTGTCTGCTTGAAAGCTTAATGATTAGATGACTAGTATCTACAAAATGGACAAGGGCAGGACTTGTAGTTCGAAAAGAGGATAACCGATGATCTCTAAGAGTAACTAATTGGATTCCAAGGGAAGGTAAGGGTGGCATGGGCCGGCAGAATAACTGGTTCAGAGGAAGGGAAACGCGCAGTATTTGTCACACTTGCTCTGATTTTTTTTAACTGATTTATTTATAGGAAGGGAAAGCCGCGGTAACTGTCTCACTTGTTTTCTGTGGACACCGCAACCGCGCCGTAAGGGAAGGAAGGAAGGTGGGTGTGAAAGTGGAAAGAGAGAAAGAGGAGCCGTAGTGGAGGGCTACGGAGTAATTTCGACCACCTGGGGATCTTTAACGTGCGCTGATATCGCACAGCACACGGACGCCTCTTCGTTTCGCCTGTGCGGACACCTACGCCTTAACGGAAGGGAGGAAGGTGGGAATGAAAGTGAAAAGATAGAAAGCGGCGCCGTAGTGGAGGGCTACGGAGTTATTTCGACCACCTGGGGATCTTCAACGTGCGCTGACATCGCACAGCACACGAACGCCACTTCGTTTCGCCTCCATCGAAACGCAGCCGCCGAGGTGGGGTTCGAACCCGGGTACTCCGGCACAGTAGTCGGGCGTCTTACCACTGCACCACCGCGGCAGGGTAGGGTGGATCAAATTAAGAAATTCGCAGGTGGATGCAACTAGCCCAGGACTGGGTTAATTGGAAGAAAATGGAAGACGCCTTCGCCCTGCAGTGGGTATAGTGCGCCTGATGATGACGATGACCTACAACTACAATTCCACTTATATATTTCCTTCAGTTTCTAGAACTTTCCTGAAGGAGGACCAAGGTAAAGGTGAAATAATGTCTTTAAATTGTAGTGGTAGCATTACATCATGTGAGGTTGATTATTGTCAAGAACAGAAATGTTTAAGAGTCAGCAATATTGTTTCGAACACCCATTGTCAAGAATACGTAAAGAGATTGATACCACTTCCATTTTGTTCCATCAGTTACAGACGCTCTTTGTGTATCGTAATGGTGCGGAAGAAATTATATGTCTGGTTACAATAGTGCGCACACCGAGGCCATTTTGTACATCTGCAGCGAATCAGATCGCTCTCAACTACTTTTCAAACGCGAGTTTTTGAGGTTACCATTGAAACCGTATTGTAAGATATGAAATGCTAAGAACCGGATTCCTCTGTTGACGGCTTTCTATTCTGAAATATAATGTTTCTTTGATATAAATGATAAAAAGTTTGCTAGACGTATTTTATATTTCATCGTATTATCAATATGCTGTGACGAATGCAATGTCCACTTTGCTGCAAAATCTACTTGCATGCATTGGGCCGACGCATCGCTTCTAGGTTTTTAGATTGAGAATTTGAACGGCAAACATAATCAGCCGGTCAAGAGCAGGGATTACCTTCAGGCAATTTGGCCAAGCACACTTGAGAACACCTCCAAATCAAATCAGACTGACACGCACAAAAACGTCAAGGGTGCGCAAAAGTGCGGCGCTTTAAGCTATTTACTGATTCTCTACCGTCACCGTTTAATATAGAAGAATTGGTTCTTAGCCGGATGATTTTTTCTTTACTTTTTTATCTCCTATATTGTTTATCAATCAGTCAATCAAACAATCAATCAATCTAACGAAGTACAAAAGACCGTCCAAGGAACTAGGAAAGAGTTATCATCATATTTTGCTTCCGTTATTTTTGGATTGCTTCGATGTTTGAGGAAGCAGAACTGACTATGAACATGCGAGAGGGTATCTCATAAGATTTTTGGAAAACGAATCACAATTTGCGCACGTTGTACGGCATCATAAAATAAGGCGCCAATTATGAAACAGCCATATATACGCGATATTTTCTGACAGACACCAGGAAAACCTGATGTCTCTCCATCTCTCTAAAATTGCCCTCTCTAAAATCAGGTTTCTCCCCGCTGGGGTGGCGCAGGGGCTGCGGCGCTCACTACTCTTCCCTAAGACGCGGGATCGAATCCCGGCCTCGGCGGCCGCTTTTCGATGCAGGCGAAAAGCAAGGCACCCGTGGGCTGTGTGACGTCAGTGCACGTTAAAGAACCCTGGGTGGTCGAAATTTCCACAGTTCTCCACTACGGCGTCTCTCATAGCCTGAGTGCTTTGGGGCGTTAAACCCCACAGACCAACCAACAAACCAACTAAAATCAGGTTTTTGCGGAGTTTACCTCGAAATTGGTTGCAATAAGTGTTATTTTTTTTTCTGGAATAAGCGCATCTTTAAGTGTTGCATGTTCCCGTGCAGCATCCGAGTTAATAATGATCTGAAGCTTCATCACGCAAAAAAAAAAAAAAAAAAAACTCGGGGAGTATCGCCAAAATTTCCTAATCCGTCAAGGTAGCTGTAACGTCACAATGTCTCGGGGCGGCCGGACGTAATTTGGTTGACCTTGTTTGTGACATCATGAGATTGTGCAACGTGGCCTTGAAACAATTGCATTGACAGGTAGGAGCTGGCAGGCGAAATTGCCAAGCGCTGGTAGGCTGTACCTGGGTAAGCAACATCATAAGACCAAGCGACTGGTTCAGACCACAGGTGCGCTGATAACGTAATGTCGGCCGCGGCACTGGATCGGCAGCAGTTAGCAGCTGTGCTTAGTTGTGTACACAGGTGTATCATAAAATGTTTTGGAGAGAAGGGAGGGGGGAGGGGAGGGGAAGAGAGGGAATAGAGCGGTAGCTTCAAAGCCGATACACTCCATTTTTACAGGCAACGGTCTAAAGTCACCCCTTGCAGTTACTGTATTCAACCTAAAGCAGAGTATATTGCAATTATTCAATCAAAACTACGGTTTATAAAAGAGATTTACTAGAAACTCTGCTCATTTTAAATGTTGAGAGAACCAGAAAAGAACCTTTCTTAATGACAACAAAATTTATGATACACTTCTTGCAAGAAATGGTGTCAGTGGTCGCGGCGATGGAAAGTAGATGCCGCAGGGGGCGCAATCCGCCATGCGGCCAGGACTACTTTACGACTCTGGCCGAATTATTTGACAAATTTGCACGGTTCTCACCTCCGCCCGTTAAGCCTTCCTTTTACAGTGCAGATAAACTGTTGCACAGTATAGGATGCTTGGAATTTCAAGTTCGAATCGAGGCAGAATCAACACCCCTCCTGTATTTCTTACTGAAATATATCCGCAAGCAGAGAGGCGGACCACCATGGACGTTTGCCGCTGAAGTTTTATCACCGCGGCTCAGGCTGAACGAGGGAAGCGGGGCGTGACTCTGTTCTTTCAACGGTAGGGTCCTCTGAGCAGCGTCACCTGGCGACTGACTAGCTAATATGAAGGTCGGAACGGAACTTAGATAAAAACACGTAGTGTAAAAATTGTGGCCTCTAAGCATTGCTTGAACCAAGTGATAGAGCTGTTGCAGCGATAGCCCATGAAACGCCTCCTTTTTAATAATAACTAAATAAATATTAAATTGGTCGCCAGTAAATGAAAGGCACGGTATTTGCCATACTTTTTCTTTGGACACCAGTACGCACCATTAGACAAAGGAGGAAGGTTGGAATGAAAGCGGTGAATACAGAAAGAGGTGCTGAAGAATACTTTCGACCACCTAGGAATCTTTGACGTGCACTGACATCGCACAGCACACGGACGCATCTCCATGGGGAGATGGAGGAGGTGGTGAAGGGTGGCTGTTCCTGGCCCGACGGGGCTGGCACGGTAGGTCAACGCCGCTTACGGCGGGGGCTAGCCAGCCACCGAATTGTTATCTGTTGTAAGCTGTCATTGCACTCGCCACCGCTTATGTGGTGGACGACGGCTGTTGCGGAGCGCTCTTTCTCTTCCTCTTCTTTTTTTTCCTTCTCTACTTTCTCTCTTCTATCCGCAAGAGGCAGCGGAGGTGGCTCAGCTACAGAGCGAGTAGCAGACCCGTGCCTTTTCTTTTCCTTCTTCCTACAGCCACAACAACCACAGGGTCTGGGATCGCGTGCGCCAACTTTCGTTTCCTTTCTCGTCGTTGAGGGCGCTTGGTTGACCTGTTCGTCTGCCATTATCGTTATCATAAAATTAATAAAGTTTTTGAACAATCCGTGACTGAATATAAAAAAGTACTTTGTCCGAGTTATACTTGCCTTTTTATATTTTAACGGAGAGTGTTGATTTTTATAATGTTTTTCTCTCGCCAGAAGACATACCACGATTCCGGTTTGTGCGACGCATGGTGAGATGGCACTGCAGTTACCCGCTGCGCATGCGCAGAAAAGGTGCTTGTGCATTACAGCGTGGACAGATAATTAAACTATAATGACAGAACTAATATACCCTTATTATCAACAGGTTTACAGTAGCGCCAGGATGCTTATGGTGTGCTTTCCCTAGTGGCGAAGGCTATGAACTATAAGGTGCGCGCTGGAGCAGTGCTATCTGTGCGGGTATTTATTTCAGTCGGTCTTGGTTTTGCCTCTACCGAAACGCAGCCTCTGGTGGTCGGGATTGAACCCTGGAACTCCGGCATAGTAGTTATTCATTTTAACTTGTGCGCCACCGCCGCGGCGCTCTGTTTATGCAAGGATAGTACACTTTTGGGTGGAAGCAAGGAATAGTGCACACCTAGAGTCAATTAGGTTAAGCTCACTTGAAGGTCATATTTAGTGCAAAGCGAAGGCCGCCTCTATCTAGCGCGGTGAAACTTTCGCTTCAAATGTACAGTGTTCTATATGAAAAGAAAGATGCAGTATCTGTCAAGAACACTTGAGGGTTAAACTTAGGCTAATACAACGACTGCTTTCGTAGCATTGTGAAGATTTCTCTTCAATAAATGTCCGCTACATTTTTAAAGGAAGCTTCTCGAGAGAAGCCTAGAATAAAGTAGCAGCCCATGCTTCCGTGCATTGTATCTGTGCGCTCACAAGTGCCCTCGGAGTAAACTTGATGATGTGGTCGTGTTATCCATGACATGCATGCAGGTTCGTATTGTTCTCGAATGTGGCACTCCTTTTCTTGCGTAAGAAGATCATAAGTAAAGTATATTTTCTTTAAACTTTTTTCTACTGTGGGGGGAACTTCATGAGGGCTTGAATTATCCTTTTTTGCACTTCCGTGATTGGAAAACCGATTCGGTAATAAATTCATCTAATTTGAGAGTGTGGTATTTTTCCTCTTGGTGGAATTGTTTTACAATAACAAGAGAGCCACCCGTCACTTCCTAATAAGAAGGCAGTGTCCTCGTCTAATTATAGGAACATTTGATACGACTTGAGCTTTTTGTACCAATCTAATACTTAGCAAGGCTCGTAAACTTCTCACAGTTTATAGAGGCTGTAAAAGATGTTTTGTGTTTTCTCTCGGTATGTGTGAAGAGGCGCTATCATTGTAACCTGCGAAGAAATATTTGTGCATTTGCTTGAACTGTGATGGTACTCAGAAACGGTCATCAAACGGAGATGTAGGTTTTGCATGCAATAACATAGTCATAAAAATCGGACAATGCTGTAAAAGTGGGAAGTTCGATTCTAGGGCGAGCGAACAAACTGCATTTAAATACATTTATTAAACGTCTTTTGTGTGACATTGCGTTTCCTTGTAACTTTGCTTAGGACTCACATTCCGGGATACCAGTGCGGTCTCATTGAGCAGAAAGCTCATTCAGTCCAAGTGCGCTGGAAACATATCACGATATTCTAAATCATTACAGATTAAAAAAACAGAAACTGCCTCGAGCAGGCAAAGATCTGGGCAGAAAGGAAGAGGTTATATGAAGAACATTGCATGCGGGGGTTTGTCCCAACCCACTCGCACTAAAGAAATGGCATCCGGCTATAAAGGACACGCGGTGTAATCGCTGTAACGAAATTGCAAACATGATACATTCGGTGTGGACTACCCTAGCTACAACGAACCAGAAAGGAATATGAAGTCCTGGGAGGCTTTAGTGATCAGCGAGAACGAAGACATCCATCGAAAAGTGTTCTATCAGGCCCTGGACACCTCTGAATTTCAAGGCATTCCAGCTTTCTGAAAGGGAACGATACCTTGATTGGTTCAAATAAAGCTATTCATCATCATCATTCTCTCAAAATTATGATACCCGAAAATTTAATTTTTTTTTTCGACGGGAGACATATCACCAGCGGTTGGTACGTGTGCCGTTCCATTTCACAAATGCGAGATCGAATCCCGGCCGCGGCGGTCGCTTTTCGATGGAGGCGAAGAGCAAGGCAGCCGTATGCTGTGTGATGTCAGTGTACGTAAAGAATCCCAGGCGGCAAAATTTCCAGAGCCCTCCACAATGGCGTGTCTCATAGTCTTAGTTGAGTTGGGATGGTAAACACTGTAAAGCAAACCAAACCTAATTATGCCGAAGGTTTTATCTTGCACACAGAGAACATAAGAGGTTTATTTACCCTGTGCAAAGCTATATGGAGAAGGCAACAATATTACGATAGAGATCCTTTGTATCGTTGCCATAGAATGACTAGCCATGTGTGACTGACTAACTGGGCTCAAAGATCGGCTTGTTTTATCATTTGATGACCTGCCCACGAGGAACATTAGACTAGTTTAAGGTGCAAATGAGGATAGTTTGTCTAGTGGAGACATGAAAACCTTAGAAAAAACTGACGTCAATAAACGTTGTCAGGGAACATTGTGTTCTACCAGGATAAACTTTCTCTTATATTGCGCAGTCTGCAGAATTTAAAACGATTATACTCACTTGGCTTAAATAATGCCGCCTATGTTAACCTGTGTTCTTGGCTAATATTGTTTCAACGATGAAAGGAAGACGAAATACACCAAGTGTGAGTGTCACCCAATAAGCATTTTCTCACTTTGTTAATATATACGCAGGATACGGCGTGATAAAATTGCAATAAAGTGTATACTTGTTCTTCCCGATTTCACGTCCGAACTTCAAGGAGAAGCTCTGGAATGGCCGCTTGATTGAGAGTGGTAGTGATTTATTGCTCCGTGTTCATTAGTAACGTTTTTTGCGCGGTTAAGTTGGTGCATTTGGAGATTTGTTTGCCTCGTGAAAAAGTTTTCGGTTCTTAATACCCACCTTTGTGACAAACTTAGGAATAAACTAGATTACATTAAAAGAGCTCGAAAAACCGACTTCCAAAAAAAAAGGAAAATAAGAATTTTCTCAGACGTCGCACTGGAGGTATGTGAAAGTTGGCTTAGTAGCATGATAAACCTATTAACGGTGATCAGTGTTATTGAATCCAAGACAAAACAAGAAAATTGGAGTAAGCGTACCTCTATCCGCGTTACTATGCGTGCAATTGTTTAACTGTTGTAAAAGAATCATCTTCAACACAATAAATTGAAATGCAGATCAATAGCCAACACACCCTTTGCAAACAATGTGAATAAAAACTTCGACATTCCTCTCGAAAAACACATCAAAATCGCTATCGGAAAACTACACTTTCAGCATTCGCGTATAAAAGGAAATTCGTACACCTTTATTCAGCGTTTCCTTTGCTCCGCAAGGCGGTGGTGAACAATCTAGTTCGAACTTTTGAAGACTTTCATGGCTTTGCTTACACCATTGCCCTGTGATTTCGTGCGTCGCCTGCTAACCAAGAATAAACACGCATTTAAGCAAAACGCTGTGCAAAACAAGTTGTACACCTAGCATGCCGAATTGAAATGTGCAAAGCTGGTGAGTTGCCCTGCATCCGTGAAAGGCTGTCCTAACAGGGTTACCCGTAGGAATTATTTAGTCTTTCAGACAGACTGGTAAATTTTGCACCCCTGGTGAGTTGCCCTGCATCCGTGAAAGGCTGTCCTAACAGGGTTACCCGTAGGAATTATTTAGTCTTTCAGACAGACTGGTAAATTTTGCACCCCAGGCAGGATGTTTGCCACTCGTTAATGAAATTACGCTTGCGGTCTTCCCAACTGCTCCGAAAGACACGCATTGCACGGTACCAGAGAGAATGAGAAGGACCGGCAGCGAATAATTTTCCGCGCATGAACCTGACGAGGAAAAGCTGTCCGGCATGCGGAACAGCACATAATAAATTGTGTCCTGGCTTCTTTATGTTTCGTAACGACGAGTTCCGTGCACGAGGAAAAGGAGGATAAAAAACTGTATTTAAATAAAAAAATGTAAACACTCCCAGGAGGAGGAATGTGGATCAATCCTGTTCTCTTAGGGTTTTGCTCTTCGAGCATTTCTGTTATCTGCGCGCGTGTGCGACCCGTATAGGCACGTGTAAAAACTCAGAGTGATTCTATGAATAATTAAATACAAATAAGCACAGAGTCGGCAGCATACATCCGGGTACGGTGTGCTCCCAGGAAGCATACTGCATGTATCAGGTCCAAGAGACCCAGGAACAAGGATGAACTGGACAGAGCTGGCCTGAAAGTTGCGATTCCTGTCATCTTCTGTTATTTGCGCTTCTGCACTCCGTACAAATGTCTAATAAATTGCTCACCAGTCAGTATTTGGGTTTAACATTATGGGGTCTCTATATTCCTTATGTCATCTTGAACGCCTTTTCATGTATGTAGTGCACGGTCTTCCGGTTATATAGAAATGCAACATTGTTTACATTTTTTGCACATTGAGTTCTGCAGTTGCTTGCAGCATGTACTTTTCTGGCATTGCTTTCTTTAGGTCATTTGCTGCCGTGGCTTTTTCCAGGCTTCAGGATTGACCATTTCCATCCCCAACTGCAGAATTTCGGTGACGAACTTCCTAGCGAACATGCTCTCCTTACAGAGGTGCATGATTTAGTTAGGATGACGCAAATTCTTTCGTCTTAGTGCATGCTCCAAAACATTAGTATTAGCTACCTGATAGCACAGCAGTATTAGTTGTTAATTCCAGTAGCCATTGCTCTCGCACGCACTAATAATTGACCAATATTTTGTACACACCTGCAATTTCGGGGGTTTGCGTAAAGCAAACACACGTACAAAAAGGAGGCCTTCATCCTACATTTACCAAGTCGTCCTGCCCTCCTTTCGTTTACCCCCTAAAATGGCTGGGCAGCTTCAGCACCGGACGTTTGCTCTGTTTCCACACATTGGTTACCAAGATACGTCCTCCTTGTTCCAGAAAGTACATCGGCAACACATCACCCTTCCATGCCTCTGTAGGTTCACAATCATCTGTTAATTCCTGAACGGATTGTAGTCTAATGAAAATAAATGCTTTGATCACTGGCTCTTAATAAATTTGCCTTCATTATTACGCTTCAGACAGAATAAAAGCGTCCATTTTTGAATCTGAAAATTACAATTCATTAAAAAAATAGGTACAGATCCAAAAAACTAAATGAAAATACAATAGGCCAAGCGTTTAGGCTAGAGAGAAACCAGGTAAATCACGGCATCACCTCTGATAATGAATTGTCAATACTGGGAAAACAACATCAAGTATCAGGACAGCGGGAGATTTTTATGTTTTAATAAGTAGTTGGCTATTGAATGATAGAGTATGTAGTTCGAAAGCATCTCAATCTCAATCTGTGGAGGATGCCGTAGCGAATGAATTCTAAGATTTCTACCACCTCGACTGCGCTTACGTGCATTTACACCACACAATGCATAGGCGCCTTGCATTTTGTGATTTTGAAATGTAGTTGCCTTGGCACTAATATGATCTCGCGTCTCTTGAGCTCGGCAGTCGAGTGCCCTAACTACACAGCCGCCACGGTGGGGCTACCGTTGAATGATTGTTATAACTCTAATCGGATTCAAGAGTTCTGTATAAAGAATACATTTTGACAATCATTATATTCATTCGCGAAAAGATATGTTTCAACAAAGAAAAAAAAACATTGTAAGTTTTCATAATTACATGAACTGTGACTACCCTACAATAAAACTTTAAGTTTGAACTGCAATCAAAAAGATTTGAATACACTTATAGACACAATGCGAGGCATTATTAATTACAGAATGTGTCTTTTTCTCGGCCATTTTCGCTCACGAAAGCAGGAAAGAGATGTGCACAAACCTTTAAGAGTCCTTGTTCTAAAGGCTTACAAAAGGGGTCGAATATCCGGGTCACCCAAGAGCATTCGAATTCGCCTCCACAAGACGTAAGCTTCACAGCTGGCTGCGCAAAGAAAATGCGACCACCTGTGGTGTGCGTCAGAAAGACTCCATTTCCCCAGCACGCATTCTGTCCGGTGAGCTGCATACGTGCCTGAAACCTGCAAAGTTAGACAAAAATATTCTCGTATTGATACCACCTCGAAAAAAATAGAGTGCTTTACAGAACGTGAGTTCCTTTCGAGAGCTCACTTTGCTTCTGCAGAAAGAATGGAGCCTATTCCTAGTCGCTATTGCAATATGCTTCGCTCGTGTGTTCCGTGATCGTGACTTCTCGAGGGAAAACATTGGTATTTGTTATATTGCTGTGGGCAAAGATGGCATGTTCCCAGAAACAAATATCTCCGTTTTTCTAGCGGTGTAAATGTGAAATATATGCTTCTTTCCTGCCCTGTTGGCGCTCTTCAGTGCATAGGGCATCACGTAATGCCCTACGGGAAACAACACTCCGTATTTCATAAAGGCTGATTCCGATACTGCTGTAGGTGAAGCCGGGAGAAATGTTCGCCGTGTTGCTATGAATTCGTAGTGGAGAGCACAGACAATGAGGAAGGTAGCAGCGCGTTTCGACGCACGTGCTTGTCCCCCAGCCATTGTCATGATGCGGTCGCACCGATACAAACACAAGACCGGTCGTTTTATAACAGTTCTGGCTGAGCTTCCGTGGACGGTAGGAGTTTTACGGAACAGCTTTGAACTCGCTGGACAGGAATACAGGCACTCTGTAATAATGCTTGAACGCTTACATTATATAATTAGGTACCAACGCCAGTACTTAAGTGGACTGAACAATATCGCTCTGATATTCAATCATTTTAGTTGCTGTTCGGTAATAATTTGGACTTCAGAAAACAAACATACAATGTTTTCATCGTCTTCATTGTGTTTAAATATTGTGGTACAAGTACAAGGACTGGCTAGTTCGTCTTGGCAATTAGAATGCTTTTAGTTTTCAACGCAAATTTACAATATTTAGGAAAGGAACAAACTAAAACTCTAGTTCTGGCAATTCCTTTTTCCCACGTTATCCCAACGGAAGGTCAACACGTTTCAGTAGCTTCTTCGCTTGGGCCGCAAAGATCAGTACCGGTGGGTGCGACAGAGATGTTATGTACTTTTCTGCGGAAGGCCTTTAATAATCTGGTAGTACCTGTCCCATGCACTCGACATCATTATTATTCTCTTCGTTATTTATTTCTAGTGGTCCGGATCTGCTGACGCAAACGGCTGTATGAAGAAGCGCTCTTCAGGAAGACACAAGTGAGCTAAAAAAAGATACATGGACGTAGAAAGGCAACAAATGTTGCGCTAGTTCTGTTCTCTTTCTACGTCCGTGTACTTTTTACTCCTAAGATGCAGTGTCTTAGCCTTCTGAAGTTTCGTTGCTTATGGTAAGCGAATACTCCCTTTTCAAACTGCGGAACCATAGTTTTCAGCTAAATAACAAAAAAAACACTTGTTCTGATTTGCCTATAGATGTCCGCAATCATGCTTTGCTTATTCCTCTCCTGAGGTATTTCGCAAACTAATGTAAGCACTCAGTCGATTACTGAGGAATTCTATGTCAGTTGCGCTCTCTGCGTGCGTGCAGATTATACCTCTCTGAAAACTATCCTTATTGATTGGAAATTTATTGCATTTTATAGAGGAGTACAGTGGCTGTGAAGCCGCCTGTATAGTTTATATGCGCTTTTTATCCCATCTTTATTTTCAATAACCGCTCCTGAGGCCTAGGACTATCCCGGCCACGGCAGCTGAGTTTCGACGGATGCGAAATCCAGTGCGCCTGTGTACTCTGTGATGCCACTGCCTATTAAAAATCTAGAATAAAATAATCCGCAGCTTTCTACCATGAATTACTTCTGGCTCATGTTGCTCTGAAAGGTTAAACACCTCCTACTAGCGATATTAGAATAAATGATACTTTGGCGCATCTCCAAAAGATAAAGTGCTGGCGACAGCCTCAGTTTGCCCAGAACACCCACCGCTCAAGGGTTGTCGTAATCATTATGCCCCCCTCCGACCGACAGTGACGTTCTGGTGCCGTATCAAGCATTGAAATATGTTCAATCGAATCATATACATCCGACATGGGCTAGACTTCACTCTGAATTAAGACGAGTCCCTGACTGTCATGCCACTACGCCTGAACTAAATCGACCTATTACTACGAATCTCCACCGCACTGTACCCATATTCACAGAGCGTGGCCCTCACATTCGGGGCGTATGAACTTCGCCCCGCAGTGATGCTGGCACAGGGAATCAGTCTGCTCATGAACAGGACAGTACTCGCTTCAACTTCTCGGCTGGACTCTGCAGATGAAGACTTGTCATGTGTGGCTGCCGGAGCTCCATGCCATCACAGGAATATTGCCATATACATTTTTGAGGGAACCACCTCGGGAACGAAAATTGTCGGCGGCTTTATTATACCAACCCTTAAGGTGTTCTTGAGCACACCCGCAATCTCTCAGGCTTAATAAGTCTTCCTTAATGAGCTTTCTGCTAATGCTGGCTTCAATCCTCAAATTCGATCAACTGGTCAATATCACATCGGCCACGACAGCCGCCGCAGGTTCGACATCCTGTCATATTACTAAAACGGCGGTATTACCATGACAACTGCAAACCAAACCTGTTTCACCTAATACGGCACTTATCCTTATCTTTACTTCTTTCTTTTGGCTTCCGCAGCATTTAGGTCGACGTTGCTGCCTACGGTAGATGAAGTGGCCTTTTACGGGCAGTCTGACGTAGGCCTTGTCACCTTAAATTTAGTGGGTCACACAGACGTTGTTTGTGACTTGCGCCCTATGAGTGGAACTACTGCTTACAAACCTGTTCCTCTCTTTCATCCCCCCACTACGAGTTCAGACTTTCCTCTACTGATAAATGTTCTTTCTTTCATTTATTCCTTTACATCACGCCTATGATACAGAACGCGGAAGTGCCAATTAATAAAATACGGTACTATACATTTTACTATACTATACGGTACTATACGGTACATTTTTGTTAGCATCGTTTGTTAGGGTAACAAACTAGATTCCAAGGGAAGGAAAGCGTAGCAGGAGGTAGCAGAAAGTTAGGTGGGCGGATCAGGTTAAGACGTTCGCAGGGTATCAAGTGGATGCAGCTAGCACAGAACCGGGTTATTTGGAGAAATATGGGAGAGGCCTTCGCCCTGCAGTGGGTAGAGTCAGACTGATGATGATGATTACTGTACCATACTGTAGAAATGCCGTGTCATATCTACCATATGCCATGCCATATATACCATACCAGACCAAAGAGTATAATCATTTATTTAACGTAAAGCGCATTCATCTCGTTAGGCCAAAGAGCCGTCGCCATCGCCGTAACCCAGACCCATACCAAAATGTTCCGCAACCGTATTATATGCAAGGTTCACGGTGGTGTTTGCATCCCTGGTTTAGCAACCATCTGCTATTCAAGCTGGAGGTCCCTTTGCGACAGAGATTCGAATGATCAACGTATGCGCATCGAAGGTTTGGCCAATAATTATAAGTGCAACTATCCACCAAGGGGTGAAACTCTATGCCTTCCTTTCTTGAAAATCAGCGTAAACATAATTAAAAAAAATGCAGAATAAAAGGCGTCGTTAAACGCGCTATTTCTTCTGGTCTTAATGCGAAGCTTTAGCGTCTATTTAATTTTACGCTATCTATCAACATTTTCAAAAGATCATAAGCGACGTAAAAATACAAAACAGTCGCGTGTTTCATGGCCAGTCCGTCCAGAAGCAGCGTACATGAGCGTCGTGAAACAGCTCGAACACTATATTCTGAAACAGCAGAAAGCAAACAGTTGAATTCTGGAGAAGAAGCTAGCCCACAACGGTTGATGCGAAATAAAAGGATAGAGTGGCGAATGGCTATATCACACTGACAAATTTGATTGTCATCTAAAAGCATGTTAACAAAAAATCCTTTGCTCAAGGCGTCCGTTTTCTGCCGCTTGAAGATACTTTATAAAACAGGACAACATGCGTGCCTGCTGGGACAAAACCGCATGCGCCTTCTTAGAAACGATATCTGAAAAGTGAGTAAAAGTAAGAAAGAAGTGCCCTCACAGAGCCCTCCTTATTTTGTTTCAGAAGGCGGTGCTGTTACTTTACGAAGGATGACAGCTCGCGAGCTGTCTGGTCGTGTTTATTATTCTTTGGCGTGCATAGAGAATTTTTGGCAGCTACGAAAATAAATCGGCTACGACGGCTCAGTCACCTCGGTGTGTTAGAAATTCTGCTTTTGAGCGCTTGATCAAGGAAATGATTATACTCCTTTCAACATTTTACAGGCATGTTTTATTTTTAGGCTACTGCGTCACATTGGAATCATTAGTTATTGAACATTACACGTTATATGCGGCTCCACTAGTTTTCCTATTCGCTTTTCATTGCATTTGTAATGACTATCATAACAATTACGTTAAGAATAGCAGAACATAATTCTGTACTGCACACACGCCATTATAGATCTGGCTAGATGTGAACAGAGCTTTTAATTTAGCGCAAATAAATCTCGCCTGGAGAGCGCAGTACAAAACTTGCCATGATTTCTCGAGCGTGAGTTCGGTGGGAAAAAGCAAAGCAGCAATGTACGTGAAACGAAAAAGCCTTAAACATTTAATATAGACACAAATTACGTTGCTTTTATAATAATAAACTATAAGTCAACATTTCAGCGCAAGGCATGCTATAAAAAGTATTGTCCTCCAAAACTCTGAACTTCAGCCCTAATACTTCCCAAGAGCTCACATATAAAACTACATATGCAAAACAGCCATTATTACGTTTTGCTCATTAGCTTTAAAATCTTCTTGTTTGATTTTTCTTTCTTCGAATTCAGAGTGTGGTATATTTACTGCATAAGCGTATTGTTGAATATCAGTATGTAAATTATGTCGAGAGCTAATTTACATAATGCACATACTCCCTTTTATAGCGCGCACGTCGGTCTTTTGTGGGAAATGAATAAGAAATTAAACGAAATATTCGATTACTCTAAATGAATCACTTTTGCCCATATTTTCGAAAATGCATGTGCCTTCTTGCGTCAATAAAGAAGGCATGAAAACAGACTGAAACACACTTGAGGAACTCATTAGGACAGTATGTATATGTGTTCTCGTTATCATCGCCTTTATATCGATGTAATTCATGTCTCACTGCCTCCAGCCGCTAGCAAAAAATTGCCTCGTCGAAAACAAGTATATTAACCTAAATTACTATGCCTTAACCTCAGTTTCCCTTATTGCAGTTTGTACTGCTGCCTATAGAATCGCATAGATTATCCCCATTTTGTGCTTTCTCGAAAGTTTTATACTAGGGCTTCCATTAAAAGTTGTTTCTCCTGTTCTAAGAAGTTTGAAAGCCCGAAATTCGGCTTTGGAATGAACCAATCAGACTAAATAAAAAGAGTCGACTTGCATCCCGCCTTCACAAACTATTTAATGCATCGGGCTACGCACGGTTTGGGGCTCAGCATCTAAGTATTTATTGACGCGTTGTAAAGCACCTTACCTGCCGTAAATCGCTACCGTGATGCTTCCCAAAGTGATGCTTCCCAATAATAGTGAAAAATGATATCAATCCATTTCAATTCAGAGGTTATTTATTTATTTATATATCTACATCATCATTTCACATCTATAAGCGAAGTCGCTTTGAGCTCCTTTCGAGATGAATTCTATATTCTCAAAGCACTGAAAATAAGAGACGATAGTCGGTGTACTGACTAGTTGTGGTTGAGAAGTTATTTTGAAAAGTTTTGTGTGTGAAGGGATTTGTAAGAGAAACTAAAGCACAAAAATACAGGACGAAGAAAGAGTAAGCACGCACTAGCGCTGTCTGCCAACTAAATGTATTTATGACTCGAATGTAAAGTACGCAGAATTATAAATGCGTCCAAGAAGAGAAAAGAAGCAACACCAAAGGCAGCTGAAGTAGGTTTGTCAGATATGCGAAATTGTGGCGGCACAGCGAAAATGATGGTTTGCTGCCGAAAAAGAAATTAGACTTTGTTTTAGCGCCGTAGGCTAAGGCCAAGGTTTAGCGACGTAAGTCAAGTATGATATCTCCGTCATAATCACCTCGTCGGTACTGCCCGTACCGTCTTCTGGCGATGGTTGTCCACAATACTCTTTCAGAACTCGTGCAGGCCCATCGCGTGGCACAACTAAATTGTCTATCTCGTACCACTCCTGGCAGAGCCTTTCGTGCTTCACTTAGCTTGGCTCTTGCCTCTCTTGTCTGTGTCACCCATCCTTTACCCTCCTGTATTGTTTCCACGCTCATTGTCAACCCCCTTCCCAAGCACATGGTTCCAGTACGGTACACGGTCCGACGCTGTGTATGTTGAAGCGACATCATACCTCTCTAATCCCGCCTATGCCTCGCCACTGTTTCTAATATACGAAACCCCCTCTCCGTCGCCAATATCTCTGCCGTCACTACCAGTGCTGCACAGGAAGCAGCCTTCGCCCTCGCCATTACCAACACACCAGCCCTTTTCATATTTAGCGACTCTAAGGTCGTAGCCCACAACTTTGCAAAGGGACGAATCTGTTCCTTTGCGCTCAACACTCTTCAGCACTTCTCCCCCTCTTCCTGCCCTATGCAACTCTTCTGGCTTCCGGCTCACGCGGGGCATCCTGGAAATGAGGCGGAAAGAGCTATCGCTTGCGAGATGACCGACCGAGCTGGCTCCTTCCACTCTGGGATGGACACGCGTGACTCCTTCCTCACCTTCTATGATATTACACTCCACTACCGCAACTCCCGCTTATCCCTACCTCCTCCTCACAAGTCCTTATTTGAAATCGATACGTGGCGCCATTTACACGCCCACACTTTCCTATCCCCTGCGCGCCTTGCTCGCGCGTACATTGACCGCAGTGCATTCTCGGCCAAATACACGCTTTGCAGCTCTCCCCGAGCAGAGTATGTTCACATTCTGTGCTAACGTCCGGCGCACTTTCTCCCCGTCTCTTGGCAATTAAACAGCCAGCAGGTGTGGGAGGCTGCTTTGGGCAAGTCGTAGCCGCATATTCAACAGCGAATTGCGACCTGTGCAGAGGCAGTCACCGCCTCACTAAATAAAGTTTTTTGGCCTTCACTAAATAAACTTTTCACCACCACCATCAGCCACTGCTCCATATGCTCCAATTTCGATCATCTGGTGATCCTAACGTTTTCTGATATCGCATTGCACATACCCATTTCCGTTTCGCTCTCCATCGAAACGGGGCCGCCACTGTAAGATTCTAACCTGGCGACTCCGATTCAATAAGCGAGGGTCTTAACCACTGTGCCACCGCAGCGGGTCGTCTCCAGCAGCATCTTCTATTCATTTTGTAAGGGAAAACAGCGCGAAAGGACGAAGGACGCAGTAACAAGAGCATACGGACGAGCGCTGACTCGCAACTAAATTTTTGTTCAGAAATCAAAAACATGTATATATAGGATCACATGACTTTTTCTTTCCCGCGCACATGTCCAGAGCATACCTCAGAACGCCACGTCATAAGAAAAAGCAAAACCCCAACAAACCTACATGAGGATAAAACGCGACAAGAGACACAAAAAACGGAAAAACTCCAAAAGAACAACTGTAAAATCTTTAAAAGCACACAATCACTTCAAGTGTTGTCAAAAAATGCGATTTGTTTTTGAACAACCATTAACGATGGCTGGCTAACGCATTCATCTTGTGTTTTGCGAATGTGGTATGCTTCCATTAACTCCCTTGTCGTCTTATCTTTGTCCTTCGTCCTTTTGCGCTGTTTTCCCTTACAAAATGAACTTCGACCAACTCGCCCAACTTAGCATCCTACTGCAGCATCTTCTAGCTTCGGGCTGCCACTGCGTGCGGGAACAAAGAAAGGTAGGTTTTTGACGTAGTTAAAGCGAGTCCGGTGTGCGAAGGCTATTGGGCTTGCAATACACACGACGACTTGCAATACACAGCGCGAGAGTGTTACAGTTTAACACACAGTGTTATCGCTTGCGGCAACAACCCCGACGTACCGTCCTGGCTTCAAATGAGAAATTCCTCGGCTCGAATTCGCTTCGCCACCTTATCTTTGCAGAGACCTCACACAACATTCGTGTTTGCATTCGACCATTTTAAGCAGTGTTTTTCGCACTGATCAGCCGTGTTCGTCGCCGCCGCTATCGGCGTGCTACAGAGAAGAACGTGGAGACGAATCCTTGCAGAGGTGTTATTTAGAAGAAACAGCTTTACGTCAAGCGTAAAAACATGGAGGCCACTGCATAATCAGCATTGGGAAAATGCGAAAACATTAGCGTTGCCCCGTCTTTTTTTTACTTACACAAAACTAATTATTTATCATTATTAGGATATCAATAATGAGCTTATCCCTATTACAATTTTCTTAGAGTGGTTACATTATTGCTGATTATCTGTCACTACCCTGTCACTAATTACTTTTATTAATATTTGTTATGACTGTAATCCTTATGACGGCCTACAATAGGCAAAAATTCAGTGACTGGCCAGCCCCCACCGCAAGCGACGTTCACATCTTCCACTTGAGCTCTGAAGCGAATCAGTTATGAAAGGCACGTTTCGGAGCTCAAGTGGAAGACCTGACCACACATTGTACACACTGCTAAGATAATAATTCATGAATAATGCGAGCGCCCATACCGAAATGCAGGATAACAAGGGCAGTAACCGAGAATTCACACATTCACAGAGAAAAGCATGATATTTTGGTGTAGTTTGCCTATATGCAGCTAGTTTGACAGTCAGGAACTCTAGCCGATCGTCCCTTGACTTTCGAGGAAGGCCTGGCCCGGATCTAGTCCATTCTAATTATGTTTTAAAATATATATTGCCGGAAATTTGATGAGACACTTGCTGACTTTAGCTACAGTATTTTCAAGTCAGTTTAAGATATTTACGAAGGTTTCCTTTTTGTCTGCAGCTTGTGGGATTAGTCTCATCGCCGTGCAACATTTCTATGGTCCCACGTGCTGCTTCCCTCAACCTCCTGATAACTTAATCGCTGTCTTCATTTCTCCGACTCAAAGCTTCCTCCATGACCATCAAGAACTGTTAGTGGAGTGTTTCTTGAAGGAATATGTGTGAAAAATAAAATACTTGTCTGTAATAGTACATACATGTCTTGCTCGAAATCTTTGCCTCAATCTAGCGAAAAAGGTGAAACCGCTGAAGAGGAGCGCTGAAGTTTCGCATTAGGAAGTAATCATCGGCAAATTTTTCTTGGGGTACCTGGACCGCATAGAAACAGTCCCTTGCTGACATTGTGTGTTCGCTTATATAAAAAGAGAGGCACAGCATCTGAAATATTCTAAGGTTAATGCCTTTTTAGGAGTCTCCGTCAGCGCGTGCGTCCTTGAGAAGCGTCACTCCGCGAGATACCGCGGGATAACGCGAGATTACGCGGAGTTTTGCTTAACTGAAAGTCTTTAGTTAGCGGTAGGTAATTACCGAGAGGGATTATTAGTGGTAGTCAGTGATATCGTCAATTGGTGGTGATGATGATAGGGACAGCGATTATGATAGCGATAGTTCCTGATGATGGCAGTGACAGTTGATGATAGTGATAGTGACGTCTCGCCCTCCTGATCGACTGTGACACAATCAATTGGTGGCGTCAACAGCTATGGCTAGACGTGGCATCATGACGTCACCTCCGGTCATGACCATACGATCCACGCATATACGAAGCTGACAGCTCCGGACGTCAGATTAGGCGTCCGTGCTGCACTTTTCATTTTATAGCGTGCAGAAGCAGAAGCAGTAAAGCTGGAATCAGCAGCGTTTCAAAATAAAGGTTTCGTCTCATCGCACTTCAGGGGTCAAAGTGCCCCCTAGAATTTATTATTTTTTTGACACCTGAAGCGCATAGCAACACTTCGTCTTACTGCTCCACAGGGAGACCTGCTTTACCCAACGTAGTGAAGCTTTCGCTTCTAAAATACACTACACGGTGGAGTAAAGAAAAAATGAAATATTCGTAACTCAAAAGCATACAATCGACGACAACTGACGAAATGAAGTAGCAAGAGTTGGGAAAAAAATACTTTAGTTTTGAGCACTTTCATAGAACATGAAGCTTGTTCTACCACATTCAAAGATCTATGTCTTTTGCCTTTTGATATCAGGTTTGGTTTGGTTTGGTTTGTGGGGTTTAACGTCCCAAAGCGACTCGGGCTATGAAAGACGCCGTAGTTAAGGACTGCGGAAATTTCGACCATCTGGGGTTCTTTAACGTGCACTGACATAACACAGCACACGGACGCCACTCAGTTTCGCTTCCACCGAAACGCCGCCGCCGAGGCCAGGTGATATTGGCCCATGTATGCAATTAAATCATGTTTCATCATTTTCTTGTTCGAAGCTCTAGTAAAATATTTTCCAACTTACGTGCGGCCCTCGCTCTTCTGAAAATTTATCCCAACGAATCTTGAGAAATGAACCTCTTGGTATTAAATGACGGTGGAGTTTATACGCATTTCTTCAGAGAAGTTACGGCGGACGTGTTAAGTTTCCGCTGTGTTAAGTTTCCTCTCAGAAATAATTGCGCCGCCGCTGGAGACTGAGTAATCTCCTCGCCAATTATGTTTAACGTTATCCCCTTTTTAATGGCTCCAGCCACTGCGTCCGGTATTTGGAGGCCATATACCCTCTCTGTTCTATTTAGCCTTAGAAAATGAAATGCTCGTGAGACCACAGATACTTTGATCAATTCTTAAACTCAACTTGAGCGACTCATTATAGCCTTTTTGCCCCCCGAATCCGAAATAAATTACTGCTGTTTTAAACGATTTTATATACCTCCGTTGGACATAATTTTATGGCTTCTTTTTGCAAATTTACAAACCTTGGCCAGACACACAATGCATTTTCGAGACGATCATAACTTGCTTAAGAGGGGCCCTCAAAATGATCGAGCTGTTGAGCTGAAAAAGGTTGATCATTGATAAAAATGTTTTTCACCACCATCCCCACTCTGAAGACGCGATAGACCACTGAACTGATCCTAATACAGGGTGTGTTAAGAAAGTAATTCAATTATTTTGGTGTGCTGTTTTCTACTCGATCACGCTCGGGTTAGTTGAGTCTGGGGAAAGGACTGTCAACTTTTTGTTCCTGCCTTGTGCAGTCTGCTCTAAGTTCTGAAAGTTTCAGGATCACTGTTTTAGTGTACCTGCTGATAGTGCTCTTGTCAAGACGTAGAATGAAATCCGTACGCCCACAATTCGCTATATAATCAAGATGATCCAAAGCGTACGAGAAATCTGCTTTGTCATATTCTGATATTCTATGTGGTTGCAGGTGTAAGGCCGGCCGGGAAGACGTGTATGAGGAATCCCACTCGAGACGCCCATCAACAATCAAAAGTGACGAAAATTGTCTCACGTTCACATTTCTTGAACGCCGACCGTCGAATAAGTCTACAGGTGATAGCAGACTCTGAATATTTTAAACATTACGGTGCCCAACATCGTAAGCGGCAATTTGAACATGCAGAAAGTGTGGGCCGAGCTGGTCCCCAAATTGTTGTCTGCAACCACTAAGATGAACCGATTAATAATGCAAATTGTCTTTTTCACTACAAACGTGTGGTTCACAAAGAGTTCGTACCCCAACGATAGGCAGTCAACAATGTATACTACTTGGATGTAGTCGAGAAATTGAGGGCAATGGTCCTCTGAGCGTGAAATGAGAAGAATGCTTACTTAAGGAGGACACCTCATATTATTTATGATGCCAGGTAAATCATATCTGCTCTTTGTGTGCGAGAATATTAAAGTGCCATCTATGCAGGATTTTAAAAAGAGCGGAGATGAAGCAATTTATTCATACCTCGAGATTTTTTTTTTCTTTACCATGAACTCACAGTGCGTTTACGGACATAAAAATTGAATCGTTGTACTGATTATGCCGGCCTGGTTTCAAAGCACTACCCCACCCCCCTCTTCCGTTCTCTCCTCCTGCCATTGACTTCCAGGCTGTTCGCGCAATTTCGCAAAAACTAGGATTATCCCAAATAAATTAAAGGGGCCTTAGCCGCTTGACCGGCAAGAGGATGCAAGTGGTTATGTCCAGTGATCGTCTTTTTATCCACCACTTTTGAAATCACCGCGTTTAACCTGGGGCAATTTCATTGCTCTCGCACAGACACTTGCGCACGTGCACGTTCATTCCCCGCTAGTTTACGATCAAAAATTCACCTTTGTGAAGCCTGTTCGGCATGAAAGCTATAGCCCTCGGCGTATCGCCTACACTGAATGTTTCACAAAATCTATTTGCGGCGTCGGTGTGTTAAAGCTCAGAAGTTTTCGCTAAGCTCGTACCGTTCCATTTTCAATCTTCCAACGCCCGAGGCATATTGAGGTGCTCATAATTCTCCGCCTCCGTACCCTGCCCTGCGTCTTTTTATTTGTTCTTGCTCCTAAGCCGATTACTATTAATTCTGGCGCATTCTTCGCCTGTGTATTGTCTTTCATGTCGCACCGGGCCTATCAGTACTTGCTGTTAGTGACATTGACAAATGCTGCAAGCAGTTCTCACGAACGGTTTGGAGGTACCTGATAGTAAAGTTTAGAAAGCTGAAGCGTGCGTGTAAATTAATTTGTCATTTTTGAGAACGACTTTTATTCCAGATTTGTTGGAGCATATAAATTGGCCTCGTTACCTCATGCAAAAGTTAAGTTGCTATTACAATGGACTAGTATTTGTGAGCTCTAAAAAAACGTGAGTGTTGGAAATCGGAGAATTAAGGACTATTAAAAGGAAAGAATCAATCGATACACATGGGCTAGTGTTTCGTTTTACTTTTGTTTTTAGAGAATCATGTTACAAAAAGTGTTTTCGTTTCTCATACCAGAAGCCAACTCTTGTTCTGACTTTCAAATACCTTACAATGTTCGAGGAAGTTTTCGAAAATAAGATTCAAAACGTTTTATATTGTGTGAATGAAATGTTGCGTTTATTAGCTGAAGCGATGAAACTAAATTGGGGAGAAGTAAAGGTATTCTTGAAGGTGAAATACTAAAGACTTATCTTGCTTCAAGTAAGCGAAGGCCACCCCGCCGGGGTGGCGCAGTGGTTACGACGCTCGACTACTGTTCCCAAGGACACGGGATCGAATCCCGGCCTCAGCGGCAGCTTTTCGGTGGAGGCGAAAAGCAAGGCGTCCGTGTGCTGTGCGATGTCAGTGCACGTTAAAGAACCCCAGGTGGTCGAAATTTCCGGAGTCCTCCACTACGGCGTCTCTCATAGCCTGAGTTGCTTTGAGACGTTAAACCCCACAAACCAACCAAGCAACCAACCTTATGTTCGAGAACTGGCGCATAGAACTAACCAATAAAAAACCGCCGATATGTATTTTTTACACAACGGATTTCAAAAAAAACAGCAATCTGTGCAAAACGCATGTCATTCAAGAAACCTTTCTGGCTGGCTATGTTCCAGCTTGTTAAGTACACCTTTGTTATATCCGGATAAAGCATTGTGGAGATATATTTTGCTATGCGCAGACATCGTATCAATGGAAGTAAGGACTTTTTTATCTTTTAGTACTCAAGTAATGAAACATACAGCGAGTCCGCCATGATTGTTGTAATTGTTGCTAAAAGTTGGTGCCGTGATGAAGGAGATGAGGAACGTTATTTCATTTGGCTGCTTGTAGAAGCAATAAATTGCCCCTGACTTAGGCGATGAAGGCTTTAAGCCAGGCGAATAAAAGGGCCACTACATTGTTGTCTGTGAGCTGAGCTCTTGACAGAAAAAGAAATGTGCTTGCTGATTGCAATGTATTTTTCAAAGTAGGGAGATAAAGCGGCGTCAGCCTTCCTTGCCGCACAGCACATGAAATTAGAACAAAAAATTCCTGAGAAATCAATATATGCTGAAGCGTTGAAGGCTGTCAATGATATGTGCTGTACCATTATGTAGCGGGAATTGTAAAGTTTGGCATCATGTCTAAAAACACCTAGTCCGACGTAGAAACGTGGAGGATGGCGAAAATGCTTTAGGTGAAATTAGGCATATGCACTGAGCTATAAAAAAAAAACATAAAAGAAGCCGTAATTGTGTTGCGGAATAGAGTAGTGAAGATAAAAAAAAAAAACATACTTCAGGTTTTCCAACTTTACATCTAGGGGTTGAAATGGTCACGAGCAGGGCTGAGGCGAATCTTCGTTGTGATGCTCTGAAATGGCGCTCAATGATCTGAGTGCCCTCATAATATTGCGGCGGATAGCTTAGTTTAGGGAACAAAATGAGGACTTCGTGTAAATTAAACTTCACGATGCAGTTCACCGAAACACAAAGTGCTCAAGCGCCTTCAGTTCAAGATTTCAGCTGCAACATTCTGAAGCACTCGCAGTGGGAGATTTCTGTAGACCAATCAGCTTGAGAAAAATGTGCGCCACAACTCGTAGCCATTCTTACCAGCGCTTCACTTTTGCCAACTATTCGCCCACATGCATGGTATAAAAATGCGCGATCGTCGGGGCAAGGCAGAATTCAACTGCGTGTTCACGTCTTTGAGATTCACGTCAAAAGAACCATCACGAGGGTAGGGTATACAATACAACGTACATTTAGAACGAGCCAGTGGAAACTCTATTCTAAAAAATAATATCAGAATACGTTGAAGTGTGGCGTTGATAGATATTGAATCAGTGTGGTCATAGTTTTGTTTGGGCTTGTTGAGCTCTTTAGCCCAGTTACTAAGGTAAACGCAATGTAACACTTTTTATGACGTACATATGAAGGACGCCTCCCATCATAGAAGCCAAAAAATGCGCAGTAAACCCTTTTCAATTTTTCGGTTCATCAGACTAAACAAGGTGACAAATCACTTTTTATGAGGTAATGTTTGAGTAAAAAGCAGAAAAATGGCTGCAGCTTAATTCCATTATTTATGGCAATCCAAGCGCAAGCTGTGTCCCTGCTTATGCCTTGGTCAGCTGCCGCCTTTTGGCATCCTTCAACCATCATTGAACCAGTCGACGTTCCCGTTATTCACCGATCTCTGTCGGTTGCTTGGCACCAATGTGATAAACCGCGGCGAGGTGATTGTATTATACGCGTGTAGCGCCATGATGCTACTCCCAATAAATATTTTTACTTTAATAGCTTAAAAGACTCTAAAGAATAAAACTATACAAAATTAAAGATTAGATGAAATGTTTAACATATTTTTTTTACGGTTGTCGTAATTGAGTGATATAAAAGCTGATGAAGGTATACTATTGCAATAGTTTCCTATCATTTCGTTTGCTGTATGTAGTTGTACGCGCACAGTGTTTTACTACACTCGGCGTGTACTGCGCGAGTCGTTTTCTGCGCGCACGATGGTTATTAGCATTTCTTGTGCGCGAGTGGATCGATCGCACGCGAGCAACTTGATTCTCGGAGCCCGCAGTTTAGCGGTCCGCTCCCGGCGACCAAGCGGACGGCCGAAGCTACCAGAGAAGGCAACACTCTCGCTAGATAGTGGGTCGTGCAAGAGAGGGCTTACCTTCACTCGAAAGCTAACAAAACCATCTATATTCACAGAACATCCGATCAGTTGTTTTCACTAGTAGGGGCAGTACGTATGCAGCGCGCTGGAGCTCAACCCGCGCCATACTATCTCTATCTACCGCTGCTTGAAGCATGATGCCGAAAGGGATCTGACATTTCACCTCATGTGTGAATGGTATTGATTTTTTTGTTTTTTTACTTCAAATGTGCACATCTCCCCACCTGCGTTTCTCTACCAGCTATATTTCTACAGAATTGCACGTCTTGCTTGTCACCGCTGACCACCTTGGCCAAAGTTCTAACTCACACACTCGCCTAAACTTGTCAAACGAAGTAGAAAATTATTGAATTGCGCTGCAGCATCGTTCCACGCACAGCACTGCGATTTGTTATGCAAGAAGCCTCCATAGTTTCCGTTTTGCCACTGTTGCCAGGCTCGTACGCCATAATTTGCGCTACTTCTGACCCAAAAGTCTCGTGGAAAGTGCTGGATACCGTGTGCGAAATGACGTCATGGCTGCAAACACGATTAGCAAAAAACAAGTGGAGGGGGTTAACATGGGAGTGCCGGCGACGCTTTCGCTCTAGTCTTGGTTGTATTAACTTTATGCTTGGCGCGTTTACAAGCCATTCCTTTTCCCAAATTTTTTCGTGTGGATCGCTCGGCTAGCCCGCCGTCTACGATATAGTGCCGACGAGTTAGACGGCTCTGGCCGACTCGCTTCGGTGGCAGCTGGAGCTGCGAGCCCTTGAGCGGCGCGTCTGCCTGTTATTAATCGAATAGAGTGTCAAGTTAGTTGGATGGGCTCAGCTGGCGAAGCAGCGCCCGCATGGCGGTTGCGCGCGCGGCAGCAGCTGCGTCCTGTCATGTGGTCTCACGTGATGACGTCCTCCCACCGGTCCTCTGCTTGAAGGTCAAATTGCGGAGCCCACGACCTGCTAGCCTGGTAATGCATTCGCTTTACTAATTCGCTCGAGGCACTTAGGGCAATGAATCGAAAACCTTTCCTGCGACTGTTTGAAATCAATTTCCGCTTTTTCACTGATTTGCGTGTATTTTAGCTTTCTTCTTTTATGTTCGATAATTTTCCTCGTTTCTTGGCTTTTTTTCTTTCTTAATGTTGTTACATTTTTCTCCTTTAGTTGTTTCTTCTCACGTTTTTTAACTGTTTTTCTCGTTTACAACTTTTTTCCTCTTATTCTTGAGTGACTGTTTTCGATTTGTAACGCAATACTGAAGCCTGACTTAAAGCTTTGCAACTCTTTTGCGCGGTTTTGCACTATATCGACGTCCTTAGCTATTTTGACGTCATACTCACCTTTTTGTCTCTATTAATACTAATTCTTCCACACCTACAAAATTTTTCACACTGGCGCATTTTTTATCCTGTACCTCATGAATCTATTATTTTAATCATCAATCAATTCATTTCTCCACAATGAGGATGTGACGCCCTCCGCGGACGCACAAATCCTGTCCACACTCATGATACTGTCAAAGTATTCGCATTAAAGATTTGCCAGAGAATTGCATTGGTCCTTTAAGGTAATCATGGGAAAGCCTGAGTGGATCTGTGTGCAGTTCCCCTTACGGACGTTGCTGCCTCAAATGCAATTTTCCACTTGTGTTATGAATAATACTTTTTGGCTTGAATTATCTTACTCAGGCTCACTAGTTAACAGTCATCACCTATCACCTTTTGTGAAAAACCAACAGGCATAGATACAAAGGTTTATTTCAACCAAAATGTGTTAATAAGCTAATTAACAGTTAATTAACAGTTAACAATATGTGCTAATTAAGTTACTACTCCGTAGCATGGCAGTAACTTGTCCTACCCAAGACACAATGATCGGGGTCGATTCCGCGTCAACCACAAACGAGCTGCACGAGCTGGCCCGGTCGCAGCTAGCAGGTATTTCCTGCTATGTCGGCCATGCGAACTCCTTATGACCAACAACCCCAAAGATCAATCGTTACCTAGGGCGGTTTCCTCGAGTGGCTAAAGAGGTGGCAACTGGCATCAGACATGACCAACTTCTAGTTGGTCGTATGACTGCGTAACGTGTAGCGACCACTTGACATAGCAATATGGCACGGACTTCCGTTTCGAGCGTCTCTATTAGACGGAAGGAAGAGAGAAACAAAACCTTCGAGATCATTTTCATTTTAACTCAGGCAAACCAACCTTTGCCCACGCCGGCGCGTTCGCACGGATTGCTTAAGGGAGTTTCTAGATCTCTGTCGGGTTACTTTTACGTAATGTGATGTTTTAGATGGTATGCTAAAAAGTATGGCTGAGATAGCAGAGGTAAAAATTAACAGATTTGTTATATTAAGCGAGCAGGAAAGTGAATATACCTGAGCGAAGATAAACGACAAAGCCTCGGATGGAAGCCGCGTAATAACCTGCACTTAATGTCGGCGCTTTAGTGCCCCAAGCAAATTTTCTTCCTTACTAAATAGCTTCATAACAAATTTGAAAAGGGCGAAATTTATGCGTACGTGAAGTAATCTAAAATGGCAGAATCATACAAATAAGTTGTAGCCCAGTGCGAACTGCATCGCGTTGAAGGTTCCGGATCTACAAGCCTAGCGAAAGGCACTTCATATGTGCCAAATGTTTCGCCCGTCTAAAAGAATTATGCGTGCGATACCTGTCTAGATATTACAAATAAAAACTGCTAGAAATTTATTTAAAGCGGTGGTCACAACAATAACTGTTTTTAAATATATAGATTGCGACAACGCAATGCAATGTATACACAAGGTGATTTTGTTGTCAAAGAATTATTCAAATTCTGCAACTACTCCAAGGACAAATAATAATGAATACCGCATTACAAGAATATGAGAACAATACCTTGAATAAGGGCTCTTTGGTGATGAAATTGCCGAGCCGATTTCCTTAGGACTATCTTTGCTGCTTTGTGTAAAATTCTCGGAAGTGGTTCTTTCTCTTGCGTGCGTTCTCTACTGTGGGTAGCATTTCTACATTTTTAGCTGACGTGAAGGTTAGCGCCATTTCTGAATTAACCTTGTGCTGAAGGTAAACGTGCACAGACTGGTTGCAATTGACGAAGAAGGCGTAGGCGTTTCATGTAGGCGTTTCATGAGTGAAAACGTGCATCCTCAAAACGGGTTCCTAATAAAATTGGCAAAAAATAAATTAATTTTTGACTCTACTCGCTTTTCTCTACTTCTGTATTTAGGACTTTTTAGTTTGCCTCAACCTGTTCAACGCACTTTTCTTTGAAGTCTCCGGCGAACCTTGGCAGTGTCACCGCACAATCTACTCCCATATTCACTCTCTTTTCCTGAAATGCACATAGGATCCGCTTATAGTGAAGCAAATATCTGAGGATTGCGGTGTAAGAAATTTTGCAGGACGGTGATATCAAAAAAGCACACCGGACGCATTTAATCATTTTGATTCAAATAAGACTTTGGTATACATTAGATGTCAACAAAATTTTGAAAATTTAAAATGAGAACCATAGTACCTAGTCAAAAAAAAAAAAAACACTACAGAACCATGTCAAAAATACGACAAAATCTCAGTCGAGACCGGCAGCATTTCTTGTCGTTCCAGTAAAACGACCAGAATGACTTCCACATGCCAGTGAAATTCTAACTTATCCTATACTTACCTAGTACTTTTCCGTTGAAACAACAAAAATTTCTTGTGTTACAGAAATTTACCATTGTCCCAACAGTTTAACGTTCAAACATTGCACAGCAATTTGGTGGTGATACCAGAAAAGTCTCTGCAGTATTTTTCGAATGGGTACACTATATATACACGGCTTGTTCTAACCGTATATAGAAAATGAATCATTTGTGCTGAATTCTTGCCGTTATTTAAACTACTACACGAGAATGCCACCGTTTCCTTTTTATCCAATACCCCTGCAGTTACCACTCCGTAGTGAACTTTACAGGGGCGCAAATCTATCTCCGGGCAGAGAGATGCACACAAAGCCAACTGGGCCAAGCAGTGGCGTGCAAACAGGTTCGGTAAACAGCATGGAGCACCTACATCGTCGAGACGCAGTGTAGGCAAACGGACAGACAAGCACCCTTACTTTCTATCTGCCCTTGAATACGTATTACACCTTGCGAATGTGCCTTGTGAATGGAGCAAGGAATTCGCGACCCTACAGACCCCTAATCTGGATTCCGAACCACGTGGAAGTGCCTTTTGTTATGAGGCAGTGTCCACTGCGGAATAGGAGCGGACGAACGCAAAGCCAGCTTGCTTGTTTGCGTGCCCTGTGCTTTCTTTTCGCCTGGCGTGGTGGTCAGTTTGTTCAGATGCATGGCTCACCCTCCGAAGCTGAGGTGCTGCCGATGGCCTTTATTCGCCGTTTGCTGCACTGCAGTTTCCAGTACAGCTGCCCTTACCACCTATGTAAGTGCACAACAAGATAACGTTGGTCTAAGATATTTTGTAACAAATGTATGAAGTGGCGCTAGCCGGTTCATAGCGCTTATTTACGCCACCCAGGCAGAACACAAGAGACAGACGCTGCTCAACGTCTATCCCTGGCTTCGCCTGGGGTTCTCACTGTAATATTCTGACTCTGTGCTCTACTGCAGACAAGTGTAGGAAAACGGAGGGCAGTTTATGAGATATACGACGTATACACGAAGGTAGCACCAGGTCTCCAAAGCCAAGACATGCGTTGGGGAAGGATTGTGTTTTATTTAGTGCGCTAGCACCACGCCCGGATTTCAACAAAATTCTCTTTTTTTGCTTGTCCGCTTCTCCTCCAGAGCAAGGTTCAGGCAGTTGACAGATGGTACTGCCCGGTATTAACTGATCGATAGTTTGTGCGACGCCCTAAGAACTCATGTCATTGCCGAATAGGCAGTGATTGCCAGCTTTGGCCACAATCTTTAGAGGTGAATCGAACCAATCACGAGTCTCGGACCAAAATCAAATGCACTGCTCATAATTCCTGCAGGCACTTTAGTACTGTTTGTTACAGCGGGGATTCATATCCATGTCGGGTGGGCACTGAGATAATGTTTTATGTACTACCAGAAATCGACACCGCAGCGCTAACCGAAGTTGTAGGGCACCTTATTAGCCTTTCGTTCAAGAATTCTAAATCAGCCATAGTTAAAATAAATTGTTGTGCTCATGAACGAAAAATATTGGTGTATTCATTTCTTTACTGTTAAATAACGCAATAGAAGACAGTAAAAAAATCGCGCGCACGGTTGGCAGTTAGCCATTCTAGTGCGGCTATCAAATCTCGCTTTCGGAGGTATTTATGTTGTGTATAACCTCAAGCTGAGAGCGTTTACTAGGCCACCTTGTCTTCGGCTATGGCGTACTACATGTTTCAATTGCTATCTCTATTCCTATATTACACGCAAGGCTTCTCTGTGTGTTATATAGTTTATGCGCCATTATTAAATCTGTTGGCTCACTCTGCAATAAAAATGCATGAAAACGTTTCCCATGATTTACTTCGTATCGCTGCTCGTGCTTTCCTTTGATTGTGGGAAGTTAGAGGACACAATCAATGTGGCTTAAGCATTAACTATATTGCGAAAAAGCTGTAAGTGTTCAGTGGGATGTATCACGAAAAAACAAAGCAGGCCACATTCCGCCGCACATGAATATGGGCTCAAACTAGCCCACCTGTGCCGACAGGTTGGTCGGAAAAGGTAATCATGTCGCGCGTGGTAGGGAAGAGCCCCAAGCAAAGGTTACAACATTCAATGGAAGCGGTGAATAGATGTCTTGGCGCTGTTACTAATCTGCTAAGGATAATATATTCTGCTGCTAAAACAAGTTACATACGGAAGTTTTGCCGAATATTGACCAATCGTGTGGGGCAATGGTCTGAGCGTGACGCTGTACAACCGAAAGCCGACCTTTTCAACAGTGTGCACTATGCCTGTACCCGTTTAATGGCACGCATAGGCAATTGGGTGATACACACGTCCGCACCACGCACTGGTGCGGACGTGGGGACCTACACCTACACCACTGGTGTAGGTCCCCACAATCCAAACGACAAATCGCAACTCCTGAACCACGGCTGATATGAGCACTTGAAATTGTTCCAAAGTGCTCGGTTTAATGTACTTCATTCACACTACGCTTCATTGTCTGCGCTAAAGAAAATAGCCAGATCACCTGCATAACCGTATACTTCGAGCTCAGTATATCTGGATGCGGAAACCTTTAATGAGACTGCCCTGCAGAATACTGATACAAAGCGGTTATAATTGCAGTACAAACAGAAGTGGTGGCTTCGACGTTTGAAGCTGAGCAAAAAATGGCGCCTCTATAGTGAACGCAAGTTGCCTTTAAAACAGCCATCGAAATGATCACACAGTAAAAATACCAAAAGAAGACTAGTCTATGCGTTATCCGAAATAAGACCTCTAGCCTGAGAGATGCTGACGCTGTCACGTTGCCATGACACTAATTTTGTTTTGTTGCCTGGCTTCAACATACAATATCTTGCAAAACGAAGCTCCAATCAGAGCATGAAGAGCACATAGCTATGCACCAGTACGGATTAGCGTCACGATAATCTAGCGTTAGCCTGGCGTCGTGACATTAATAGTCCGGCAATGACAATAAAGGCTCTGGTAGACCTTCGAAATCCAGTTGGAGTGGGGGGCGGGGGGAGGGGGTTTGTGCAGTCGCTTTTTGTATGGCGATATACCCCTCCCCCCCCCCCCCCCCCCCCGTACATTCTCTCTAGAAAAAAAATGTTGTTAAAAGATCTTACATTTCTGTCGCAGTGACAGTTTGTCGTTATGTAGCGCCATATAAAGTTGAGGCCCATGAGCATAATTACATAAAATGTAACCTCATCCTCATCTATGCTTAATCGCTTGCCGTCCGTGTAGTGAAGAATTTTCTTTATTTCCGCTGCAATACATCCCAAAAATAAACTGCAGGGGTGCAAGAACGAGGCGGATACATCGTGAAAAAACTGATGTCGGTTGCGCACCTGGCGTAAAACGATGTGTTCGAGTCCAAAATTCTTCTTTAACCCGTCGGAACAAATGTTCGGTCTGCTGCAGTGTTACCAATCCCAAGCCGAAATGAAGATTGCCAACACCCTGTGCAGCTTCTTTATTTTTACATGCGAGCAATTCAGAACTTGCACTACGTACCAAAGCTTTCTGATGAAAAAGTTACCTGCAGTATCTCCCTAGCAAAAATCGATACCCTGGCGCATTTCCACTGCTTCCATGTTCTCCTCGTAGCTATTTTGTTGGCGCTTTCCAATATTGCTCACTTTTGCCGTAACAAATAAGCTCGAGGCCTAACTAATTTGGTCGGGGTCTTCGCCCACGTCACATCAGGAAAGCGGTCAGGCTTCAATGGCCACCATAAGTGCCAGAGCCTGAGGCACTTGGCCCAGTTCACACCGCTACTAGTAACTTAACAAAATTAACGAACATAAGCGACCATCAATTATGCTGTCCTGGTTAACCGTTGAAATAGCAACATCGTCGGCGTACATCAGTAGCTTTACCTTGGCTCTTAAACTAATTAATTGCGTAGGTTTTCATTATTTCCATGCCAAAGTCTCAGTGTAGGAACAAACAAAAGAGGACTGAGGGGGACAGCCCTGCCGGACCAATCGCTGGACGCTAATAGAGTCTCCCAAACTCTTCATGCCATCAAACTTGTATATTATTGATGTGCCAGAGCCACGCCTTTGCAGCGCATGACTGAAGCGACATTCACATGATCCAAAATGGAAAACAAAATTTCGTGAGCGACACAAACAAATGATTTTCCGAATTCGATGTGCAACATGACCATCCAACCATTCGAGGCATCACAATATTCAATAACACTTGGCGCCTCATGAACGGTGAAAACAATCGGCCTTCCTTGTTTACCACATGTCTAGTGGAACCCAATTACGTCCTTCAATCCCCGGTGCAAACTTCGAGTCGATACCTTCAAAAATGTTCTTATTCGAGGTTCGTAAGCGCTGTGGCTGTGTGTATTGTAACCCCTTGTAATGCATCTGTTTTAGTACGAATTAGTGCCATGTGCAATGGGGCATACGATGGAGGCAGTGAATTTACCTTGCAGGCTTCTTTCAAGATCACTATCAAGAAAGAGGTAATTTCGGGCTTGAAGTGTTTGTAAAAAAGCTCGGAAACCTCCCGTCTCGGTGATTTATCAGGGTTTAAGCTACCCTGTGCGTTCTTGACTTTCGTCTCACTTATTTCCAGTTGTAAACACTCTTTCACTTCGTTTTTCAGGGGCGGTATAAATTCCAGATTCTTATCACGTCCTCCACTACGGCGTCTCTCATTGTCTGAGTCGCTTTCGGACGTTAAACCCCACAAAACCAAAACCAAACCAAACCTTAAACGTGATAGTGCCTACCGTATGCGGCGCAAAAAGCGCTGGATAATATTTGTTCAAAGCTGCTTTGATGTGGTCGATATGTCTGCCGACAAAATCCCGCCTGATTCTATTTTGTCGATATAATTTCTTTCTGCATTTGATTTTTCAGACCCTAGTGCTCGCTTGGATGGCGTCTTTCCTACTGCTGAGTCTTCTGCCCTTGCTTTCAATAACGCTGACCGATAGTGTTCTTCCAATAATTTTTTTTTGTTTTCTCTATATCTTTTATTGCTTTCCTAGGAGCGTATACGGGTAGCCCTAGGGGATGAGAGTGGTGGCTGCTCCTGGACACGATGCTGGGAATGGGGAGCACCCGCCGGCGGTGGCTAGCCTGCCAACGGTGCTTGTACTTGTTGTAGGCGATCATTCCACCCTTCGCCGCTTCGTTGGCAAATGGTCGCTGCGACGCGTGTCTTTCTCTCTCTCTCTATCTTCCTTTTCTTTCTTCTCTAATTTCTCCACTGTCCGCTCGAGGCAGCGGAGGTGGCTCAGCTACAGAGCCAGTACAGGCCCGTGCATTTTCTTTTCCTTCTTCTTGAAGTCGCAACAACAACAGGTAGCCTTATTTACTGCTTTAATCTTTAGTTTTTTTAGGCAGATCCCACTGCTGTCACAATGCATTTTTTTAGAATTCGCCGACGAGTCTAGTCACAGCCGGCTTACCCGAATTGTCCGCACCTTTCGCAGAGTCCTCAGATTCAATAGCGTCCATCAGCTCCTTCCTATCTTCGTTCGCTCCGAACACGGTTGCCTGCGCATAAGAGCGGACGTAGTCCTGATCTCAGTGCCCGCAGTTACTGTAGTTGGGGCACCTCGGCACCTTGCAGTCGCGGCGGAAGTGACCTGTGCATAGGAATGTCGGCACTGCATCGACCTCCCAGGCACCACCATGATAGCCGACTCGCCGGCGACGTGAACCTGGTGGGGCAGATCGTCCAACTTCCCACGCAGCTTCAACTTGACCAGCGCTGTTCTCGCGGTGGATCCCTTTTACGCCATGCCGGTGAAACGCCAACGCTACTGCGTCACCTCGGTCACGCTCCCGAAAGCCACAAAAGCAGTGCGGATGTCGTCGTCAGCGACACCGTGCAACATCCAATGCAAACGCAGCTTAACTAGCTGGATAAAAGCAGATGCAGCGGTGTCTCTTGACTTAAATCGTCTTAAGTGGCCAGCTTCGTCGTGGCTTCCACGCTGCCCAAGGTTGCAGCCTACATGTGGATAATAGGGTACGGTCGAACGCCACAACGTCGGGGAGCTCACAAACATTAGCGAGGGCGTCCCCGAAGTCCTCGACCCTGCAGGGCCTCGCACGCGCGTCCTCGGGTAGAACAATCACGTTTAGAACAAAACTTGCGGTGGGCAGCTTTGAGTATTACAATCTCGTAATCCTTATTTTCTTCGTATTGAACCTGTTTCCGCAGCCAGCAAAGGCCGCAACGACGCTTTGAATTTTGAAGCTGAGTAATGGCGCGTCTTGGTAATGCAAAGTTCTCTTAAACTCTCCCTCTATTTCTATTTCTCTCCCCCTCTTTCTGGCATTAGGATCTCGAACTTCTTTGCTATGGTCCTAACACCCACGACGTCAGCTCATTTAAGGGTAGAGTATTTAGTCATTACCACATACTGCAGCACAGCTAGGTGGCCAAAAGGGATAACCATGTAGCTTTCAGAGAAACGCCCCAATTGCACAAAAAAGAGGTATTTGAAGCCACGGCCACCACTAATATGGAGTAGTCGCTCTATCAACTAAGCTAACCTTGGCGTTAGAAGGAGGCAAGGCTGGAGCAAATTCATCAACGACTCAAATCGCGAACGAAATGCTGCTATTCAAATGCTAAACTTAGTTTCCTAATGTGGGACAGATTGGCAGTAATAAGTAACTCAGTCGCATCCGGTCAGGAGCAACCACAAGGAAACAAAGGAAAGCTATGCAGTTTGAACAAAAATTGTCTATTTTGGTATAAAAACTAATTTTTAATTACTCGCGTGCACAATCGTTTTCAATATGGCTCTGTTGCGTGTATAGAAACAAAACATTGAGGTCTGCCCGAATATTTGCGCCCAGATTGTAGAAACGACATCATAACCTTCCGCAGAGTTCCCGCCCGGAGCCATTTTCGCTCCTTGACTTCCGCGTTCCACCACCGATCGATGCTTGCTACCAAGCGAAGGCGGTCAAAGTAGTTGCGTGCTGCGTTTGCATTATCGAAAGCATAGATGAAAACGTGGCCCAGCAGACAGGAGACGATGAGGGCCGTAAAACATGTCTCTCGGCTGTCGTCACAGCCTGTCATAACATTCACATGGGCAGGGAAGCTGCCAGACGCAGAAGCAATCATTTCGCTATCGATCGCATATGCCCTTCTGCCGGTAAGCCACACATG
Organism: Amblyomma maculatum; assembly: GCF_055883805.1. NCBI lineage: Eukaryota > Metazoa > Arthropoda > Arachnida > Ixodida > Ixodidae > Amblyomma > Amblyomma maculatum. The sequence goes on from NC_139352.1 coordinate 98,418,449, forward strand.
TTTGTTTCTTATGCCAGACACTGCTTACGGTTGAGTTTAGGTTTGCCGCCTGACACATAGCCATCTTGTCGTCTTCTTAAGATCTGATAAGCGGCCCAACATTTTATAGTACAGTGCCACAGCACGATGCAATCACCAGTTTTATCGAGTTTTGTCTGCAGCCAGGTTGATCTCAGGAAACAATCCTCGTACCGCAACCTAAGGATAAATGATAGTCCAAGCGGAAACGCTCCCAATTCGTATTTGGCCAAACCACATTTAACTGTTAGGGGTAATTCCATGCCAGATCTACAAGAATTTGCGCTCAACCACCTTCGATCTGGTCGATAAAGGTTATTTGAAGGGGCTAAAATGAATATCCTTAATAATTTCCACACACAAAAAAAATCCTGGTCATGTGATAGTGCTTCCAATTTCCTTGAGGAGTGCAAAAGTTGGTTTCACGACAAAACTTGTGAAAAATCAAGCTTTTTGCTTTTGCGCCTGAATTTTTTTTTAGAGATAATGAATATGCATTGCGGTTTTAGTCGCGCAACAAACATATTTGGTGCGTAAAGGTTTAGTGTTTTATATCATTAGGTTCCCAAAGAAACACCGTATTGCAGTTTTTTACATTTATTCGTGACATTCACAAGAAAGATCTCATGTTTCGCCACTTCTCTATATGTGCTATCCCATTAGCTTGTTTAAGCGATATTTCAGAAAGAAATGGTAAATTTAGCAAAAAGTGGGTTATGCCTCGTTTGTGAGAATAATCTCGTGCAGACACTTTCCTTGTGAAATCCAAATTATAGCTCAGTGCATAGTTAGCTTCATTAAAATTCTGGTCAATAGTTTTTGCCCGAGCCGTTATTATTTTAAGCGAAAAAATTATTTTTGATTTTCAGCGCTGAACCTCGAGTCATGGTTGCCGCGCACTAGCACTGCACTGTGAAACACCACCCAGCGCCGTTCACAATTCTACGTTGGGTTTATTCGATCAGCCGTTGGAAGAGCGCTACAAAATATTAGCGGGAGCCACCTGTGTGGCCTGCATTGCCTCCCCTCGTGATATCGTGAACAGAACCCTTCCAAAGGTATTGACGGTAATAATTTCCGTGCTTTTTGGCGACGTAAGGCACCTGCTTCATTTGCGCGTTGCATACGTATCACTTCAGGATATTTATAGGGCTGTATTTGCAAGAAGGAAACCATTGGAAGCTGACGGAGATGATGAAATGATACCAGAGAAGCACCGGAAGGTAAAGAATAGAAGACATCAAGTGACAAAGTAAAAGAGTGTTGAGTGGTAAAAAAAAAGGAAAGTTGGTGGTGTCGAGGCTGTAACAGGCGAGTAAAAAGAACTTGAACGCGGGTAGGGCATGGCGTAATCTGTGTTGATAACCGACGTGCTATATTTTCCTTTATAAAAAAATATGGTTGCTGTGTCTGGCGCAGAAAATAATGACTTGTGGTATACGGAAGAAAGGTCATCATAATCTGAACAGCTTTACCAAGCTGATGGTGATGGCTGCACGGATTTTGATTTTACTGAAGCAAGGCATGGCCGGCTTACGCTACATGAAAATAACATGAATAGGTACGGCTGGCGTTCAGCATTAGCAAAGGCACGTGGACCGACTGCACACTTGAAAAAATCGCCCTATATTCGAATATACGCCCTTTTGATTTCTTTCACAGGGCATGACTTTACTTCGACAGTTTATAAACAGTCTCACAATTCCCACCGACCGTAATCTGAGACACCACGCCTTTCTGAAACAGTGTTAGTAGTAACTAAAGATGCATCACACTCATCTAGTATAAATGTAGGAAGCTATAGCCGGTTCTACATATGATAATCGACCTATTTTATATAAACTGCCATTAACATCAAAAATAAACATAACATAATAAAGTTCAAATAATCCCTTCAAAATCCTGAAAAATCTTTTTCGTCGAGCCAAGATTTAGTCTCGTCCAAGTTCTGCCGAAATTGGAGGAAGAGGAACAGCTCATATTATTCCTTCACGCGCCTTCAAATTTAATCCAAGATGCATATCGGCAAGCGTTAGAAACTGCAGCTATGTAAATGATTAACGTGATATGCGAGGAAGCTTTTTGAAAGAGGCGGGGCAGTGTTTGATGTAATTTGGATTCCACAAGCTTCATTTCTCAAGTGCATGAATTTGATTATTTTTTACGTAAAGAAGTGGGCAGGGCCTGCGGGGTGATGGTAGATTCCGACTTCGTTCTCAGGTCCGGCGTGGGAAGGGCCGTGAGGCTTGTGCCATCTGCACAGAGGGCAGGCTCTGTGAACGTAACGCTACGTAGCTTGTTGCGATGACAATATGCTACGGAGATCACGGAGGCGGTAAGTGTGTGGAAAGGAGAGACATCTTTTACGACGCCTTTGCTCATGTCCCGAGCGCTTATCAAAATCTGCAACATAGCCTACCAAAAAAACCAAGCCTAATCGGATAGGATCTCCGCTGCAACAATGCTTCATGGAGTAAGCGAGAGAGAGCGTGCCCTCGGGTGTTCTTACAATGGCGAATACCTAAGCGCATTCGCTTAATCTCTGGAGAATACCCACGGATGCGGCGTGTCTGCAATGCGATGTGGCGCTTGAGTTCTAAGTTTCCCGAATTAACGGAGAGGCGGCGTTGCTAGATTAAACTCGGTGGGGCCGTGTCTCAGTAAGGGGAATGTGTGCCCCGTGGAGTTTAAGCTTGAAACGGTCGATGGGTCACATGCACAGTGTAATTTTTTTTTGCCTGTTCTTTCTGTATTGAAACTTTCGCCCAAATTTATGGGACAGAGTGTAAGCGGCTCGTGCACTGACTAAAATGACTACGACGCGGAACCGCATCAAGCATAAAGCACGGTGTTCTAGTCAGAGTAAGATCCCCGTTATTCCGCACATAGCAGACCCCACAGAAAGGCATTCTAGAGTGTACTTGAACAACAAGCAGGAAGGCACGAGAGACGATTATAACTTCTAGTCTGAGCCTCTAATGTTTATTAAGAGGAGAAACACTGTTTACAAACTGCTCCTTGCTCCGCCCGCAATTTAAATAGAGTGACACTTCGACACTGGTAATTGTAGTTTTTATTCAGGCATACCTGCAAGCATAAATGATTGTTATACGGCAGAACGTCAATTTCGAGATAAAGGTTCTTTTTTTTTCATTAAAAAGCATAAAGAGAAAGTAAAGGAGAGTGGTATAAGTGATCACCAAGGTAGCAGTGAGGAATGCGCTTCCTGAGCAGTTTAACACTCAGAATGTATCTTGCTTGTCTGACGAAAGAAGGGTGAAGATCCTTGCTTTTAAATATGGAACTACCTTGTTTTTGAGAGCGCCTGTTTTTATTAGTAAAATGGTAACTTATCGCTTGGAAAAAATCACGATATTTATTAACTAAAGAGTGCATTTGATGCAAAGCTTCTAGAACCCATTTCTGCCCTCTCAGTAATCATTGTGTAAGTTTGCCTCTTTTTATTTTTGCCTAAAAGAACATTTCCTCTTTAATAATGCATTAGCCCTCAAGGGATCGCAAACCATCAAGGGCCCTTGATTCTTGGTAAAGTGTTGCATTTGAGTGAATTTCCACACGTAAGCCAAATGGGCAATTTCAGAGCAAACCTAAAGCATTCCCTTTGTACATATCATGATTTAAAAGGCTGGAACATGCAGGCTATGCAGGGTAATCATTTAACTGCACATCTGAATTTCTTAATTTCTTCGCAAAGTCATCAAGCCAGAGAAATGTCATTTCGCCTTCAAGGAGTTCTGTTTCTTAGGATATGTTGTCAGCGCAGAAGGTGTTCTCCCAGACCCCGAAAAGCTTTCCGCTGTCTCCAGTTTCCCAAGCCCAACCGACAAGAAGGCCCTGCGACGTCTTTTGGGCCTCTGCTCGCATTATCGTCGCTTTGTTAAAGATTGTCCTAACTAAGCCATTAACAGCCTTGAATCGAGATGACAAACCTACACACATGGAGAAGTGCCCAAAACGAATCCTTCGAGCAATTCCGCCGCCGCCTTCAAAGTGCACCAATACTAGCTCATTTAGACGAGAATGCAGAGACTGATGCCCACACTGACGCTAGCAATGTCGGCCTCAAAGCGATCCTGATACAGTGGCAGGACGGGGCAGAACGAGTAATAGCCTACGCGAGCCGCACACTTTCTCGATCGGAACAGAAATATTCGGCGACAGAAAAAGTGTCTTGCCGTCATCTGGGCTCTGAGTAAGTTCCGACCATACATCTACGAACGACCACTTAGTGTTGTCAGTGATCATCACCCGCTATGCTGGCTAGCCAGCATTAAAGACCCACCTGTCCGGTTGGCCAAATGGAGCCTTAGGTTGCTGGAGTACGATGTGACGGTCGTCTATAAATTGGGTCGGCAGCATCAAGACGCGGACTGTTTATGACGAGCGCCCGTGGAACCGGCTGCTGAAGACATCACCGAAGATTGCCCTATTCTTTGTGCCAATAGCGTCTCCCGTATGGCGCAGCTTCAACTGACGGACTCTGAGTTGGCGCCATTTATTAGGTATCTGGAGGGATTTTATGCTAGTATACCTCGTGTGTTTCGCCGTGGACTACAGTCCTTCATTGTGCGGCGCGGAGGCCTCTACAAACGCAACTTTAACAGCAACAAGGAGACGTTTCTGCTTGTTGTGCCATCCTAGTTACGCTCCGAAATCTTGGCGCTTGTCACGATGAACCATCCGCCGCCCACTTGGGGGTCACTCACAGTATGGCAAAGATTCAGCTTAAATATTACTGTCCCAATTTACTACCATCAGTGCGTAAATACGTAACAACTTGCCGCGATTGTTAACGGCGCAAATTTCCTCCTCTCAAACCAGTAGGCTTTCTGCAGCCCATACCACCCCCAAAGACCCCTTTTCAGCTTAAGGCATAGACCTCCTCGGCCCTTTTCCGAAGCCGTCCACAGGAAAACGGTGGATTGGGGTCGTGACAGATTATCTGACACGGTACGCTGAGACCACGTCACTTGCAAATGGTACTGCTGCTGATGTCGCCGAATTCTTTGTCCACAACATCGTCCTGTGTCATGGCGCTCCAGCAGCTATCATTACTGACCGTGGAGCTGCATTTACGGCCCACTTCACTCAGGCTGCGCTGAAGCTCACGCATACCAGCCATAGATGTACAAGGGCTTACCACCTGCAGACAAACGGTTTGGTGGAACGCCTCAACAGGACCTTGACTGACATGCTTTCCATGTATGTTGTTATCGAGCACAAAACATATGGGACCAAATTCTTCCATACGCAACACTCGCGTATAATACCGGGCAGCAAGAAACAACGCGGTTCGCTCCGCACGATTTAGTCTTCGGCCGACAGGTTACCCTCCCCCTGGATGCTATGCTACCCGTAGCCCCCCCTGACAGTGAGAGTGAACTTGACTTCAACGTCGCCACTCTTGTTCAGCGCGCGCGGAAGAAGCGCGGCAACTGGCCAGACATCGCATTCCCCGTCAGCAGCAGATCAATGCTGACCGCTACAACCTTGGACGCCGCTACGCTGCTTACAACCCGGATGACCGTGTGAGGGTCTGGACGTCCGTTCCCCATTGACTCCCCCTCAATGTTAGGTTTTTATGTCACTGTTTTAGAGTGTGGTACATGTGGAATGCTAAAGCAGCGACAACGTATGAAATAAAGCTATGATGCACTTTCAAAAAAAAAAAAAGAACGTTAAGGCTTATTGACTTATTTGCTTTCTTGAGCCCGACCCGATGGTCCCGAAGTTAAAACCTTCGTTTGCTGAGCCCAGCTGTGGAGTTCACTCTGGCCGCGGTTCCCACGTTTCGATTGACGCTGAGACTATCGGACCCGTATACTGTGAGGTGCCAGGGCACGCTAATGAACCCCGGGCGGTAGAAATGGTCTGAGGCGTATCCCTACGCTGTACTTCAAGACCTTGGTCGCGTTTGGACATTCTTCTTTTCATCTATCCTGAAAGGCGCCCAGGTCGGCGTGAAATAGTGCTTAATAAAAAAAACAATTTCGCTGCCTGTGAGGATAATCTAATATCTACACATCGTGAGCCGTGTAATATCACTGCATAAAACTCTCGAGAGAATGCAAAGTAGTTACCTCGCATTTATGCAACCATTAAGATTTTTTGGCTGTTACGACATTCTTCCCTTATCTGCACGCGTACACGATATCACTCTTCCCAGTGCCGGCAGCGTTAACACGAATTTTTATTGCTTTCCTTTGTTTAACTTGGTTTACCTTTCTTGGTCCTAGTTATAAGGAGCAGAAGGTTTAATATACTTGGTTTTGCAAAGCCGCTTTGATCTGGCGTGCTTCCGCTCGTGGTTAGCCTCGCGTTTATCGACCAGCCTCGCTACTCGCTACTCAGGTGTTTTTCTAGCCTTTATGTTACGGTCGCATTCCTTGCACTGACATCGCAGAGCACAGGGATGGCTTTGTGTCTCACAATTCGATGGAGGCGAAAAGCAAAGGCATCCGTGTGCTGTGCAATCTCATTACACGCTTAAGACCCCCAAGCGATCTAAATTATTCTGCAGCCCTCCACAACGGCATCTCTTTTCTCATTCTATTTTCACTCCCTTCTTCCTCCCTTTTTTTTACGCCGCGTTTCAGCTGACCACAGAGAAAGTGTTACAGTTACTGTGTGTTTCTTTCCCTCTAAACCAATTCAGGTTTTGCAATCTTTAGCGAAAGCGGTTTGTCTTGAACTTGGTCTGGTTTGCAGTTAGAGTCGGAGCCAAACGAAACGAAACTCTTGGTTGTACATGGAGTATTAGAGCCATTGCAATTTTAGCTTCTTTTTTGGTGAGTTCAATATTTGCGAGATTCTATTTGCTCGCAGTGAACAATTTGCATCAGGCTTGACTGTAAGAACGGCGGTGGACTGATAGTCACTCCTAGCTTCGATGAGCGAGCTGGGCTCAATAGCCAAAGAATTTAGCGAACCTGGACTTGATGCCACGGGCTTAGGGCCAGCTCGGGCTTTCAGCCCCAGGCTCGAGATTGGCTCAGATCTGACAAAGAGGCCTGTGAAGTGCTCTAGCCTCAACCGTGCACTTTTTCTGCAACTTTTTCTGAATAAAAAGGACTGAATATATGCAACCTGCTTTGCATATTTCGTGATGTATTTCAACACCAATGAGAAAAAATAAGCACTGGGAAGCGATAAAAAGAAGCAATAAGCAATTTTTCAAAGGCAGTAAAAAGGGTCTGTAGTCTTTCCTGCTCTGCGCTTGAGGGGCGTCATTTCTGATATGCTCATGTTAAGAACAAATGTAAACTTTCTCTGCCGTTCCCAGAACTAAAACGTAGCTTCCCCGATGACGTAGATAAAATGTTAAATGAAGAAAGGGAGAAAAACGAATAAAAGTTAACGTTGAATGTCTTTACTTCTCACCATTTCAGCTTCGGATCTCCATTTTTCTTGCCGTCGGAACAAATATATCAATTCTTTTTTAAGCTTGTCCTAGGAATGAATTTTTCATAAAGAGGGAGGCGGTCGGGGCGGAAGAAAAAACGGTAGTGGTTCTAGTGTAAGTGGTTGCTGTGCTCTAAACTCTGCTGCAGTTTTGTAGATGAGAGATGCTCCACAAAACAACAGGCAGCTGGTCCGCGGGGAAAAATGCATGCTAGTTGCGTCTTTAAAAGTAATCTCCACAAACCATTAAGTTTGCAAGTAGTCCGCATTTCTGTACTACCCATAATGCCGATATCATTTTTTATCCCAGCTATAGGCATAAAAAATATCGCATTCAAAAATTGTGTTGTTCAGTAGTGCTGAAAAAAAAAAAAATTGTTCCTCTTTTTGCGAAATTTCGCAGTCGGTGCATTGAGTATATCGAAATTGAAAACAAATGCTTTTGTTACTACTTACATTTTTTCAATCTGACTCTCTCAACATCTAACTGTCGAAATGAGATAAGAAAGGTTGTGATGAGGATGGAGTTTGGGGTTGCATAAGCACATTGCTGGAGCATACGGTAAGCGGAAGGAATGAAGAACGTGAAAACAAAAACCGGGAGCTGTTGATAATTTATTTCTGTTAATATTTTCCTAAATGCAATTTTTTAGAAAGTGGGAGGCACGAATGAAAGCACGTCACTGCTTTCCAATACAGAGCAAAATGAAATTCTTTGAAAGGCGGTAAAGGAAGAATAAATAAAAATGGAGTAGGAAAAAAGATGCAAAATAAGAAAATGAAAGAAAATGGGTGACTATGAATACAAGTATTTCATGTACCTATTAATGCCCATGTCTTGTGGATTTTTATATGAAAAATGACATGAAACTTTTTTGTGGTTACAAACTTGCCTATTTTTTCTTTTGAAAGGCAAACACAGGTCTGTTAATGGTTTCTATATTTCGACAAATAAACACTTGCCCAACTTTGAGATAGTCGGAAGACTCACCTGGAAAAGCGACAACTGAAGATCGAGTCTCTGTGTCACCCGCGTATGGTAAGAAGTTTTGTTTGCCTTAATAAGCACTTTCAGCTTGACAACATGGGCGGGAACTAAAAGTGACGCATCCTGGGTAGCATAAAAGAATTATTAAAAAGTGTAAATATACCTGAAGAAAGATATAGAATGCGTCATTTATGATCGAAATGACGTAGATTTGGCACCTACCTACGCAAATTCCGTCCCTCGATGAGAAGACCAGATGATGTATTCACTCCATCCTCCACCCCCTCCTTCCAAAAGAAAAGCCTACAAACCCACATTGACATGAACCGTATGATCGAGCTCGAAAGCTGCCTTGACAAGTTACCTCATGGCAGCATTCCCACAACGTTTGAAACCACTGCTCCTTTCCGTCTAGCTTCAATAACGCTGAAGGAGCCCGGCGGCATCGCTTCTCTCGGTAGACCACCTGCTTTTCCATGCGTCAATTTTATGCTTCCATCTTCTGTCTTGAAATCGATGAATAATGTGGTCAATACATTTCGACGAACGTCACATCTTCCCACTCCACGCCTGTCTTGAGTGAAGCCAGCCTTATAACTTGTACAAACAACTGTCCTTGAGATGCAATCGCACATGATTAAGTGGCCGTGATTGACGTAACCCTACCATATACCTCGACAACGATACCACTACCGACAGCTTCGAAAAACTATGAAGGGCATCAAGATTTTACCTCCCCCCACAGCTGTCGTGTAAAATGTCATTACCACAAGAGTATACGACCACGGAAACTTTTAAATATTTGGGTACCAGCGCACGATTGTGCTTTATTATTTCACCAAAGAAAACGAACGACATATACTTTGTAATGCGTCCAGTTTATGCTCGCATTTTCTCCCGTGAAGGCGACTAAGAAGAAAAGGAAGCAAGCTCATTGCTCTGCTCTTGGCAAGCCGGCGCAGCACGAACAGCTTACAGTCGAGTATGAATCAATGGTCGATAATATATCAAAAGGTACAAATGGTGGGCAAACAGAGGTGAACAGTCGACACAAGGCGACTTCCTCGAAAACCCAGAGGAGTTTGGAGAAGCTCAGTGTCTGAAGCGTTTTTGTAAGCTCGATAGCATTCTTCCGACAACTCTGGTCTTCTATTTGTAAGAAAACATTTTAGGTGGGGCACGCTTGTGCGGTACAAGTGTACCACAAACATGAACGTTGTTAGTTAACGTTGGGCTAACATTAAAGGGGAGTTTACACTGAAATACTTGTAGGCGCAACAGGCCGAATGTAGGAATTTACGGTACGCATATTACCTTTCTCGGTCTACAAGGAGTGAAAATACATGCTGAAGCAAATTTTCAAGCTAAAAATAAAAGACAATTACCCAAAGAAAGCTTGGTTCTCGAAACAGCGCTGTGCCTTGGAAAGATCATCGTTCGGTGTATCAGGATGTGTGCCTTATAGTAGCCGACCTAAAGCGGTCAGGTGGGCTTCCGACGAGGATATCGTAGTCGTCCCGCATTTAGAGATGTATGTGCTGTTCACGTCATTGCACCGCAACAGTCGACATGCATTTTGTTTTGAAATAAATTAATAAAATAATAAATATTGTGATAATTCAATTATTAAACTGACCAAATTGTTTATTGGTGCACTCATTAGAGCTTGCCTTTAAGCCAAACCAGAGGACAGATAAAAGGCTACCTGTCCTTTTTTTTTTTGTTCCAGATTTTGTGCGTGTGGTTACTGACGTACTGTACTGGGTGAAAATGTTCATTTCAAAGGCAGATTGCACACAAATATCAGACATTCTTTAAGCAGCTCCAAGGCGTCTATACAGTTTTCGGAAGCAAGGTAGCACCGCCATTCACTTTGAAGAAAGAATCGCAGAGTTCTTGTAGTTGACGTCATGCGTTTAACCCGAACGGTGGCAAGAATATTTAAACCCAGTTTTTTCTGTGCTTTCTATAAATAATCTTTTGCAGCCTTACTAGGTCGAATGATACCGGATGTATCTTGTAGAATTGACTGTACAATGGATTAATAGTGGGAAAGTGTACACGTTTTCTTGTGCTTTTAAAATAAACGCGAGCCGAATTCTTGAGAGCGTAGCAGTGGGGAAGGTAAAAGCACGCTTCACCAAGATATCTGGATACAAGGGTTGCTTGAGTAATAAAAAAGAATGTCATATATATTTTTTGTTGCTCTGATTTTTGCTTACTATACAGCGGTGTAAGTTTAATTGACATTTTTAGCGCAATTTACCACTTAAAGTTATAAAAGAGGAGCAAGGAGCGTAAAGGCTGCAAATCTTGGAGCTGCGGGTTATGGCAGCAGAGTTACGTACCAAAATACATTAATTGTCCCCACGCGGCTTCAGGCATTAATGAGCGCTGGTCAGCCGAAACCAGACCACGGAAATTACGAAACTGGGAGATGGATGATGGAAGACTTCGCTGTCTCGGCTCTCTAGGCGAAATAATTATTTTCGCGGAAACTGAGGGCTTTTGAGAATTAGGTTTCCATGATGCATCACCCCTTGCGAGATATTGGAGAGTGGCAGGGGAGGAGAAGACAACTCTGCTCAGCATCACTTGTCGTCCATGACTGCATTCTAAATTTATAGCACGCAGAGTTGGAGGTTGATACATGTAAATTGATCAATCATGCGTGGGTTTGAAAGAGGCACTTGTAATGCATCGAGCTGGATGGAGTTAAAGGAACCCCTAAGCGAATCCTGATACCCCACATAAGTGTATTGTACTTCTATCGTAGTAAAAAGATAGCATGAAAGCCCCCATATTTTTCACGAAAGTGTTTAAATAGGGGTCTTTAAAGCAATCAGCCAGAATGTATAGTTGCGAACATAACTGCATTAATGCCCCGCCTGGGTAGTGCAGTGATTAGGGCACTCCACTATTGTTTCCATGAACGCGAGATTGATTCCTGGCCTCGATGGCTGCTCTTCCTCGCAGGCGAAAGGCTAGGCTCCCGTGTACGGTGCGATATGTCAGGGCACGTTAACGAGCCCCAAGTGATCTAAATTGCCGGAGCCCTGCACCTGCAGCTTCTCTCATAGATTCAGTCACTGTGGGATGTTAAACTTCATAAACCAAACCAGATCATAATTATATCAACCAAGCTTTTGGAATGATATTGCTTTGGTGCGTTAAATATCGAGGAGCGCTTTATACTTATTCCAGTATTAGCAGCTTGTTGACTTGCGCAAGAAAATATGTAATTTTTTCCATTATTGTTCACGAGATGCAAGAACAGATCTGAAGCTGCAAAGCGTGGTGCAGATATTTCTCTTTGAGACAGAGGTAAACAACATTAGGATACACTCTTTTGGAGAAATGCACGGTTAGGTAAAAACATTATTGAGTATTGTCAAATGATATCCGAGGGCCTTTGTAACAGCCACGGCGCTGGAACTGCGCATGGAGATGACACACTAGCACAACGCAACGTTAATGCAGACCCGGTTAAGGCAGCACCTATCGTAGGTCAACCCGTCGGCGGACCAATCTTTAGCTCTAGATTGACAAAGATTCCTAGCAACGGCCACATGATGCCTCTAAAGTGGAACATCTTTTTTCAACCCGGAACGTTGACGAAACCGCTCTGCGCCCCCCGGTGGCCTGCTCTTCACGTGTTCGGCCACCGAGATATAACAGTCCCCAAACATGACACCAATTTCATATATATTGTCGACGAGGAATGCGTTTGAGCCCTAATATATAAGCACAGAGTACAATTGCTGCTTTCCATTTCATTATCACCAGGCTACACAGAAGTTCAAACCGTGAAAAGTTACTAGAAAGTTCCGGGGGTTGTCGTATACGTCCGTAATGCCAGCGACAAGATTTTATAGTTACGTTGAGAGGTATATGACACTAGATGAAGCTTACCGATTGGTGATTATAGCCCACATCTCACAAGTAAGGTGCTAATAAATATCTTAACTTTAGTTCTACAATTGCTTAGCAGTTCAGTTTTAACACTTTTTTATTTCGCATTTTACTCATTCTAACATTGCAAGGGGTATTGCAGTTGTTTAATCCCCACATAGTGTTCGTCAGCAGAAAAGAGAAATGTCTTGCTAAATTATTCTCCTCCGCTATTTTGTTGTCAAGACGCAAACAATGGTTTTAATGTCAAACATAAGTGCACGTCTCGGAAGGCATGAAACATTAAAATATGAATTGCTTTGCCGTTAAAATGTACTATAGCTCGTAAGTCAAGCTGCCTGAAGAGCCAGGATGATAGTAAAGAAAAGCGTGGTTTGGCTAAACGTTTTCGTATGCCTCACGTGTCATATGCCAAGTTTTTTGAGGACACTTGAATGCTTCTTGTTTTGAGTTTGAAATAGAAGGTCCATAAGAGGAGAAATTTAGCAATACATTTCCTTAAACATGTAGTATTGTATGTGTACAGATATTTCACGCAATAATGTAAGAACAGAAATGAAACGGAAATTAAGGATTTGTACTGTGATATTTAGATTTAAATTCTGGGTCACTGTTCTCTTTTGACAGCAAAAACGAGAGTCTATTCGCCCTCTATAAGCGTAGAAATTTGTGCACTCATTTGAAGAGTGAGAAGTGATTAATGCATGCATGAAAATCCGTCTCGCGTGTTTCTTTTTGCAAAGGGCGGAGTGTTGAGTCTCGAAAAAAGCCACAACTCTAAAAATGTTTCATAAAAGATTGCGGATGGTATTTCAATGTCAATTTTTTTTTCCATGTAAACATGGTGAGGGTCGAAGGACCCTCAATGTGGCTGAAACTATATTGCTAGGAACAGTTAGGTCCCTGCCAGTTAGGCGCGCCACTAAAATGCAAGCGACAGATGTGCGTGTTAAGATTCCTTCTCTGAAGGACACGTGTCGGTCGAAGGCTGCTGAGGAAACAACGAGGGTTAGATCAGACAGGCTCAATTCTGGCCGCGCACACCACACAAACGTTAAAGAAGGAAGGCTGTGGCGTCTTTTCCGGTCGAGAAAAATCATGCGTACCGCATATATATAAAGAACAGAATCTCTATCTCGGTAATACTGGGAAAGAAAACAACACATTGCAGGGAGAAACCCTAAATGCAATTTAAGTAAAAATGAAATATAAAAAATAGGTGAAGAAAAGAACGAAGTAGAATTCTTGCTTTGACACTTTGACAAAGCCCCTTCGTGTCTTCCGATACAAAGGAAGTCGTTTTCAACAGACCATCATTTTTCTCCAGTCAGTGGCGCTCCTGCCAAATCCTCTGAAGTCCCTACGGCACTGTTAGCGACAGGCGAATTCAGTGCATTTACTGTTTCAAAGGTCTGTCTGGCTAAATATGTGCAGTATTGCGGAGGTTACGCGCAACATCACCCTATGAACCCGAACGTCCAAATCGGCCAAAACGTCAAAACGACTCGTGTCTTGTTGCTCAGCTACGTATCGTACCAGCTCCGATGACCCGGCAAAAATGCGTCAGATCTTGATGTGTATTTTGTGCTCATGCATCAATTTATTTCACTTCTGCTTGAGAGAAGCGGACACATCGCGTAGCACTTGTAGGTATGCCTAATGCCAAAGTAATGGATCAACTGACTATCGAACAGAAACGCAGAAAAAATGGATACAAAATACTGTTAGGAGCATCCGGAGAACTGCTCCATAACAGGCGAAAGCTTTGTTTTGATCTTTTTTCCCGGCTCGGGCTTCTGTGAATCTGAGTAGCCACATTTTGTGCTGATACGAAAGACATAGAGCTTTTAGCAAACCATTTCTTGGTCTGCGTTAGGACCTCTTGTTTTTTTCTAGAAAACGCATTGATGGCCGCACATGCAGCACTCCAACAACGCGAATGCGGAAACCAATCAATAAATGAAGGTTTTAAACTTTCATCTTTCGTGTTTTTTTTTTTTTGCCTTGCCAAACGGTAATTCGCACATTATGTGTGGGCAGCTATGGCACATTTTGAGCGCATCTAGATGCGTGATTTCTTTAAGGGGGCAAAAAGTGGGCAAAAGTTAAAAGCGAAGAATTATGAAGTTTATGATGATGAAATACTTAATTAAGAAATTCATTTTTTGGTTGTGGTTTATTATCTGCGCGTCCAAAGAATGAGAGGCTGCAAGAAAAAATCAAGTTCACAATTACGAAAATAATTGTGCAATTAAATTTTGATGGGAAGGGGTTTATCGAAATACCCCAAGAGTACGTTCGCAAGCGAGCAACTTGTAACTGATGGCTGTAGTGATCCCAGATGAGTTGGGATGGAGGAATATCAGAGGCAAGGCGCATAGCCTCTGAATCATGTTTTCTAAATGCGAAGAGGCTGCCAGTCCGACGACGTAGAGGTAAGGGTTACGACCTGAATGCTGTTGTTATGAAGAAAACACTAATGTGACCGGGATACGAAAAAATAAATAATCGAGCTTTCGGCTCTGAACAGATTCAGAAAAGGGCTTGATTAGCATTTGAAACGAGCTGCGAATTCTAGAACACACCTGGAGAAAGATTTGTACGCTAACTTAATACGTTGGGCAGCATGATGTAGATGGGGTTTTAAAAAACCTAATGTTATAAAACCTATAACACTTTAATAAGTGCTAGAGAGTCGCCGGCGGCAACCACTAATTAATGAAGGTTACCAATGTGAACGAAAATTGGCACGACATTCGTTTTATTCAACTCTACACATCTTTACCTACTGCAGGCTGTAAAGTTCTGTCCGTCAATTTGTACGTCATTGCAGTCAACCTCTAATAATTTCCTGCTACAGCATTTTTCACATATTCTTACAATGTGTATAGACGCATGTTCAACTTAATGTTTGTATTGTGCTGGCAACGTTTGCCATTTCGGGCTCTGCGTTCCATCCAATTTTCCAATAATAGGTTCCACATGCGGAGCAGAAAGTCAGCGAATTTTGATCGCAGGCAACATGTTTTTATCTTCTTGTACATAAATGCTGAAGAAAATCATCAGTGGTCACTGTATACGCTTTTTGAGAATTCTACTGAATAATGTGCGTCAGTTAGATTTCTTCAAATGTTTAAAAGCACTGTGCATATTAAGCCTTGACAGAAAAGACGATGCTCTAGAAGTCAGCTAAGACAACCGTAGAGCTCGACATGCCGTTCATCCGCATAGGAAGCTCATATTTGGTTCATACTGTAGAGGATCGACATAAGTACACCTACTGTCCTACTACTGTCCTACTGTCGAAACCCTAACTAAAAGTATATTGCCTCTTCCTTTTTACCTTTTAAGACATGACTTGGATAACTTCTGTGCACTCAGTATGCATGCAGCAAGTAGCGAAGGGGTTCTATAACAGTATTGAGCTTATTTACGTCCTTACTCGTCGAAGATCGAGCTGATCAAACCCAAAACAGCCAACTCGAAGCTGTTTTTCATGCTCGAAGTGCATACCTTCAAACGTCATACGTTATATCTACTCCTTCAACTGCTATAAGTTTTATAAAATTAGGTTAGCAAAAATGTTCATTTCACGGTACGCTGCTTTGTGATAGAAACGCTTAAAATACTTCAGGCGGAAATAAGAGCTGAAAACGTCCCGTGAGTTTTAGTACGTGCTGGTATTTTCGTTCTTTTTTTTTTTTTTTTTGCTCTGTAAGATTCTAAGAGCGCATATAACGAGAACAGACTACTGGAATACGTTTACGATCATTCAATCATAACGAATTTTTGAGGTCATCGATGCCAAATCCCTCCGTTTAGCATAGAAACAGTTTTGGACCTATTCCACGCTACCCGCTTTCCGTCGCCAAAAGCACCAGGTCCTCTACATTTTTGCTTCGAGATTCTATATGATATTGAATATTGGTTCTTTACACTGTAGAGAATCATTTTAGTTGAGCTTCACTGGGATTAAGACCGTCTTTCAGCCAATTTGAATCATTAATAATTTCTGCTGAATGTCGTGCCTGTCACCATGCTGTCAGCCGAGAACTTCACAAAATAGAATGCATCCTTCCTCTGCATTAGTACATCAAGCGACGTGGTATACGTGTACGTTTCCTAACATATTTTGAACATGCAAGTTCTGCAGGATACATTTGCACACAACCTTACCAGATCGTTAAATACCAACAAAATACCTAAACATTTTTTTTTTCTTTCAGGCAGCATATATTCAGCCACGCACGGCTCCACTTTGGTCGATGCCAGCCTGCGAGAGCCCCAAGAATCAGATATACAGTGGCGTGTTAGGGCGCCGTTTCAAGAGGAGGACCAAACAAGACGAAACGTTGAGGTGAGCCGGCGTTCTACCCACAAGGCTAAAAAATCGAAAACACTTTTACCTGACTCCTTTTTCTTCAAAGGCGCACCGTGACCTGCCGCCAAAAGCGCATGGTGGAAGGAGCAGTCACTCTCCTCCTTATCTTCATTTCTTCTCTCTCCTATTGATCGTCCAGCCGCCTTTCTCACGTCCCTTCCCAACCTTCTTGCAGCATACATATCCCTCATTTCTCGGCAACCTCGCTTTCCGGGCGCATTCTTGGTCCTTTCATGAAAGAGGGCGTCTCACATTTCCTTATTTCCTTCCTCATATTGCTTCGTCACGGATTTACCGCTTCCTTTTGATAACAAATTGTGACTGCTGCCGCAGATCTGGATTGAAATGAACTTGGAGGAAAAACGAGCATTCTTGATTGCTTCAGAATGGCATGCACCCATTTGATTATTTGTTCTTGAAAAGCCAGCAAATAGCAAAACAATTGTCCTAAAATTCACAAAAAGTAAACACATTGTGGTAGCGCTTATTCATTAAGAGCATAATCATCATCATCAGCGTGACTATACCCACTGCAGGGCGAAGACCTCTCCCATATTTCTCCACTTAACCCGCTTCTGTGCTAGCTGCATCCACTTGACCCCGGCGAATTTCTTAACCTCATTCGCCCACCTAACTTTCTGCCGCCCCCTGCTACGCTTTCCTTCCCTTGGAATCCAGTTTGTTGCCCTAAGCGACCATCGGTTATCCTCTCTTCGCACTACATTTCCTGCCCATATACATTTCTTCTTAATTTCCACTAGAATGTGGGTAACTTGAGTTATTTCTCTGACCCACTCTGCGAGCTTCCTATTTCTTAATGTTACCCCTACCATTTTTCATGAGCATACAGTGCACTAGTTACACGCTAGTAAAAAAAAGGAGAAACTAACGGCGGCGCTGCAGTTTGGCAGAAACCTAAAAGGGAAGGGCTTGTTTGCCGCTGTGATGTCAAGGGTGGTCTTGAAGCATTAGCGTTTCCTCAAACGCTCCACAATTTTAGGGCGAACGTAGGCACGCCTTAGGGAAGGATAATACGTCCACCGCTCTCCTGTAAACTCCTATTAACGCGATAGGGCTAAAGGACCAGTTCCTCAAAATTACGAGAAACTTTAGCGACTAAAGTAGTGAAAGGCGAAAGCCCGAGTGCCGCATTCTGCTACGCAACTGGCACTAATTAGTAGCCAATGAATTGTTTAGTCATTAAGCAGGTAAATATTTACTCGAATTATTAGTAACAAATTACTTAATAATTCATCAATTAGCGATCAATTATGTATTAGTCATTGAATAGTAATTGATCATTGAAGTATGGCCATATAAGGCACGCATTCGCGCATACTGTGGTGGTGCTCTGTGATTGGTGGAGACCTCTATGACGTCATTCCGCCTCGGCAAATCAGAGCCACCGAAAAAATGGGACACATTTTGTCCACGAAAGCATCATCCATTAAACGCTTTCGCCTTGAAAATCAAGCGGTGGCGCTGTCAGCGAAGAATCGCGAGCAAGTAGTAGCTCGCAGTTGGCATGGTTTGCCGAGAACGTAGGTATATGAGAACAACTTGCAGCAACCGCCATGTTTAAACGCGGTAGTATTAGGGGCGCAGTTCTCCAAAGAGTCCGGCGTCGTCGGCGTCGACGCTGTGAGCGAATAATCACGGTAATGTCTCTGTCATGCAGTAGCTGTAAGGTGACATTACCGCGCACTAGATTGTTGTCAGGGTTTGTGGCGTCACGAGAGCACATGACTTGGCTGATCTGACGGGGGGCTAAAACCTCAGGCTTCGTCTATGAGATGGGAACTTGACGTTGGGATCCAGCCCTCTAATACCTTTACGTGTCGAGTTAAACAAGCTATTCCTGTGCCACGCAGGCACGTTCGTATGTCATGGATAAAGCGCTGATTTATATCTGAGTCGGGGGGTCTTTTATTAGGACTGTAGGCTTAGGACGTGTGTGGTGATAAAAGCCTTTCGGCTTTTATCACCACACACGTCCTGAGTGAGCGAGTAGCAAGGTTCGTGTACGTTACCGACGATAAGCAAACGTAGCTGGGAAACAAGAACCATTAAAATTGTCGCGTCATACCCTATTATTTAGAGCGTCGATATAATTCAAAGCGGTGCACGGTTTGTTTGTATTAATATTGTTTCGGGAAAATGTTATACTTTTGTAATTTGTTCTCGAGCATAGGTTTTCTCGGAACGTTGCCCTTTTCGTAATCAATGGCTACACGTCCCTGCGAACTCCGAGTAAAATTTTTCCGGGCTGATTATTGGTTTCAGAGGTTTCTGTCAAGCCGGTATAAAATAACTATAGCGCAGGTTGTTAGCTCACTGTTGTAGACAGTGGGTCAGCGCACGTGGTTTGCCCATTGTTGTAAATGGTGAAAAAAAAAAAAAACAGAGATGCACTCCTTAAAAAAAAAAAAAAAGGCATCGAGCGACTCCCTGAGTCAACACCGCGGTCGCTCAACCAGTCGACCAGCGAGAAACCGGGCGCATGCCTTCGGGGCAGCCTCTTTTGTGCTCACCTGGTCGTTGGACTGCCATAACATTTTTCAACGAACATTTGGAGGTTATTTTATTTTCTTTCCTCGATTATGAGGCCTCTATTGTTTGGTAGCCTATCTCATGTTCAGCTATTAACGCGTCGGCTGAGTGTTCTGGATCTGTTCAGCACTGTTTCGCAGCTGTACAAATTTTGTACCACGCATTTGTGACTCCGGCCCATTCTCTTCCGGACCACGCGTAGAAGCTTGAGAGTAAATGGTCAAACTCTTTCGAACTTGGAAGGTGAATTTCGGCTACGTTTGTCACACTTCTTCTTTGAGGCCAAAACAGGTGTCCCCAAAGCTATGACACATATTAGGTTTGGAGTATGGAGTTTAACGCGCCAAAGCGACTCATGCTAAAAGAGACGCCGTATGACGCGTATTTTGTTGCACATGACTGGACATTTGCTATTAAAATTTTTTTCGCAGCCTTAACATAACATGCAGTCTCATGAACAACACTCAAAGAATGCCAGGGCACGCTTAGCAATAATGTCTATTTTAAACAAGCATCTTTACTTCCATGTTTTTCTGGGAGGAATTCTTACGTAATGCTTATTTCTCTTATCAATTTTGTCCTGTCATCAAAACATTACTTTCCTGCATAAAATATTACACCAATAGAAACTGAAATTTGCATGACCTGTTTAGAGCCGAGGTTCTACACAAAGCAGGGCAAACTTATTACGGAATGCAAATGTTTGTGCCCTCCTCGCGACAGTTCAGTTTTGCATGAAATATGAAGGGAGCCAACCAACTTCTCTTCAAGACACAGTTACGAGCACAGATTTAAATATTCATCATTTGTTTTCTATATTCATGGGCTATAAAGAGTCTCGAGGCGCACAGGGTTCCAGCCGACACTGAAGTTCCTCCCAGAATAATTCGATCCACCGAATTCCTCTGCGAATGTTTTTACCAGCAGGAACCTGCCTTTTCTTTAGCAATGGGGGCTTCCGGCTTCAGTTTCCCTCATATATTTTATGACAACAGCAGTGCAAATATGCGCAACAGTACCGTCTTGGACAAGTACTGGGCCTATCACAACTTTGGCGCATCTTTCGTGGCCTAAATGGCAAGGCACGCGGGGCCCCACCTCTCGCCGATTTCCTTCTCAATGGCAACCCGGCTGATGTTGAAGATGAAGTTATACCCACCTTTTTCCCATACGCCAGCCTAACGCCTCCGCCAGCAGTTTCCATTTTCCCAGTCAGAAACCCTGATCCTGACCTGGATCGCCCATTCTCAAAGGGAGAACTGCAAGCAGCCCTCGGAAGAGGAGGAGCTCGCGCCAACCCCGGGCATGACCGAGTCAGTTGGCAAGAGCTTCGTAGTCTCGACTAGGTAGCCCAGGATGCCCTTCTCGACATCATTAATTCTTACTGGGAGACCGGAACGGTACCGGATAGCCTCAAGCTTTCGCTTATTCTTCCTATCCCTAAACCTGCCAAAAACCCTCGACTTCCTAGTAATTTGCGTCCAATCGCCCTGACTTCACATCTCTGTAAACTCTTCGAGCGCCTGCTGCATACCCGAATTAGTCACTACATTGAATACGTCAGTCCTGGATTTCATCCAGCTCAATCCTGCTTCCGCCCTAACCTCGGAACGCATGAATGCCTTTGGCTTTTGCGAAGAGTTCTGAATAGAGCGCATCGTAAGCGCTACCTGACTATCTCCTGGCTGTCGACATACACAAAGCCTTTGACAATGTTCGCCATGAGGTTATCCTGGAGGAACGCGCCAAACGCTTTCCTAGTGCTCGTGCCCAAATCTGGACCCGCAATTTTTTAGCATCTAGACCCATTCAGCTACATGGCAAAGCTCCCGGATAGGTGCCCAAAGCCTATTAATTGGATAGGAGTGTACCTCAGGGCTCGATTCTCGGACCCATATTGTTCAACTTGGCCATGACACGCGTCGCCGAGAATCTGGAAATCAGCACAAGCGCAAGATTCGCTATATATGCCGTTCATATTACCGTCTGGACTGAGGCAGCGGATTACGTGGACAAATATTCTATGGAGCCTGAACTTCAGGCGGCCCTTCTTTGTCTTGAAGATAAACTAATCAAAATTGGCCTCGAACTCGCACCACATAAAACAGAATTGATTAGTATCGACGGAAAACATAAAACCAACCCCAGTATGCAGATCCAGCTTCACATCGGAGGCAATTCCATCACCTCCTCAAATGGGCAAATCCGCATTCTTGGCCTGCCCATATAAAGCTGCAACAGTCCTCAGAAATCGGCTCATCAGCTACAACGCCTTTGGCTAGCACTGCTACATGCTATTCGTCGCATGTCCAACTGGAACAGCGGTGCGCGGCAACATGCCTGCCGTGCGATGGCCAGAGCAGCGGCGGTCGGAAAAATCCTCTATGGTACACCCGTGCTCCAACTGTCGAAGACTGACTTCGCTAAGGTCGAACGCCTTCATCGCGCAACACTACGCACTATTATCGGTCTACCTAAACGCACTCCTATAGCCGAACCTGAGGGCTTGGCCGCTCTTCCACCGCTCACTACCATCATTACCGAGTCACAGACGCGTCATCGAATACGTCTAGAGAACACTGTCCAGGGGCGTCGCCTGCTGGCCTGGGATGAACAGCGTAACGACAAAACACCAGCCCCATATGCATCTCTTCCCCCTTGGGAGATGCCAGTAGTCACACGCCTGCATCGCCGACCTATAAATCGCGATTTTGTCATTCCCCGGGAGTTCCTCGCTGCCCATCACCGACAAGAGCAAATCCCTGATACGACTGACATATACACCGACGCATCGATTACAAGCGAATATGCATCTATGGCCTGGGTATGCGATGACAACCCTTCCCTTTCAGGCGCTTATGCCTGCTACCTACCTCAAGGTACCCCTCTTCATGCTGAACTCCTCGCGATTTGGGGAGACTTGTCAGGAGTGCCTTGCACCGGAACTGGGTCAATACGTATTCTTACTGATTCCTTTGAAGCTTACAAGGAAATCACTACTCCGGGTTCACAAGATGCAACAGCTACAGCCATACAGCGCCTCCTTAAACGCCACCAACTCGCGACCAGAACGGTCGCTATTCACTGGACCCCAGGTCACTCGGACGAATCAGGGGGCAATGCGGCGGCACACGCCGCAGCTGCCTTGGAAGGTGGGATGTCCACTTTTACTTCCCCACCCCCCTTGCTTCATCCTTATTCGACTTTGGGCGGGCAACTCAGCCCTTCTCTTGCCCTTATGCACTATACTCGGACCAGTCTTCGTAGCCTCAGTCAGCATCGCATGCAGGTGGCCACACCTGAGCAACCTTTTACGAGAAAAACCCACCTTACCCGAAGTCAAGAAGTCTTTTTGAATAAGCTCATCGCCCATGCGGCTTACACGCCACGTATTATGGCCCGCTGGCATCAGTATACGGAGAAAATGATTACGTGTCCCCACTGTACGACTCTAAGTCGTGGCGGCATATCTCATCTACTCTGGGATTGCCGTGCTTTTTTACTAGACGCTCCGAGATCGAACACTACCGCCTCAACTACCGTTCCCTTCTAGAAACTGATGCGAACACACAGATGATATTTGCCAAGTATGGCTCGTTTAGTGGCCTGATTAGAGTAATGTGATTCGAGTGACGACCTAAACAATGAAGATTCTGTCTACTCCCCTTTATCCCCATCCATGGCCATGAGCCTTCCCTTTCAATAAAGGACATTCAATCGATCAACAGTACCTGATCAGCTATGAATAGAAGTGGCGTCATATTTTGGCATGAAAGCAGTTAGTATATGGCAGGTGGCATCTGGTCATGAATGTGGTCGTGCTCTGATTGGTCGTCGGGCTTTGTGACGTCACGTGCCTCCATTACTATACGAATCCGAGC
>NC_139352.1:99046600-99241600 GCF_055883805.1 Amblyomma maculatum
GGCATGTTTTGTTGTGTATTGAAGGAGTAGTGGCGCTCTTTAGTAAACGCAATGTCGAAAGGAATTACTTTTGCTGCGAAATTACTACCAAAATAATTCATTACATTACTAAATTACTTACCCGAAAAAGCAATTCATTACGTTACAAATTACCGGAAATATATAAATAAATTACAGTAATTTCATTACTGTAATTCAATTACTGCCATGTCTGGCTGGAAAATATACCTCATGCATGAATCCCCATAAACAAGAACGCCCAGCGAAGCGAGAGGGCTCAATCAATGTAGGTACAAGAGGGGTACCTATTGTACGTATATTATAGTGCGTATAAATCGCTGACGTGTATTGTAATTTGGACACATTTTACAATAATAAAACATGAAATATACACAAGAAAAATTAAGAATATGCGGAATGAAATGAGTTAAAAGAAGCTATCGCGACTGCTCTAAGGCGAAGTTCAACCGGCCTTTTCGTTTAGTTTATAATCCGTCGCTTTCGCTTGCAATGTGAAAAAAAAAGTAGAACCACGTAGTATTTAACGTATAATAAACAATTAATTCAAAGTTTTATAAAGGGGCTCTAAAACTTTGCCGATGCCCTTGAGGTCTGCAGCTAATACCTAATACGGTGTTCATTAACGCAATTAACCAGTTCTTACAATAAGTAAAATAAAATAGATCCTGAGCAACAATCAGCTAATGCAGGTATGACATAGGTCTCCATACGTGTCCGAGGTGCATTTTATTTAACAAATAACTGAAATTACGTAGGGCGATCGTTAAGCATGTTATCATACAACCCTGAGAGAGCGCTCTGGAAGAAAGAAGTGTATATATATTTGATGGCCTCTTCTGAACCTGCTTAAAATTCCATATTGAACACTTCCGAAAAGGCTGCTTACAAATATTCTTGTAAAACATATCAGTAGTGAAACACGACAACAGTGGCGAAGACGAAATTGAGCCGGTCCCGTACTTTTTAAAGACTCAACAAAGCGCTGTGAGGCAGCCGCGCATTAGGGCTTCACTTGCGAGTACCTAACAAATTTAGGTTCATTTATTTCCAGCATGTAAAAGCGATTCCGTTCGCTTTAGGACCATTGAGAAGTTTGTATGCTGGAGAAGAACATATTAAGTGGTGAAATATTTCTCTGTCGCCATTCAGTATGAGCGGATTTCTGGTAAACAACTTCTGAGCCGACTATCGGAAGTATTTGCGAACAGCTTTCAATATATACACAGAAAAGTTTTCTTTTGTTTTTCTGATCACACAAAGGGAGCAAGGAACATCACTGACGCCGCTTATAACTGGGTATTCTGCATAAACCTGATGGTTGAGGGCGCAATTAGATTTTATCTATCGGCGTGGCTGATAGTAATTGGATTCCCGTATTGTGCGATGGTTTGGCAAACACGGACCAAGCCAAAGCAGTCTGCACGTCATAAACCTGAACCTATACGTGACATCTGCATTCGCAGCAAACGAAAATCTAGCAGAGACGTCTTTTTATATGCGTGCGGTCACAAACTCGGATGGGCAAGAAGACAACCATCTAGTCGCATAAGCAAGATCTCCTACGTCTGTTGGGACGGGTAAATCAATTAATGGATTCTCACATGCTTGCACAGACGCCGACAATTAGGTACGTCTAGTTAGTATTATAGGCTCAAGAGTTATTTTTAGTCTTTGCCCCGCCGGGGTGGTGCAGTGGTAAGACGCCCGACTACTGTGCCGGAGTACCCGGGTTCGATCCCGACCTTGGCGGCTGCGTTTCGATGGAGGCGAAACGAAGAGGCGTCCGTGTGCTGTGCGATGTCAGCGCACGTTAAAGATCCCCAGGTTATCGAAATTACTCCGTAGCCCTCCACTACGGCTACTCTTTCTCTCTCTCTCTCCACTTTCTCTCCCACCTTTCTCCCTTCCCTTACGGCGCGGTTCAGGTGTCCACAGCTACAAGTGTGACAGATACTGCGCCTTTCCCTTCCTGTGAACCAATCAACAACAACAACAATGTGGAGAGCATGCTGCTGTGGTCCCGCATTTTGGCTCCACGGCCACAAAATGTGTGAGAACATTTATTTTCCCTGCTTCTGCCTTGTTTTGCGTGGCGCTGAACGTCAATAAATATCTTGATTAATTTCAAGTATCCGCGTGCAACCGTTGAAGTTAATGCTCCCACCGGCCAAACCTGGCATCGGAGTTCGCATTGCGGGCGTCGGTGTTGGCAACAACAAATCACGAGCATGCATGCCTGGAACTGAGTGATTGGTCATCTGTTATTGTGACGTCATGAGACACGTGACATGAGAGTGGTGTTACGAGCTGGCGCTTCCGGTAGCTCATTTGAGGTGAGAAACGATGTAACTAAGACCCTTGGAGCGGAAGTAAGCCACAGTATATGTAGCCCAGAGAGAGGAACGTTGGTACGGTTTGCTGTAAGCTGGGATTTAAATCTCATTTGGGTTGTTCGTGCGGTTTGTGGACATTTCAGACTGTATCCGAACGATAATGCGGGAAATAACGGAGGAATCAATTCATGATTTCTTTACTTGGTAGGAGATTGCATGTCTGCGATCGAGGCTCTCTTCGCTTCGCCACACATGGGAATCATTAAAACTATCGCGTCCTACCGGTATGGATGGATGGATAGAATATAGGAGCGTCCCCTTTGAAACGGTGTGGTAGCCGTAGCTATCATGCTAATTTTTCTCCCTATATCTAAATTATTGTTTTAGATTGGTTAACTATACCATCATTCTATTTATTAAATTTTTGTTTCTACATTACTAACATAAACTCCTTCTTCCCCCGAGCAGCATTAGATTGGAACGGCCTTTCCCACAGCATCGCCGCTATCACCTGCCCATCCAACTTTTCCAAAGCACTAACAGATCATATTGTATGTTGAACCCACATGGCAACCATTGTACTTATTTTTTTTTTGTATAATCCACCCCTTATGTAATACCCCCACGGGGGTCCTTAAGGTAATAAACTGAACTGAATAAAGTCACTTTTCTGCTTTCAAGCCACCAATCTTCCAGTCGTTTCTTGCTAACTTCCACCGCCGGTTTATTCACCCGGCCACTGGTATCTCTAAACCCCAGAGCTCCAGGAAGAGTGACTGCGCCTACATTGACTTCCGGATGAATACCATTACATTCGAGTATAATATGGTCAATTCTTTCACTGGAGTTACCACATACAGCACATGCGTCATCTTCATTGTTAAATTTATTTTTGAAGCTGTGTGTTCTAAGACACCCTGACCTAGTTTCAAAAAGTAGGGCGCTGCCTCTTGAGTTCCCAAAGAAAGCGTCTTTCCTTATCTGCCTTTTCCACTTTCGGTATAATTCCACACTCTGTTCTTTTTTTCCATCGAATTTATCCAATTTTTACCTTCTGTATTTTTCACCTGTTGCTTAACGCTCCTTATTTCTTCGTCCTTGTGACCAGCATACTTACTGGTTAGTTTCCTAGTTCTTTTCCTCCATTGTGAGTCAACGCGTTTTAGGTATAAGTATTTAAATACTTTAGCTGCCCATCTGTCACTGTCCGATTTTCTCAGGCGTTCCTCATATAATATTTTACTCTGAGCTTTCCGTACTTCGAAAGATACCCAACCCATATCTCCCTGTACCACCTGATTTGTGGTTTTGCCGTGGGCCCCCAGTGCTAATGGTCCGACGGCTTTCTGATTGATTTCTAATGTCGACTGTACCTCTGATTTTAGGCACAAAACAGCATTTCCAAAAGTAAGCCCAGGCACCATAATTCCTTTCCAAATACCTCTCAAAACCTCATACCTATTGTATCCCCAGAATTCCCTATGCTTCATTATCCCGGCATTCCTTCGCCCTTTGGCCTTAAATGATTGCTCATTCATTCCAATGCGTGCCAATCCTTCGTTTACCCATACCCCGAGATATTTATTTTCTGCTACTCTGGGTATTTCATGGCCTTGTATTTTAATACCCTGATCAGTTGAGCCATTGAAAATCATCAGACCCGACCTAACTGCGCTAACACTGAAGCCTAGAGCGTCACCTTCGTCTCCACAATACTTAACTAGAGTTTGCAATCCTTCCAGACTTGCAATTCTTCCAGGTAGAAGTGGAGCTTAAGCGCTGCCCGGAAGCTTTGATATGCATTAATATTTTTCAGCGGCTATCGTAAGTACCAATGTAAAAACATAGTGCCATTTTACAAATACGATAATACAGCTCGTAGTAAAATAGTCAACCACTGTCGTCATTCATGCACTGTATGTCCCAGCTCACCATAGTTGTGTTTCGTGTCTAACAGAGAGCGCATTCCAAAAGATGACTACCATCTGGCATGCTGCCGAAGAAAACGCGGCTGTGAAATAATGCCGCACCTTGTTATTAATTCAACGCGGTGAGAAAGAAGCCGGCCCAACGTCTCTAGGGCGTTCGAGAACCTTAGAGAAACGTCTCATTTTCTGTGCGATGAGAGCTCGTAGACTTGCGCGGGGTAGCAACCGGATCCCTCAGAAGATTCGGCGGAAGCTGACCAGTGACGGTGTGCAAACTGGGCTGGAAGAGAAGAGTCACTTAAAGAGCCAAAAATTGCTTGTATGTGCGCGCCGGCTTTGGCGCGTTGTAAAAGACACGCGGCGCGCTCTATTTATCGAGGTCGCATCGATTCACCCAGAAGTCAGTGCTAAAGAGAGCGTCGCAGTGTCAAGTGCTACTGCTCGGCTCCCGTAGTCAACCCTCTGTTCGGCAAGCCCAATAATCTTCGAAGGCGTGGCTCTCGTCTACAGGAAAACCACATCATGACTCTCCAGACGTTGATCCAGACAGTGCCTGGTGAACGATCTGGCGTTTACAGCCTCTGTGTTGCGAAGCCTGTCTAGTCGCGTGCTTTGGATTGCTTTCTGTGAAACTCGTATCTGGGCAATCTAATGTTAGTGTGCACTCCTCTGCATCGTCTCTCTTTGTACATAAAGCCTGTCTTGTTTCTTTATTCTGACTTCGATCCTTTCTCTGGCATGGCGCGGCGAAAGCTGTGAACCAAACGGCTACCCCTTTCTCTCGCTTCTGGTAGCTGAATTCCGGCTGTGCTTACCAGGCAAGCAGAGATCATCTCCTTTGAAGCCGGAGCAGCTACCGTCACTCACTTTAGGGGTGTCTGGGAGTGCGCGCACGAATAGTGGCGCATGGTTATTAAAATCCAATTATTACGAGTGACAGCGGCTCTAGCTGAGGATGTGCATGAAGTCCACGCTTGCGCTAGAGTGCGGCTGTTGTCGCCGCAAGTCCTGATTTTAGAACAGTTGAATTAATGGCCAGATGTCTTGGCCAGAGGCCTATCGACTGACAAGAAGGGATAATACCTCCAGCGAAAAAAAAAAAAACACGGGTTAAGAATCTAATTGTGAGCCTTAGGGGAACCCTGTGGCGTCGGCGTGTGTTGCGAGCTTTCTATTGTGCTACTTTTTAATTTTCGAGTCTGCGCTCTAGCTTCACTGCCGGTCCCGTCGTTGGATATAAACAGATGATAGCCTGGGGGCGACTCCACACCTGTACATATCCAAATCCAGTTCTTGTAAACACAATGCTCTCAGTAACAAGATCGTATCAATGTTATTACTGCGGCGTGAACGGTTCGCTCGACAACATTATCTGAGAATGCTCTTTTTCTCCGATAAAGACACTGCACCTGGATAGCAAACAAGCCTGAAGAGCCCTGATTCGGAGCTCGGACCTCGAGTCTCAGCAGAAACTCGGCTCACTGAGCGGGGAGGCCGCCAAGGAACAAAACATCCCGGCCCACATATTAGGTGGAGCTTGCCCCTGGCATCGTCGACCCGTGGTCCAGAAGTTTGTGGCGCGGAACTTTTTTTGTTGCACAATAAAAGTTTGTTTTTCTCTCTTTCTCTCTCGGCCTGCATTTCTTTCTTCTTTGTAGAAACCCCTACATAATCTTAACTGCATGCGCTTTACAAGCCGTCTATTTCATTTCTGCCATTTTCCGTAGCCTATTTTTGAGATGGCTATTCTGAAGCTGTAATGATTATTACGTTGTACACCAGCTTAGGTAGGTGAAATCGATCTTATTCGATCTTACATCTACTAATGGGCTTATTATCAGTTAAGCTAGACAGGTATCTTTATTTCCTCACCTGCTGCTTGTAACACCACCCCCTGGCTCCGCCTAAGATCACCTTAGAAATCAGGCAGTCAGCCTGTCATCAGAGAAGAGGAGAATTGAATAAAACAGTAACTTCGTACTTTCCCTAAAATAGTAAGACTATCGAAAAGAACAAAAAGCGAGAAAAAGATACGCACGTTTCTGTAAGCTTTTCCCCCTAATTCATCCTCACTAAATCTTCTCTTTGTGGCTGTCATAACGTGTATGGATCACTTTTAGAAAACGAAATTTCGTTTCCACAGCCTAAAGCGCTTTCATTGCGCATGGTAAAGGCTAGAGAAAACCACTAGTTACAAGCTTGTCTTTTTTTTTTTAGTAAATACTCGAAAAGAGATATTCAGTAGAAGTTGTTCACTGAATACGAGCCGTCCTATTACCAGTCTTCTATATAGTTTTGTAATTGGTACTGATAATTTTGTTAGTGTTTAAATTTACTTTGCATAATTTCCTAAATGCAAAATAAAGCAATGTTTTTTTCCTATATTCATTGCATTTTTTATATGATAATATCTTTTCGTCTTAATTATTTTGTTTTTTATTGTTTTTTTAGTCTTGGATTTTAATTGGTACACTCTCATTCACTGGTGGGCGCCCCACGCTTCTAACCTTGGGACCTCCTTCTGTAGAGTTCCTTTCATATGAACCACATCAAGACGAATATCAACTCGCACAAAACAAATTACAGGTAAACTCTCATGTGGTCAGATTGCATTGTATCGTACTTGAAAGTGCTACCCTGACATCAGGGAGATGAACGTTTGTCAGATACACTTGGCTTCACGGGGAGCCTGATTTTGTAGTTACACAGGTCAGATTATTTAGTTCGCATGCAAGGATGTGCTGCAGCGACTGAAGAACAATAGCGTTGTAATGGTAAGCCAACAATTAGTGCGTACATTGTCGAAGGTAGGTATTACTCAAAAGAGTCAAAGTTGAAGCAGTTGGCCCAGAAACACCAAAAACAACCGAGCAGGCCTACACATCAAGAAAGAGAATGGTAGGCAAACGAACAGTCAGTGTACAACTTATCCGCCAGATGCGTTTCAATCTGCGAAATTCACTATGTCAAAAACTTAAAGTTTGATTCAGACATGACAATTTTCGTTCTCACTACATCTTTACTTATAACTGGCATTGACTCTCTCAGAGAAAAAAAGTTACGTCCACATAAGTTTATGGCAATACTTCAGATTCTACTTGCAAAGGCTGCCGTCCATACAATTCAGGTTCGATTATGTATCCAAGCTGAATACAAATTTCGTATGCGACTTGGCCGATCTGAATATCTCAGCGGAAACACAATAACATAGAACCGCAATAGGCCTAATTCGCAAGTGCTGCTCCAGGAAGCTTCTGAAATGGGCACGCGCGAAACGAATGCAATGCGAGCCGTCCAGTACCTGCTCAGGAATGCTCAAATATAAAGGCTTGGGATGCTCCTAATGGAGAAGCCATGTTTCTCGTGCAAGCCGTCGTCGAAGTAGGCGATGCATCTTATAGACCACTTTGGCGGCAAGCCAGGTGGTGGGTAACGGAGCCCACACACACCGCGTCATTGATTTTCCGATTTTGCATTTCATCTTTGTTGGGTGGTCTTGAGGATTTCTTCATGGTTCCTAGCGCAGGATAGCAGGTGCTCGCATAGGTTGCTCATTTTGTGGCATTTATAGGTGATGTACTTTGTATTATTAGACGGCTGCGCGTCTATCGTTACTGAAGCCATAATCGGTTTAGTTGTGCCTGATTGTAAATGCTTTCCCATTTCTTAGAGCGTTTTCATACACCCGATATTATCTTGATTGCCTTCAATATAATTACACTCATTCGTATTAGTGACAATAATTTCACTGCATGATGTATCAGTGACTGCATTTTCTTCAACTTCGAAGCAATGGTGTTCTGGTCACAGCAGCGACATCTCCAAGCATGAAATGAATTTACCCTCTGGTACTCTCACAAGCCGCAACTAACTAGAGGAACTACTACCGCCAAGTTTGCTTGAAGGAGTCTGTGACGTGCAGACATACTTCGCGTCAAGTGCGCTACAACAATCTAATGAATAGCGTTTGCAGACCACAGACGTTAATAAATCCAGAGTTGAGTATTATTCAGAGTGAAATTTTTTCAGTTTCTGAGGAAAAAATATTGCCAATGCTTTTTTTTTTCAGTTACGTTAAATTTTGTCTTCCCAGCAAACGCGACAAGTTATTTAAGTTGTCCTGAGATTGCACACCATACGCATGCCTCGAGCTTTGCTTCCTTCTAAAAGTGGCTGCACGTTAAAGAACCCCAGGTGGTCGAAATTTCTGGAGTCCTCCACTACGGCGTCTCTCATAGCCTGAGTTGCTTTGGAACGGTAAACCCACAAACCAACGAACCAAAAGTGGCTGCTGCAGCTTAGTTCCAACCGAAGGAATTATGGAAGCCTACAGAGGAGCGCTGAGGAGTACCAGGTGTAGGCACTCGGTGCTGCCATGTCGCCTAAGCTTGATGTCGAGGTTGCAGCGTCCCTGTACCGGTGACGAGGTTTCGGAGGTAGCAAGCACCGCTGGCTGAGTCGGCGTTGTTCCGGAGGCGTTGACACAGGGCCTGCTTTCCGGAAGAGGCGGCATCAGCGCCGTGATCCATGAGATCGGAACATCAGTCGATGGCCACCACCCTGACTTGTAGGCCTTACGAACAAAAACCTTCTACAGCGATGGCTGTGCGCCAACATATGCACCTAGACCGTTTCTCTTCTATCGACGTCACCACTCCTCCGTTTATCCGTCTACTTTATTTTCTTGTTTTTCGGCCTCGTTGTCGGCTTCGTCGTTTTCTTCCACATCTCTCAAAAATACCACAACACTCTTTTCTTCCCTGTTCTTTTTCTCTCATGTTCCACGTGCAAATTGCTGTGCCGTTCCCCAAGTCCAGTATTTTACACATCGCTGTCTTCTTTTTCTTTCGTGACTGCGTGTAAGACTCGTGGTCGCCCAACAAGACCAACAACTTATCGTAGTCACTCCGGTCAAGCAGCGCTGTGGTATTGCGTTTGTCGGCATGGAATGCGGCAATAGTGCGGGTCTTTGTAGGCTCTCAATGGCTTTCTTTTCGAAAGTAGAAAATGGAGTTCTCGGCCCTTGTTTCCGTCAGTCTGAATGTACACCGATGACTCTAGTATGAGCCCCGTTGCGTAGCTGAGAAGTCAGTTACTTCACAGCTTGATCAAAAGCCCAAAGTTCCTTGGATTTCCGATACAAAAGTGGTATATGTTGATCAATGCAAACGTTTATGGTCCACTATGTCTATGGACTTTTATGTATGGACTTTTATATTCAGCCACAAGGCGTCATTGGAATATCTATAGGCAGCTATAAAAGGAACTGTACCAATTTGGTTATAGCTTCTGAATCATACAAAATCAAGCATCTGAACCTAGGTATACAAAACGATATATTTCTGAAGCGTTAGTTTAATAATCATTCAGTTATCTTTAGCTGCCCATAGAGATATAAATGCCTCTAAAGCTACAGACTGCAATCCATATAACCTGTTTTAACTGGCTATAGTGTAAAGAAGACAAAGAACAGAAAACGCTGCGGCATCGCCATCACCCTTCCTAGTAATCTACCCATACAAACCATCGGTTCATCTATTAAAATTGTCTTGGACGACATATTCCCCAATAATGCTAAAAACTTATCATCCGTTATTCTAAACGGATTATTAGAAGACCATTTAAGAAGTCTTTCTGCTAGTTTAGTTGTAGCTACTGACGCATCTCAAAGTAATGAAAAGGCGGGTGTGGGTATATATTGTCCACATTTAGACTGGTCTTTTTCTGTCCGGCTTCCGGACTTCACCCCAATTTTTGAGGCAGAGTTTCTGGCGGTGGTACTCGCTTTACGAAAATTAGACTCCTCTTTTTCTAAAGTGGCAGTAATTTCCGACTCTCTATCCTTGTGTTCATCTCTCTCTTCGTCGGTGGATTCTGCAATAGTAAAAAACTTTGTCTCCCTGATCCCTAGACATTTGAAAATTGTACATATGGTATGGGTTCCAGGCCACAGCAATGTGACTTTAAATGAATATGCTGACAATTTGGCAAAAGAGTCCCTTAATGGCCCCGTATTATCTATCCTTCCGGCGACCGCGTACATCACCGCAGCGAGGTTTCGAAGAAACGTCCTATTAAATATGAAAAATGGACATCTTTTAAGATCTGATGACTACCTGCATCTAAATTATTCTTGGAATAGAAAATTATGTCATTCACGGCAACTTGAGATTTCACTAACAAGGCTGCGATGCCGTATCCCACCTTTAAATTTCTATCTTTACAGGTCTGGTTTGGCACTGTCTCCCGTCGGCGCATTTTGCGGTGAACAAGAAACATTAGATCACTTTTTATTGTTTTGCCGCCGCTTTACTACGCTGAGAAAGTAGTTGATGGAAAGGCCATTGCAACAGCTTGGCCTTAGTTTAAGCAGCCCGACATTGTTATCATTTGGCGCCACAATCCTTGGGCACAGTCACAGGTCTGTGTTTACCGCCATGCAAAATTTTTTACTGGACTCAAATCGTTTGCCTTGCTAAATATTTAAACATCACTTGTTCTAAAATTGTAGTGTCAATCTCCCGTGAGTGTTACCACTTTTCATTTTATATTTCACTTATTTCCCGTTTTGTTTCCTTTGCTCTACCCCTCAAATCATTTTTTATACAAGTATATTAAAAAAAAAGAAAAAAAAAATCTTTGCTACCCAATTCTTGGCCGATCCCCCTCTGTGGGTATGTGCCACAAGTTATTTGGACAACAACAACAACAACAACAACAACAACCATCGCTTGTCTCCGGCGCCCATCTCGCTCGCGCTGAAGCTGTGCCCTGCGGCTGGTAATTCGATCCTGCTGAGCGCAAAGTACTGCCAGCGCTAGACGTTCCAACCAACCATTAAATCCACATTTCAATAGAATATTGTTTATATCAAAAGCTATAGACGAGTTGAGGTACAGCCTTCTCTAGCAACCTATATAAATTTGGGAATGCGTACTTATGAAGGTACCAATATCATCGGCTGTATCCCTTGCGCGTCTTAGCATCTAACTTGAGTAAGCGTTGTGTGCTATATGCAAAACCAAATCTCGTGACACCATACGGAAGGATGTGCGACGAATGGTTGCTTCAGATTTTGATACGCCTTTCAGAAGACATACACAATTACACACACGTAGGCACACATTTCAAGGTTCGTATTTCGTCTGATCGAATCCTTCTCCTGAGTGGTCTCGAAATTGACTAGCAGATATATTCTATATGGTATGGTAAACCATGTGACATTAGCCGCAATGCTGCACGACAAACGGATAGGTCATAGGCTTAGTATAACTGGGGGGGGGGGGGGGGGGGAAGGCGCACTGGCATCGCATTTAAGTCCACCAGCGTTGAATACATCCGGCTCATGGTGGTTTTAGCCGTTGTCTAAAGAGAAAGACCATTAGTGCATAGATCCATAGGCAAGGTATACAACATGCTTAAGCGTATAAGTCCATAGAATATGATATATATATATATATATATATATATATATATATAATGACGCATAGAACACGACGCCAAAGATGACATCTGGGACGACAAGCGAGAGCCTGGAAGAGAAAAAAGCTTGAACACGCAATACTCGTTCTGGTCGACCATTCAAACCGTCTACCTTTAGGCCCTCCTTGGCGTTCTATTGATATATATATATATATATATATTGTAAGAGAAGGTATATATATATTGTATATATATATATATATATATATATATATATATTGTAAGAGAAGGTTTAATCTATACGTCGAGGACGGCGTCGAGGTCGGCAAGGAAGCGCACGATGATCTGACCGATCAAAATTCCACAGACTGCTTCCTCTTCATCAGCGTCCAGCAAAAAGGGCTCATCTTCTTCTTCACAATGCCCCCCAGAGAAAAAGGAGCCATCCTGGCGACTTAAGAGGACGAAGGTACAATTGGATCGTAGAACGGCTTAAGACGCTGCACATGTACAGTCTCGCGGCCATGGCGTCGCAAATCAGAAGATGGCGTAACCGGCTCAACAATATAGTTCACTGGTGAAGTGCGCTCGATGACACGGTAGGGCCCGTGATACTTTGAGATCAGCTTTGCGGAGAGACCGGGGCTACCGGATGGAACCCATAGCCACCCAGTGAGCCGGTCTCAAAGTGTGGTGCATTCTCCTGATCGGTGTCGTGGTGATATTTTTGGCGCCACTGAGATTCGGTCGTAAACGTGCGGGCAATCTGGCGGCATTCTTCGGCATACTTGGCAGCTTCTGTCCCTGTAGTGTATTCTGATGGATCAGGGTTGTAGGGGAGGACAGTATCAAGGGGAGCAGATGGATGCCGACCGTAAAGCAAAAAGAACGGAGAGAAACCCGTGCTAGATTGCGTAGCAATATTGTACGCATAGGTGATATAAGGAAGGACAATGTCCCAGTTCGTGCGGTTGGATACGACGTACTTAGCGAGCATGTCGCCGAGGGTGCGATTAAATTGTTCAACAAGGCCGTTCGTTTACGGGTGGTAAGCGGTGCAAGTCCGGTGAAGCATTTCGCACTGATTGAGCAGGGCTTGAACGACTTCGAATAAGAAAGCACGGTCTCTGTCGCTGAGCAATTCACGAGGAGAACCGTGTCGGAGAATAACGTTCTTCAATAAGAAACCGGCCACATCTCGGGCTGTTGCAGCTGGGAGCGCGGCGGTTTCGGCATATCGCGTCAGGTGGTCGACGGCGACAATAACCTAGCGATTGCCATCGGGTGTGTACGGAAGAGGGCCATATAGGTCAATTCCAATGCGGTGGAAGGGTTTAAGCGGGCATGTGAGAGGCTGTAACTCGCCAGCCGAACGTGGAGAGGCAGGTTTGTGGCGTTGGCACGTCAGGCACGATCGAACATACCCGAGAACCGAGTTGTACATACCGCGCCAATAGTAACGAAGACGTATTCGTGTGTACGTCTTGAAAACTCCGGCGTGTCCGCACTGTGGATCGGCATGAAAGGCTGTACATATTTGAGTCCGTAAATAGCACGGAATCACGAGGAGCCATTTCCGTCCACTTGAACTGTAGTTGCGCCGGTAAAGGAGGTTATTCCGAATCTCATAGTGGGAAGCTTGGCGGCGAAGGGCGCGGGAAGGGGCAATCGCTGATTGGTTTGAAAGCTAGTCAATAAGAGAGGCGGTCCATGGATCCTTCCGTTGTTCCGCAGGCATGTCACTGACGTCGATCGAAGATGCCACGGAGTCTAAGACAGAGAGGCTGGCAAGGTCGGCTGGAAGCGTTGGGCGAGATAAAGCGTCGGCGTCTTTATGTTTGCGACCAGATCGGTAAATAACGCGGAGATCGTATTATTGCAAACGCAGAGCCCACCGTGCCAAGCGGCCGGATGGGTCCTTGAGCGATGAAAGCCAGCATAGGGCATGATGGTCCGTGACTACGTCAAAAGAACGCCCGTAAAGGTAAGGGCGAAACTTTGTGATTGCCCACATAATGGCCAAGCACTCCTGTTCCGTTACAGAGTAGTTCGCTTCGGCTGTGGTGAGAGTACGGCTGGCGTAAGCGACTATGTACTCACCGAAGCCAGAGGGGCGCTGAGCAAGCACAGCTCCGAGGCCTACACCACTCGCGTCTGCGTGCACTTCGGTCGGCACCTGGAGTGAAAATGGCGCAGGATGGGCGGGGCTGTGAGGAGGCGGCGCAAGGTGTTGTAGGCGTCGTCGCATGCTGATGACCACAGCGAAATGTCTGAGTTATGGCCGAGGAGCTCAGTCAGCGGGGCGACAATGGAAGCAAAGTTCCGTATAAAACACCGAAAGTATGAGCACAAACCCAAAAAACTCCTCAGTTGCTTGATGGTAGTAGGTTTCGGGAATGCAGTCACAACTCGAAGTTTGCCGGGATCAGGACGGATACCATCTTTGGACACAACGTGGCCCAAAATGGTCAACTCACGAGCAGCGAAACGACACTTCTTCAAGTTGAGCTGCAGTCCGGCGTTCGCAAGACATGCCAAGATCTGCTTCAGTCGAGAGAGGTGGGTCACAAAGTCCGGCGAGAACACCACGATGTCGTCCAGGTAACACAGGCACGTCTTCCATTTTAGGCCACGCAGAATTGTATCCATCATACGCTCGAATGTAGCAGGAGCATTTCAGAGACCAAACGGCATGACGGTAAATTCAAAGAGGCCATCGGGGGTGACAAACGCGGTTTTAGGGCGATCTTCCGCAGCCATGGGCACCTGCCAGTAACCGGATCGTAAATCAAGCGAAGAAAAAAGTTCAGCACCTTGTAAGCAGTCCAATGCATCATCTATACGCGGAAGAGGGTAGACGGCTTTCCTCGTGATTTTGTTTAGGCGACGGTAGTCAACGCAGAAGCGAATAGAACCGTCTTTCTTCCGCACTAGGACAACAAGGGAGGACCAGGGACTATTAGAAGGCTCAATCACTCCATTCTGTAACATTGTTTGAACTTGGCCTTCAATAACTCGGCGCTCGGTGGCCGACACTCGATAGGGGCGCTGACGCAGAGGAGCATGGGAACCGGTGTCAATGTGGTTGGCAGCAGTTGATGTGCAGCAGTTGATGTGAGAGTCGAATGAGGAACGGAACTGATGAAACAGCGCGAGAAGTTCAGAGCGTTGAGGTTCAGGAAGACTGGCATCGATGGAGCGGAGGAAAACGTCGGCAGAAGACTGGCCCAGCGCAAGAACAGGCGGTGTAAGTGCAGCCAAGTCAGCGGGCTGTGAAGCGGGTGTTTCGTCACCAAGGAGAATAGAATCAATGAGCTGGATGGTGCCGAGGCATTCACCGCGACGCAGGGATACGGGAAATGAGAACGGATTACAAATCCAGAGCGCGGTGAGGCCACTTGACACAGAAAGTACGGCGTACGGCAGGAGAAGATTTTTACGGCTTAGAAACATAGGCGAGGGGATGAGAAGTACATCAGTACGGCCGGAAAAAGCACAAGCGGTGGGCACAAGAACGGAAGAGCACGCAGGAAGATCAGTATCTTCGGCAACGAGGACTTTGGGAAAAGGAACGTCCGGCGACGGTTCGTCTAGCGCAAAAAACTCCAGTTCGGCACGTGCGCAGTTGATCACCGCATTATGACGAGACGGAAAATCCCAACCCAAGATAAGATCATGAGAGCAGGAAGGCAAAACTACGAACTCTATTGCGTACAAAACTTCTTGAATGATGACTCGAGCGGTGCACATCGCTATAGGCTCTACAGGCTGAGCACTTGCCGTGCATAGCGAGAATCCTGAAATAAGTGTCGTCACTTTGCGCAACGAACGGCAAAGACTTGCAGACATGGCAGAAACAGCAGCGCCGGTGTCGAACAGAGCCAGTACTATAACCCCTCAACAGAAACTTCAAGCAGACTCGCAGGAGATACGTTAGGCCTTTTAAAGTTCGCTCGTTGCGCAGTGCTCGCCTCAGGAACTACGGTATTCAGTTTTCCTCTTGGGCAAGATTGGGACGCCGGTGCAGAGGAGATAGGGAGCGCCGACGCGGCGAGGTTGAGCGGCGAGTAGAAAAGGTAGTACGGTCATTCGCAACGGAACCTGTAGATGAATCGGCGGCTGCGTAGTGATCCCGAGTTGGCTGCCCGGAAGGTGATTTGCGGCGCGATAGAAACTCATCGGGAGTGCGATCTCGGCAGTACCGGGCAATATGGCCAGCACATCCACAAGAATAACAAATGGGACGGTTATTACTTGTTCGCCATGGACTGCGGCGCTGAGGTCGAGGCGGAACGAAAGGCTGTGGCGCCTGAAGATATTCCTGTACAGGCGCTGGAGGCGTAGCGTACACCACAGGCTAGCTAGGTGGTCGTGGTCGGGTAGCGACCGCAGCGTACGTCAGCGGTGCGACAGGAGCGGGGACGCATGTCATTGGTGGAGCGACAGGTGGAGCTACGTCGGCGTATGCGAGGGTCTCAATGGCTTGTGCGGGCTGAGGAATGGGCGCTGGCGGATGGACAGGGGGTAGGGCGTCCGCTGCGCGGTCGGCGATGACCTGTCGAAAGGGCGCCAAATTGCTGGAAAGCTCGCAGTTTGTTGGCAATAGTGATGTTTGGCGAGCAACTTCCTCTCTAATGAAATCTTTGAGCTGCTGCAGCAGCGATGAGGTCTCAGATGTAGCAGAGAGGCCAGAAAGTGATTCCACAGGCGCGGAAGGCTGTCGAGGGATGATTCGCTGCTTGCGCAACTCATCGTAGCTTTGACAAAGGTTGACAACTTGTGCAACAGTTGTCAAATCCCAGGAGGTTAACATGAGGAAGGTGTCATATTCGATGCCCTTCAGGTTGTGCTCGATCTTTCGTGCCACGGGTATCTGGGCGTTTACGCGACTGCAAAGGTGGAGCACATCTTCAATGTAGCTAGTAAACGTCTCGCCGAGCCGCTGCGTTCGATCGTGCAAGCGTTGCTCGGCGCGGAGCTTGCGTACAGGCAAACCTTAGCACCGTGTTTGGTCGTCCGGACGACCGAACACGGTGGTAAGGTTTGCCTTAAATGAGTCCCCATTCATGATTTCGGCTTCGCGGTTACGATACCACAGGTTGGCGACTACGGTCAAATAAAAGATAACGTTTGTTAACTTTGTTGCATCGTACGAACTCACTCGCTCGTATGACTCAAGCCGGTCGTCACAGTCGGTGTCGTCTGTCCCACTAAAGAGCGCAGGATCTCGCTGGCGCAAGGAGCCAGAGCGGACGACCGGTGGGGTCATCGGGGTAGTTGGGGGGTGTTCCTCTTCGGCCATGTGAATTACTGGTAGCGTACGGATGCGAAGCTCCAGCGTGAGGCAAGGGATCAGGCCGCACCTCCACCAAGTGTAAGAGAAGGTTTAATCTATACGTCGAGGACGGCGTCGAGGTCGGCAAGGAAGCGCGCGATGATCAAACCAGGACGATGATCTGCGCGATCACAATTCCAAAGACTGCTTCCTCCATCAGCGTGCAGCAAAAAGGGCTCATCTTCTTCTTCACAATATATATATATATATATATATATATATATATATATATATGTGTGTGTGTGTGTGTGTGTGTGTGTGTGTGTGTGTGTGTGTGTGTGTGTGTGTGTGTGTGTGTGTGTGTGTGTGTGTGTGTGTGTGTGTGTGTGTGTGTGTGTGTGTGTGTGTGTGTGTGTGTGTGTGTGTGTGTGTGTGTGTGTGTGTGTGTGTGTGTGTGTGTGTGTGTGTGTGTGTGTGTGTGTGTGTGTGTGTGTGTGTGTGTGTGTGTGTGTGTGTGTGTGTGTGTGTGTGTGTGTGTG
Organism: Amblyomma maculatum; assembly: GCF_055883805.1. Classification (NCBI taxonomy): domain Eukaryota; kingdom Metazoa; phylum Arthropoda; class Arachnida; order Ixodida; family Ixodidae; genus Amblyomma; species Amblyomma maculatum. The sequence goes on from NC_139352.1 coordinate 99,064,119, forward strand.
TGTGTGTGTGTGTGTGTGTGTGTGTGTGTGTGTGTGTGTGTGTGTGTGTGTGTGTGTGTGTGTGTGTGTGTGTTATATTTTCCCATGCTTTAGATGTCTATAGCATGGGCTATAGCAAAAGCTAAAGCCTGGCATAGGAACGGCTAAAGCTTTTGAGCCAAGTATCTATAGCCGACCACACAAACAGTTTTCTATAGCTGAGCGTAAAATTTATACTTGACTATTAAATATCTCCTCGAGCGCCAGTTGTCCGGGTTCGATTCCGACATAAGACGCAAGGTATTTTTCATTCACTGACATTTGGAGAGCACACTTTTTGCCAGCTCTAACGACTCAAGTGAGGCTTTCGTCTTAATAGGTTGCTCCCACGGCAGCGATGTGCTTCCTGTTGTATGTAAGTAACAAACAGGCTACGTTTGGCACCATGCGCGAGCTCGCGTGCCATTTTAGTCACAAAGACTGAACGGAGCGTGGAGGCTCATGCTGCTCGCGTCTCGCCCGGAATTTTCTTAAGACGTCATGCCGGAAATTTCATTAGGGCTAAGCGTTACCTGACTTTTTAAAATAATTTCCCATGACGTCCTCTACCATTTTTGAGTTTCTTAACCTGGGCGCTTTTGAATATCTGGAGCATTCAGTTATACAGTAACTATATTACAGGTATTTGTGCGGCTTGTACTAATCTTTTCCGACTGGCTTTTAAGCGGAGCGTTATGATGCATTAGTTTTATTCATGGCCGTCATCTTTTTTGCTATTCATGTCAAGCCGTCTGGGAAGACTTAGTTCGTTTTTATCCTCAGCATGATTATTGTGTTTTCCAATATGACGGTCTCGACACATCTCGAAACAACCCAAATATTCGTGCGTACTTCTATGGACAGTGTAAAGTTTCAAATAACTGTTTTTGCTATTCTGGCGTGAAAAACGGGAAGGAAAATTGTGGCTTTAACTTATCTTAACTCGACCAACAAAATTTTATTGCCAGCTTTCCACCCTTTTCATCAGCTGTTAGTCTGCTTAAAATGATAAACTCCACTCTATTGTGTGTGTAGTTCTTTACAATAGATGCCCAAAAATACTCGTTTCAAAAAAATTTTGTTATGGACCAGCGCAAAACCCTCAATTTTGTTGATTATTTCAGGTGCAAAGAAGAAAGTAGTTATTTCTCAGAACATTAATTTATACTAAACTTCCAACATGTATTAGATTTCGCTACTTTGAATTTTATGCCGCAAAGAAGATTGTACTTAAAGCGTTTGCAGGAATCATATTGCTATTTATTTCTGCAATTATGGTGGACTTGCATTAGGGCCTCTGAGATATAACTACTTCCTCTCGGGAATATTCAGCCTTCATTTCAAATACAGGCTTCACTGCCTAGGACGCCATGTAAGCACTACGACTCTATGAAAATATTACTCCGTTCAGTACGTGCATGTGACGATTGTGTCGATATGCGCTGTCAAATGGCCGGTTTTGGTCATCAGCAACATAAAAAAAAATGCTCAACCGTTAGGAGTAGTAATTCAATTTGATATCAACCAATATATACCACCCCTTACTCTGCCACTGCTGCATGACAAGCTCAGTTGCTTATGCGCGATTATATTATACCCGACATAGCGCAAAGGCAGTTCAACTCACTACGGACTTGAGCAATTTGAATCTATAGTAGAGAAAGGCGAGCTATCGATCGCTCCAGTTAGATGGCACGGTGAAAACGCGCAAAAGAAAAATGGAGACACAGGACAGAAAACAATAACCATAGCGCGGAACTTACATTGAGAATTACTTTCCAGAAACATGATATATATGCGCACTTGGTACTCGCCAAAGAACAAGTGACCAAAGAAATTTCCTCGGACTCTGTCATGATAGCATGAGCTAGTGCATATCCCCAATAAGATATGCGACCTTTTCTTCGGTTACTGAGAAAGATGATTTACTTATGCAGCGCGCAGTACTGTTCATTATGCAGTGTGCTTTTTAAATTTCCCTGCTGAATTCACTGTTGGAAAAGTCTTGAAAAGCTTCCGTCCTAAGTGAGCAGGGACATTTATGAAGCATACTAAAGAAAGCAAAAGCGGCAGTTGTGTCACCAATCCGTCCCTTTCACTAAAAGAAAAAGTGCGCATATCTTGATGAAAACACTTGCCAGGTATATTTTTATGGGTGATTGCCAAGCGTCTATGCATGTGTATGACATTTCAAGGAAGTAAAACTGGGTTTATGTTCAGTACTTGGTCTAATATCTTCTTTCGTGCGCCCTTTTTTCGTTTACGCGGCCCATATGCTCTAACTTGTTGAAACGTTCGCTACTGGCTTACGGCGTTGCCAGGAATATCACTAAATATTAAAAAGACGCTCGCCATGGTGCGGCAGCCGTTAGGGAACTCGACTGGCGAACGGAAGAGGTATATTTATTCCCATCCACTTCCGAAATTTAATATAGACAAAAAGCAACACAAGCGTGCACTTTGCAATGTATATACGGATAAAAGACCACATGTCTTGAATATATTTCGTAGTGCTCCACAGTGACGACCTTCACAGCTTGAGTTTGAGGCGATAACAATCTAAACTGAACCAAACCACGAAAAATATTAGAGTAAGTCCACCATAAAATTGATTTGAGAATGAAAAATGCGCAGATGAGCTTTGGCGTTCAAAAATCATAATTACTATTGTGCCACTCTGCAGACGACCGCTTAGTTAGTCTCATACACTCCCGGCGATTGATCGTCTGCTCTTAAAAATCGACAGAATGAGGTGGTAAACTTGAAAGCGCACCGAGGCAGAGGGCCCAGATTTCGACATATTGATAACAACTCCTATTAACATCCCGTTTTATATGCTGTCCGCGTCAAATACGTGAATATTATCATATTTCTTAAACCGTTTTGATACCCGAGAGGGGTCAAAAAGTCTTGCATCATTTCTGACCCCTCACCTTAATGGCATACCAGCTGCCACAAAACGTCTAATGAGCGGAACTGTCCTTCCTGATTGAACACCTTGGGAAATTGTTTTATTCCCGAGTATTTCCTACCAAGTGAAAACACCGCGCATTCCTTTCGCGTAGCAGTTCTTACGTTTCAAAATAGCTTCTATGTCTCTTCTGTGTGCAGCATACAAGTTTTTTTTTTAATTACCTATTAACGTACTGTAGCGCTTCCATCTCTAATATCTCAGCATACTTATGCAGCATGGCGCAACATCGAATGGTTCTACTAAACCGAACGTAGTCCCGTTTTCGTAGACTAGTTAGATTTATGCGGTCATAGACGTGACGAGGAGAGTGAGCACAGTAATCAGAGGCAAGGGTTTCAAGCTCTTACTCACTTTTTACAACTGGAACTAAAATGTCAGTAGTACCTCTGTAGGCACCTACCTCAAGATAGCTTCATTTTTATTAGCAACCATGAACACAGCTCACATTTTAACATTGAAATCAGTCAATATAGTCGATGTAGAACTAGGTTCGCTTGTTTTCTCAGTCAATACCAGACTTATTTTTGAGAAAAAAAAATGCTTCCTTCGTACGCTGTGCTGATGGCGAAAAATGGGGACACTTAGGTCTACCTCTAAGGGTATGACCCAAGAGCGTAAACTACCACCCCGCATATGGAGCCCCATGTAACCATTTCGTAGAAACGTGCTTGCGTGGTTTATAGGAGTAGAGTGCCCGACTAGGCGTTCGAAGGTTGATTGTTTTTCCATCCAGATAAAGCCTATTAGGTATGTTTTTGATCTCATTTTACCATATGTTACGTACATCCTAAACCTTTGTGTCATCACTGCTGCATTTCCTCGTAAAATGCAAATCGCGCGTGTAAGTGTTATCTTTAAAAAAGGTGATAAAAATGAACTCGGGAATTATAGGCCAATACCTATCTTACCCGTATTCTCTAAACTACTGGAAAAAGTAATACTCAGGAATTTTTTACGCTTTGAAGAAAAGCACCAAATCATAACAGCGGCTCAGTATGGCTTCCGTAGGCACCGATCTACTGAACTTGCATTATTAGAGCAAAAGGAATATATATTGGACGAACTTGAAAAGAATGGGATAGTTATTGGCATATTTCTTGACTTTTCTAAGGCGTTCGACCTACTTAACCACGAAATACTTCTTGGTAAGCTTCAGCGCTATGGTTTCCGCGGACATGCACTATCGCTTGTGCAGTCCTATCTCATGCATCGAAAACAGGCAGTAACAATAAATGTTTTTTTATCAGATATGCATTCTGTAGGCTGTGGCGTTCCACAGGGAAGTATTTTAGGTCCCTTTCTCTTTAATATATATATAAACGATATCGTCCACACAGCTCCACTCGTGAAATTTATTATCTACGCTGATGACACCAGCATTTTCTTTGCCGGAGATAGCATATCAGAACTGACAGATACTGCGAACAATACACTTAAGCAAATAGAACACTGGAGTAACAAGAACTCGTTAAGAATTACCGCAACTAAGACAAAAGCCGTTGTTTTCAGAGGAAAAAACAAGCCAGTTTTTTATTACGAAGAATATATACCTACAGTCTGTGCCCTTAGAAATCGTGGCTTCATTTAAAACATTAGGCGTAATATTTAACGAAAAAATGTCATGGGATGAACATGTTACCTTCCTTGTAAATAAATGCTCAAATATTATTTACCTTATATACAGGAACCGTGAGGTATTACCACGAAACGTAATGTTGATGGTATACCATTCATTGTTCAGTTCTCGTCTGAACTATTGTCATTTAACATGGGGTACAACAACAGCAGGAAATCTTCAGATGCTGCAAGCGTTACAGAAAAAATTCCTAAGGATTCTTGAAAATGTTCCGCCAACTTACCACACGAACCCTCTTTTCTTAAAGTACAGTATACTTCCAATAACCAAGCTTTATGACTACTGCTTAAGCAAGGCTATAAAAAACGAGGTCTCAAACAACACTTCTTTTCTTTGTAAATTAGCTGGGCTAGAAAAACGAGAGTCATCATACAATATAAGAAATGCTGAGCAGTGGAGTGTAAAAACTTACAGAACTTCGTTTGGTGAACAAACATTAGCTAATAGACTACCCCGACTGCTTAACAACTTAGCACAAAGCAATATCTTTCTTCCCAGGGCTGCACGTCGGAATTTGTTTCAGTACTTTTTGCATTCAATAGAACGGTTTTGTTCATGACTGATTTAACCTTTTTTTTTGTGTGTGTTTTTTTTTTACTCTCCGTATGTGTGGGCTTCTATCTGCTTGTTTTGATTGTGTACCTTATTTTTGAGATTGTGTACCTTATTTATAAATCAATATTGCATATTGATTTATTATCTCAATGTTTCCTCACCCTTTTTTTTTCTTTTTTTTTTTCTCGCCATAAGTGTGGGCTTCTATCTGTTTGTTTTCATTTTCATTGTGTACTTTGCGTTCTTGACTGTACACTGAAAAGAGCTGTATTTATTATTTCAATGTTTCCTTACCTTGTGTTTAAGTTCACATGCCATGTGTTTTTATATATGCCTGACTACTGTGGTGCTGCCAAAGTGGGGGCCCATGGCTTTGTCAAGCTGTCAAACGGCAGCTTTTACCCCGGGCTCCCGCCATCATAGTACCAGGATGGCAAATAAATTGAATTGAATTGAATCCTATCCCATCAAATGACCAGCAAGAGGGGACAGCTCCTTGACACTTTGTGACATCATGTGGTATCATTAATTCGCACAAACCATCGAAGAATCCCTGCCTGGCCAAGATAGTTGCCAGCTACCACCCATCAACTCCATGGCAGATTTTTTACTCACAACGCTGACGCCTGAGAGTCTGCATAACGTGATGTTAATGGTATCGCTTTAAAATATTAAACATTGTACAGTCTTCTCAGGATTGCCATTTCTTCGTGTTTATACTTTGGTTTTTTATTTAGAGATATTCGACAATAAACACCATCTAAATTCTTCGAAAAACAGAATTTACACATCTACGCCTTAACAGCAAACTGTTATTGGGCTGCTACTATGTGCGTTTTAAGTCGTTATTATGGGTTGGAAAAAAAAGTATTCACTTCGGCAAAAATTGTGACGTATTTTGAGCTTCTCCCCTCATAATAAGCATTGGGCGCGGCCACCGTTCGCCCTAGGTACTACCTGAAGGATTTCAAAGCGGCCATCTTCCTGTCTGTAAATTGAACATGCCCACAATCTAGCCATTTCAGGAGTGGGAATCAATTCTTTCAGCCCGACTTTAAAGCTAGAACGTTCTCATTATGGTTAAAGATGGGCCAAATGCTTTATGCGGATTCTAACATGCGTTTTCTTGTATAACTGTCAACGAACTCAAGCCATATAACTTACCCCTGTTTTCTTATAACAACTGTCATGGTATCCATCGAGATCTAATTATATTTTGCAACTCTTTCAAGATCACATACTGTTCATTGAGCTTCTGTCCGATATTTCATTCCATGTAACGCAAAATATTAAAGTTTATGCCAGCAGTTTCAATTTTCTGTGCTCCTATACTCCACTTTCCCTTCGCCAAAAGCATAACGAACTGAATTGTAACTCAATAAATATTCAAAAACTGGCTTCCATGGGAATTAAAAGCCTTTGAATCTGAGTAACTATTCTGTATTGCATAAATCCGCGTCATTATAATATGCAGCCTTTATTCCATTTGGCTTCTATTGGTTTTTAACCGCCCTTTATTTCTTGGAATTCTGTGCGTATATATCTATATGTTTGCAGGTGAAGCAGGGATTTTCTGTAGTATGCTTCAAACCCGTAAGGAATTATTTTTGTTGCTTTATGTTTGGTGTGAAATTTTTACCTAAATGTTATTTTCATGGCTGTTCACAAATTTTCTTCCATGAACAGGACTAATCGAAACAGGCTTTCAAGTGCTTTCATTGAAAGCGTCAACCAGGGTAATATGCATAACTTCTGAGATAAAAATCTATCTTAAGAAAACCCCATTCATAAAATAAGCAGAGCTGCCAGAAACTATTTCCCCTGCAACCTCATAGAAAGCATGAAAGATTCAGGACGTCATTGCACACAGCTGGATAAAAGACGGCAAATAAGATTGGTTTCTCTCTGTTGCTTTGCAGGGTTTAACTCTCGAAAGCGACTGAGGCTTAGAGGGGCTTCGAAGGGAAGGACTAAGAAAATTTCGACCACCTAATTTTGTTTACATGCAGTGACATCGCAGTGTTGGCACCTTTCTTTTAATTGACTCCTACGAAAAACCATAGCTGTGGCTTTTGGCGTTGTAGCCGCTAAGTCACTAAGGAGTGCGTATTAAGATGATTCAGGTTTAGGTCACAGTTATTCATTTCAAAGTGTTAAGCGTGAAACAAAGTAGAGCCATACAAAAATGAAGATCAACTTGACTTTAGAGAAACAAGAAACTTGTTTTACAAATACAAGTCCCCTCCTATATTCGAAGACCTCCAGAAACTCTGGAGTCCTTTAAACAACCGCACGGCAAAAACAGCCTTACTGGTTCGTTTCAGTAGACGGCAATATGAAAATTATTAAAGGTCAGTTGGCTCCATGACTATTCCTCAGCAATATATACTCGCACATTCAACTGCTAACCCTGTGTTAGGCACGTGCTAGCTACTGGTGCTTATGTGCGTGTAAGTGGTTTACAAAATAACACTATAATACGGACATCATTTATGCCCCGTTGCACGATTTTTTAAGTATTGAGTTAAAGTTAAGGAGCACTTAAAGTTAAGAAGCAGCCCTTTGGAATTTACAAATTGCCAGTCAATTTCTGACCTATCATCATCATCATCATCATCATCATCATCATCATCATCATCAGCCTGACTATACCCACTGCAGGGCGAAGGCCTCTCCCATATTTCTCCAATTAACATGGTTTTGTGCTAGCTGCATTCACTCGATCCCTGCGAACTTCTTAACCTCATCCACCCACCTAACTTTATGCTGCCCTCTGCTACGCTTTCCCTCTCTTGGAATCTAGTTTGTTACCCTAAGCGACCATCGGTTTTTCTCTCTTCGCACTACGTGTCCTGCCCATGCCCATTTCTTTTTCTTGATTTCTACTAGAAAGGCAGTAACTTGAGTTATTTTTCTGTCCCGATCTGCACGCTTCCTATCTCTTAATATTACCCCTACCATTTTTCGTTCCATAGCCCTCTGCGTTGTCCTCAACTTAAGTAGGACACTCTTGGTTAGCCTACACGTTTCAGCACCATAGGTGAGTACAGGAAAGATGCAACTGTTGTACACTTTCCTCTTGAGCTATACCGGTAAGCTGCTAATCATAACCTGCGAGTACTCGCCAACAGAGCTTCATCCCAATCTTATTCTTCTTGTTATTTCCTTTTCATGGTACGGATCTGCGGTTACTACCTGTCCTATAAGTAGACATACTCGCCCACTACTTCCAGTGCTTCGCTACCTAACGTAAACTGCTGTTCCTTCCCGAGGCTCTTGAACATTATCTTAGTCTTCTGCATATTGATTTTCAAGCCTACCTTTGTACTTTTCCTGTCTAGGTCATCAATCATTATTTGCAATTCATCCCCCCTGTTACTTATCAAGGCAATGCCATCTGCAAATCACCGGTTACTGAGGTATTCTCCATCTAGCCTTCCTGTCTAGGTCATCAATCATTATTTGCAGTTCATCCCCGGAGCTACTTGGCAAGGCAATGTCATCAGCAAATCGCAGCTTACTGAGGTATTCTCCATCTACCCTTATCCCTAGCTGCTCCCATTCCAAGTCTCTGAATACTTCCTCTAAGCAAGCTGTGAATAGTACTGGGGAGATTGTGTCTCCTTGCCTAACACCTTTCTTTATGGGAATTTTGTTACTTTCTTTATGCAGAACTATGGTTGCTGTGCAGCCACTATATATATCTTCCAGCACTTTCACGTACGGCTCGTCTACCCCCTGATTTCGCAATGCCTGCATCACCGCCGTGGTTTTTTACTGAGTCAAATGCTTTTTCGTAATCAATGAATGCTATGTATAAGGGCTTGTTATATTCCGAGATTTTTTCTATCACCACATTGATGGTATGGATAAGATACATAGTAGAGTACTGTTTCCGAAAACCTGCTTGATCCTTTGCTTGATCGCAGGCTTAGGTTGTCTTGATAATATTAGGTATTACCGTAGTAAATACCTTATACGTAACAGACTGTGAGATGATTGGTCTGTAAATTTAATGTCCATAGCGTCCCCTTTCTTATGAATGAGAATAATGTTTGCATTCTTCCAAGTTTCCGGTACCGTCGATGACACCAGGCACTGCGTATAAAGGGTGGCCAGTTTTTCTAGCACTATCCCCCCCCCCCCACCCCCGTCCTTCAACAAATCTATAGTTATCTGATGCTCTCCAGCTGCTTTCCCAATTTTCCTAGTTCTAATGCTTTCTTGACCCCGTCCTTCGTCACTGGGTGGACGGCTGACTGTTTTCCCCTACCGTCAATCTCAATATGATCCTGACAACTTTGGCTATTGTAGAGGTCTGTGTAGAACTTCTCGGCTACTTTGATGGTCGTCTCCATATCTTGTTTTTGCCTATGCGCAATTTCATCTTTACCGCTTTCAGGCTTCCGCCAATCTTTACAGCATGCTTCATTTTTTCCATGTTATACTTCCATATATCGGCCACCTTGCGCTTATTGATTAGCTTTGATATCCCGGCCAATTCAATCTGGTCTATTGGATTGGAACCTTTCACACACTGGCGTTTCTTATTCAAACCTTTCATCTCCTTAGACAGCTTACCTATATCCTCTCTAACTATCCTACCGCCTACTTCTACAGCGCACTCAGTAATAATACCTCTGAAATTATTGCTCATTGCTTATAGGGTAATGTCGCCATCCTTGGTTAAAGCTGATTATCTATTCGGTAGCGAGATCCTGAACTCCCCTGCCCTTCCCCTCACCGCTAATTCGTTGATGGATGTCTTTCTTACTAATCTGTTGCATTCCTTCTTCAGATCTAGGCTAATTCTGGACCTCACCATCCTCTGATCACTGCATCGCACTTTCCCAATTACCTCTACATCTTGCATAATGGCGGGGGTTGAACACAGCATGAGGTCAATTTCATTGTTAGTCTCCCTGTTAGGACTTTTCCATGTCCATTTCTGGTTCTTCCGTTTGCTGAAGAAGGTATTCATGATTCTTTAATTATTACGCACCGCAAAATCAACTAGTAACTCCCCCCTACTATTCCTAGAACCAGTGCCATAGTCACCTACTGCCTGGTCTCCTACCTGCTTTTTCCCTACAATGGCATTGAAGTCGCCCATTAGTGCAGTATACTGCGTCTTTACTTTTCGCATTGTCGATTCTACATCTTTGTAGAAGCTTTCTACTGCCTGGTCATCATAACTGCATGTAGGTGCATAGGCCTGTACAACCTTCAATTTGTACCGCTTATTAAGCCTAATTACGATGCCTGCCACCCTCTAATTAATACTATCTAATTCGTCTTTATTAGCCGCTATATACTTATTGACAAGAAAACCTACTTCTAGTTCTCGCCTCTCCAGCAAACCTCGATAACAGTACATGCCCATCTTTCAGTACAGTATATGCCTAATTCGGCCTCCTAACCTAAGCCTTATGGCATCCCATTTCATACCCTCTAGTTCATCTAACAGCGCTACTAAACTAGCTTCACTAGCTAGGGATCTAGCGTTAAACGTGTCCAGGGTCAGTTTCCAATGGCGGCATGTCCAAGCGAAGCCAGGAATTCTTTGCACCCACTGCTGCGTCACAGGTTTGACCGTCGCCGTGGTCAGATGTTCAGCAGCCGCTGGTGACTGAGGGCCGGGGTTTTATTGAACTGATCATGAGAGGTTGCGGCCAATTACTGCACCAAGGTGGCCAACTCCTGTTCTTGTGAGGGAGTGCGTTGCCGGATGTGTTCACCGGCATCAAATCGCACCCCAAACCTGTTTATGCAATAGCATCGATACGGGGATTTTCTTTTTTAACCCGTGGAGAACTGCGGGACACCGGAATTTGAGCCCCGGTCCTCTTGCATGCGAGGCGGAATTTCTACAGCTACGCCACCGCTGCGCCTCCTGACACAATTTCTGACACACTAGAGATCATAGCTACCATATTGTGGGCTTTATTAATTTAGTGCCGAGACTCAGTGCCGAGAGTCGTCCTGCTGACGTCTGAAGATTCACGGACACTTCATATAAATTACCAGAAAAACGTGCAGCGACTGCAAGGAATACAAGTGCCCAAAACGTTCATTTGGCCGCAAAGGAAACGCTTTTTCTAAAGTTGTCAATAAAATCTTGCACTTATATCCATCTTAAGTCAGACCAATGTATACTAGCATATTATTTCTCTGAACAGTGTGACAATTGAGTCCTTTCGGAATAAGGCCGCTGTCGCTTTCTCCTGTACCTCAAGAAAACCCTGCAGCCATAAAAAGAGTCCTCGATAGAATGTCCGCTCCAAATTACATCTATTGTCAAGTATCCGTTTGGTCTCGTAAAGAAAGGCTTTAATCGGGGTTAACCCTCCACGGCACAGTATAGCAAGCCAGAAGAGCACTAAGAGGCAGTCGGAATGGGACTTCAGATTCTTTCGCTCGTCGACACACAAGGCTTGCGAAGAGTAGCCGCCCAGCGGCTGCTGCTGCAGACGCGACACAATTTCATAGCGGTTGCAAAAGCCCTGTTTTTTTTTTCTAGAAGTGGCGAACAGCATGCACCTTCCTCCATTTAAATCAGGCAAAAAACACATTTTCATCCAGCATCATATTTGTTCGAATAGGATGCCTCTCATCTTTTAAAATTGGCTTTGCGCACGTCACCATCCCTAATCTGCATGTCTTCATATCGGATGGCTCTGCTAATGCCAACTCAGCCATGTTCATCACACATACATAGGTCAGTTGCATTCGTTCAAAGAGGTCATGTCGATGCTTGTGTCGCTAAATGGAGCAAACCATTCGATGCTGTGGCTCATTCATTACAATTTGAAAAGCTCCTGGTCTCCAGAATTTTAATATCAACACAACGTCTGTTGCACAGCTATCCTTGATGGTTTCTACTTTCTCAAGAGCAATGAGATGACCTCCGGTGCTTGCTGTGCTACCAGCAGATTTTCTTATTTTTGCGTGTTAAGCCCACTCGCGTACTCTCTTATTATGAAATTATTCCTCTGTCGTAATGAACTGCATCTTCCTCGACTGTGCTGAGGGCACAAAACGGTGAACGTAATATATTGTGCTCAAGATTGATTTCTACTTCAATCTTTTTTCCTAATAGATGCAAGTAGGTATGCTGTCACTCAATGGAAACCGTAAGTTTGGTCATTTCGGCCTTAAAAGAATAGCGTTGTAATGTTATTCTATGAGGCGTCAATTGTTACATTCAAGTTTAGATATGCATACCTTAAAGTGTTTATTTAAACTGTAGCCGCCGCTTATCCTTTGACTCAAAGCACGTTGAGCTGTTACCTTTGTGAAACCACAGATTTATCTCCGCCATTTCAGAGCTTTCTGCGCCCCGCTTACTTTTTGAATTTTTTTGCATTACAATCTCTTGTTTTCACCACACTAGACGATTGAACTTTGACGCAATGGAAAGATTTGCAAATACTTTCTGCATAATTTAAGAATGTTCTGCTTTCAAAAGCTTAACATTTTGTTCGGATCTGAATAACTCACGGCATTTTCCCAATTTCAACATCTGTCGTCTCGAACCAGATGTTATTGTCTTGCGCAATGTTTTTACGATCACATATAATTCCCATTTTCTCTGCGCTATTCAATTTCATGAATTGCGAAACGGCGTAAGGATTTGCGGCTCTTTCAATTTTCTGCCCTTCAATACTCCTTCTTTCACTACACCGAATGCAAAATGCATTCAGTTATCATAGGCTTCAGGTATACATTTACGAAACTCGCTGTCTTTACTCATATTAAATGTTGACATCGTTTTACTATGAAGAATTTTATTGCACAAAAGCGTTGACATGCCAGCATAACGCTTTCGTGCTTTTTCTATTGATTTACAAATACGTTTTTACATTAGCTTTATAACTAAGCATTTCTTTCATGAAAAAACATTCGTTTCCTCGCTGGCATTTTGTTTTCTGCGTGATAATTGCATTTTTCTTGCATATCTGAATGGACCTATTATTCAGAGGTCGTTCTCTTTGTCTTCATTACTTTGCGGATGTTATTCATGGAATCACCATTTTAAATCAAGCTTTTTATAGCTCGCATTTTGCACAAGACCACTTTGTTGCTGATGTCAACATTTATGGTTCCTCTTCTTTTATATTAGTTGTCTTGCTACTCATAGAATTGCTTTTTTTTCTATTTTTGTTTAATGGTTTATTTTTGTTAATATTTATTCAATACTGTCAATTCGATCAGACATCGTAAAAGGAAGGGCATTCAAAGGTACAAAGGCACAAAAAATAACAGTGGTCTTTAATTAAAGTACATCAAAATATGGCGCGAAATATACATAAGAAGATACGTATAGCAAATAAACCAGAATGAGGATCATGTGACAAGATTTTGGCGAACGAATATTACTACAAGCGAAAACCCAAACTGAAGGAATAACTTCGTAATGACACAAGAACTGAACATTTCCTGTTATATTGTTACGTGGTGGCATGACAAGCGATGTAACACGACGACACAACAGAAACAGAACGACGTGATGACATGACGATGAAATATGCTTTAATGGCCAGTGGGCCTGGCGCGAGCGCTCCGCCCCGCGCCACTGCCCACTTCATCTTCGTAGCACTACCTGGGGCCACCTAGCGATCGTCCCGATCGATTGCTAGAAATCCATTGCAAGAAGTGACGATGAACACAGACACAGGATTAGGACATGAAACGCTGGACATCACAATGAATGCGAAGATGGAATGAATGCTTGCCCCGGAGCATCAGGTCCAATCTTCACCGTTTGCCGAAGGCCAAGGAGGAGGAGGAGGAAGATGATGAGGAAAGGCAGGAGGGTCAACCAGTAAAAGCAACCGATTTGCTACCCTGCACTTGGGGAAGGGGTCGAGTGGATATAAAAGTTGTGAGAAAGGGATAGTTGAAGTTAATACAGTCACATAACAGACACGCCACATCACATCACGTTACAGTCATGTCATAGCAAACTCAGTCTTTGGATTAGGCCTGTGCTTCTCATAAAACGGAACAGTGCCTGGGAGGCCATCGCCGCAGACTATCGCCGTGGCAAGGGACCTAAAATCTTAGTTTCACTCAATGGGCGTCCATCTAAATGCTCCAGCGAACGGCACAGACACTTCCTTTCCTCACCGTATATCGGGCACTCACAAAGAATGTGGCCTATAGACTCATTGCATCCACAGTTTGTACATGTAGGGCTGTGTCATGCCTATCATAAAGCTCATGGACAAGCCGAACGGCTTGGGCGGGGGTGCTGTCTTCGCTCGAGTGGTCGTGAGGTCGCTTCGTCGTGGGGTCGGTCGGGTCGGCTTTGGGGTCTTCCTGGTCGTCATGTGTTGTGGTCAGGGCTGGGGACGGGGCTGGGGAGAGCGGCTGGTCGGGTCTGAGCACAAAGGGCTGGGGCAAAGCTGGGCGGCGATCTCCGCCGGCTGTCGGCCGATGGACCCGGCGTATGGTTGGCTTCGACGGTGCAAGGCGAGGATGGGGATGAACCGCAACTCCAACCAAATGTTGCGTGGTGGCATGACAAGCGATGTAATACGACGACAAAACAGGAACAGAACGACGTGATGACATGACGATGAAATATGCTATAATGGCAAGTGGGCGTGGCGCGAGCGCTCCGCCCCGCGCCACTGTCCGCTTCATCTTCGTAGCAATATAAGTAGTTGATTTTTCACACGTGTGCTGAAGGAATTTAATGATGGATTACTAGCAATGGATGTGTTCCTGGTGTTTCATTCGCGTATATCAGGAGAAAAGTATGAATATTTGAAAGTGTTAGTACGCAATGAAAATTCGTCTGGAGAGTGTATGTGATTATTACGTGTTTTTGTTGCGTTTGTGATTTTGATATATGTATCTTGAAGTGTCGACATTTAATTGATTGTGTATGAGTTGGTATATGGTGTTAGGGCGCGCTAGTTTTGCTCTGTTTTGAAAGATTAGTAGTGCTTTGTGTTTGAGTAGTTCTGTTGGTGAGTCTGTCAGCCTGTGTTTATTAAATAAACATCTGACCGCCTTCCTCTGCACTGCTTCTATTTGTTTAATAAGCTTGTTAGTGAAAGGAAGCCCAACAACATTCGAATTTTCTAGAATTGGTCTGACAAATGTCTTATACGCAAGGAGCTTCGTTTCCGATGGTGCTAGTTTGAGGTGTCTGTTGATGAAAAATAATTTGTTTAAGGCGTTTGATGTAACATTGTTAACTTGAGAATTCCATCTGAGATCAGAGGTCAGTGTTATACCTAAGTATTTATATTCGGACTCCGAAGCAAGAGGAATGTGTATTTAATGTCTACTGAAAAATTGTTGTTTTGAATCTTTCTGGTTACGGATAAAGAAACCTGATGTTTTAACATTAATGGTCATCTGCCATTCTTCACACTACTTGGTCACGGCTGTTAAAGCATTATTTAAAGCTATATAGTCATCGACACAGTTAATTTCTAAAGTACACAGTCATGGGCAAAAAGTTTAATATTCTGAGAAATACTAGTAGGTAGGTCGTTTATAAAAACTAAAAATAATACTGGGGCTAGAACACTTCATTGTGGTACACCGGATGTAACATTGGCTGTGTCGAACTTCGCATTTTTAATTTCAACTAAGTGAGTACGGTCAGTCAAATAATCAACAATCCAATCTACTAAAGGGCCAGCTCCAAAGGTTGCATTAAGTTTTATAATAAGTTTGTAATGTGATACGCGGGGATTTTAACGTCTCAAAGCAATTAGGCTACGAGATACGCCGTAGAGGAGAGCTCCGGATATTTCGGCCAACAGGGATTCTTTAACGTGCCCTGACATCGCATAGCACATGGGCGCCTTGCCCTTCGCCTCCATTAAAAAGAGACTCCCGAGGTCGGGAATCGATCCCGTCTCCTTGGGCACAGTGGTCGAGCGCCCCACCACTGCACCACCGAGGCGGGGCTTTTTCTATTTGGCTATTTGTGATGCCCAATGCATGCAGCATGGCTGTTAAATAAACATTAAAAGTTGGTGGTTTGATTTATTGATTCAGATGAGAGGAGATCGTATTTCTGCTAAAGGGCCTGACTTAATTCGGAACTGCTGCATAACGTACCAGTCATGTGATGTAACAAGTGGCAGTGCGTAAGAGTGCGGCTGAACAGCGGCTGGATTCAAGCCGGTAACACCAAACATTCAAATGCCTTTATTGCTTTGACCGATCTGATTAGGTTCCCATATAAACATTGTGTTTTTTTTAATAGCTTCAGCTAGCATGCTTTTTTGATGAGGCGCAAAACTAATTCATTGCTACTGAAAATAACCAGTACAGGCAGCGACCTACATTTTAAGGCAAAAACCTTTAATGGCTCATAATGTTTGCGTTGGTTCGATGACACTACAGCTGTCAACCATATGTCGTCATCGCCCGAAGCCTAAATTTACGTCATCAGAAAAGTAAAAATCTTGTCTCCACCGGGAGTCGAACATCCATCCCTCGAATCCCTGGTAAGTGCTTTAACCAACTGCGCCATGGCCGGGATCGTGAAACGCTCATTATAATTCTCATTGTCTACCGTGAGGATGATAGTAGCGTTGACAATGACGTTGCAATTAGTGATAATGACAATGAGGACATTAGCAATGATAATGGTGGTGCATTTGCCTACCACCGTCTACGTTGTATGACGGCGGCGCAGTTCTTTGCACATGGCAGAAGGCCGATTTTATTCCTCATTGCAAAATAAAATGTTTTTTTTTTTAAGTCCCAAAGTGACTCAGGCTATGAGAGACGCCGTAGTGGAGGACTATGGAAATTTCGACCACTTGGGGTTCTTTAACATGCACTGACATGCACAGCACACGGGCGCGATGCTTTTCGCTTCCCTCGAAAAGCGGCCGCTGAGGCCGGGACAAAATAAAATTGGGATTTTAAGGTAAGAGGGTGGAGCTTTAACTAACAGGGCACTGAAGTCTCATCGCGCAAATGGTGTCACATTGGTACTATTACTACAAAATAAAATGTAATAACATTTTATATAAATGTAGTGACACCGTTTGCGCGATGAACCTTAAGTGCTCTGTTAGTTGAAGCTCCACCCTATTACCTTAAAAGTCCCCCTCTGTCCAGAATGCTCCGACCAGGTACCCCAAAAGGCAGAGGTCCTTCATTCCTCACTGGATTGAAGAACTCTGAGACCAAGCAAAAAGCATGTTTTAAGATATCGCACATTATTGGAGATTAAGTTAGAGCCAGAACAAGTCTATTGAGGTAATTTTTGGGAAAAAAGCGTCATACTGCTGACGTGGTGTTTCTGTGGCATCGCAAAATTACCAGGTTTTGACTGATGTGCATTAATGTTCAAAATTGCTATATAAGTACGGTTGTTTTCATTGGTATAGTTTGAGTTTAAAATATCCGAGACAAACCTTGTATTTTTCATGCTCGTATGTGATGTTTGTAGTATACTTGATACAAAAGGCACATAGTTACACAGAAAACAATTAGAAACAGAACACAAGCGTCGTATTAACAAGAAACGGCTCACTGAGAAAGCAATGTACTACAGCGGAAGAGTCGATCGGCCTAATTGTAGATTTATGATAAATAACTGTGCTCGTTTAGGGTCTATTTCATCTTGTTCTCTGATTTCTGTCTAAATTTGCGCTGTTATTCACAAAGAATCGGCACCAACTACACTGAATGTGTTTACAGCTACACTGTGTAGTATATAAAACAGCTCACATGCGGAGCTTCCTTGGGCCGGAGATAATGGCTCATGCTTGATGACAAACAACTCTTTTTTTAACTTCTTTCATTGAGAGACAGTTCAGAAGAGTAGCCAAGGGAATATTGGGCTACATGCCAGAATTCTGATGTAGCTTTACAAGCCCATGGAGGCTGTTACCTAAAATAGCACTCTGGCCCAACTCTTTTAAACTAAGCAACACAGAGGGCAAGCTTGTTTAAACTCGGCTACACATTTCTAATCTTAACCGAGCTCAACCAAGCGTAACGGAACTTTCGGTCTGTCTGGTTTGGAAGTTTTAAACCACATTTTTTTTTCAGCTGCCTTCCTTGCACGCTATGCCTCGAACATCTTCATCGAAGCAGCTCGGTGAACAACATTTACCGGGTAATCAGAAGCAGCCTTCCCTATACACGACAAAGTAATCGCTGTCTTCCATGGCGAGAAACTCCCCGAACGCAGCGTCCTTCTCTTTCTAAGCGAGCGGCTTGTCACGTTGCCACAACTGGCTAGGTAGGATTGGCCGCGTGGCCCAGCGACAGAGGCGGCGCTGAGGCAAGTCAAGCGTCATGACTTCACAGCCCACCTCTGACAATCCTCCGACTAAAGGTTGAGTTATCGTGGTGACCTTGGCGAAACAGGGCGTTGTGTAGCTTTGCGTTCTTATATCTATTTTCGAAGGACAGGTTGCTGGACGGTCTGCTTTTGACACAGCCCGAGCGGCTATGAAGAACAGTCATGCCGCTTTGCCTGAAATTCTCTTGTCTTTAGATGCAATAATTTTTACCTTTGCTAATTCTTGTTACCTTTGCTAATTCTTTTTCGCTGGTAACTGGTAACCCCTCAAGGAGATGAGTGCCCCAGGGCACTACGACCTACATTATTTAATGTAGGTCCTAAATTCACGACCCTACATTCACGACCCAACCTACATTCACGACCCTACATTATTTAATGTGACCTTCATTCTACTTGTTCGAGCTCTAGAGACCATCCCTTCTATACGCGTGCTTGCGTATGCCGATGATAGAACCTTATGGTGCTGTCACCCAGATACGTCTGTCCATCAGGCGGCCCTCCAGCATGCGCTGAATGTATTGACATTTCACCTCCCTTCTTTGGGTCTAACTCTTTCGCATACAAAATCCTGTTTCATTCGCATTGGAAATAAAGCTGGCTTACGGAAAGCTCCCACTATAAATTTTATGCTAGATAATACCCCAATTCCTCAGGCCCAAACCGTTCGCATTCTTGGTCTTCTTCTTCATCCCTCTGGGACTGGTACCCCGTGCCTGACAGCCATCCGTAAGTCCGCTCACGCTACTCTAGGTCTGATTCGACGCATAGCTATGCGCTCTGGCGGCGCGCGTGCTCACACGGCCCGCCAGCTCGTTCGCTCTGTCCTCCAGCGGCGTATAATCCACCAGGCACAGTTTCAACGTCTCATCCGCAGACAGTGGGACTCCCTTGAGGCCATCAATCGTGAGGCTATGCGTGCAATAACATGCCTCCCCCGTCTAACACCTATACTAGTACTTCAGGAGTACGCCCAGCTAAACTCGCTCAGTGAACTCATTGATCAGCGGATGGCAAACAGAGCTCGCAAACAGTCTTTACAACTCCATCGTTTAAAGACACTAACCGTACTGCCAGCTCATGAACAATCTTCCCACTGCTTCCCCGTATATACCGATGCATCACATACTGCAGAGCGAGGAGTTACTTCTGGGTATAGTGCCTCTTATCCGCATCTGAGCACTCACGTGACATATACCGTGGATTCGTGCACCCCTCTGGCACTGGAACTTCAAGCCATTTATAATGCCATTATTCCCTTCCGCCAGTTGCTACATTCAATGCAGTTCATCTGTACACAGACTTTCTCACTGCCCTTAAACAGCTTAAGGCCGTTTAACGCACATTCCAAATAACACAGTCCATTCATTTGCTCTGTTCAAGCTACCCATGTCCTGTGCGCATACACTGGATTTGCGCCCATGCTAGCGATCCACTTACTATTCAAGCGGATGCTATGACGCACATAAACGCATCATGCGATCCACCACCTTCCCCTCTTCCCCCTGATCCGTTCCTGTCTCACGTTTCCGATCCTTAAGGTCTGCGCCAGCGAACACGAGCTCTCATTCCTCCGTGTTCGCACCCTCTCCCCCGTAGTCTTACTCGGCAGGAGGAGGTATCAGTGCGCCGGATTCGCTCAGGGGCGGCTCTGACCCCATCTGTACGACATCGGTGGCGTGATAAAGATCTGCCAGTGACTGACAGGTGCCCTCACTGTAACACTGCACCTGAGATCTGTGATGTGCGTCACTTGTTGTGGACGTGTCCAGCAACGACTCCAATTAGACAACGGCTACTCATGAAGGTAAGCCTGCGGTGGAACCGCGATTGGGACTACGAGAAGTGGACAATGGACAATCGCTACACTGCCAACCTCTGCGAATACCTCAGCGCAACTGGACTTCACTCCTTCTTTTAACTTTCTATCTCCTACATCTATCTATTCCCCCTTTCTCAACTTATGCTTTGTGGTAAACGTTTCGAAAGAAAAAGAATTTTATATCCAGCTTGACTTTAACTTCAACAGTTTGCATCACGGACTTTGAAATAATTTCAAGGAGCTCTTCTAGTTGGGCTCGTAATTATTATTTATAGTATATTCATATAGTGCGCTATCACCGTTGTTTGACTGGGAGAGCATCCGCTTAATGAGCAAGAGGTCCGTCCTAACAAAGAGAGAGAGAACTTTATTTGTCCAACAGAGTGACTGTGCCGCTCTTCGGGGATTAGACCCGGAAGGTGGGACAGTCGCCTTAGTTGCACGCTGGTAATTCTTGGACTCCGGCGGCATCTTCGGCCAGTCGAACAATTTCTCTTTGGGTTCTTGGGTCTAAGCTTCGTAGAAGGGTCTCCCAGGTGTCTTTAGTTACATTTTAGCCCTGCCAGGTGACTTCGCAAATTCCCATATTATGTGATCTAGTTATCCCCCTTTCCTTACATAATGGGGATAGGGCTTATGTATTTCCGGTCATATATGGTTGACTAGAACTGGGTTCAGGTATGTATTTGTATGTGCCTTTCTCCATGCTTTTGCTTCCTCTTTGCCTAACGTGGGGTCTGGTAGTGGTAGGACCCTCCTTCTTAGCCTGTAGTGCGTTGTTATTTCGCTATGGTTAATCAGGTCCTCTTGTTTGCCTTGCTCCAGTGGCACCATCCCACCTTTAAATTTTTATCTTTACAGGTCTGGTTTGGCACTTTCTCCAGTCTGCGCACTTTGCGGCAAGCAGGATTGATTAGTTCACTTTTTACGTTCTGAAAACAGTTGATGGAAAGGCCATTGTAACAGCTTGACCTCAGTTTAAGTAGCCCGTTATTGTTATCATTTGGCGCCACCATCCTTAGACACAGTCACAGGTCTGTTCACACCGCCATGCAAAAATTTTTACCGGAATCAAATCGCTTGCCTTGCTAAAAATTTAAACATCACTTGTTTTACAATTGCAGTGTCGATCTCCCGTGTATGTCACTTTTTTCATTTTATATTTCATTTATTTCCCTTCTTTTCCATTCCTCTTCCCCATAAATAACTTTTTTTGTCATGCAAGTATACTTCAAAAAATTTTTATGCACCCAATTCTTGGCCGATCCCCCTCTGTGGACATGTGCCATATGTTATTTGGTCAACAACAACCCGGTGCCACCGAGCCCGTGCATAGTGGGCAAGGAAGTTTGTCGATGAGACCAATGGCATGACGATGGGCGTGATTGGACCACTGAAGTAGAGCAGGAAGGAAGGGAACGGCTTGCCGCCTTGTCCAGGAAGCTTTCGGGCCACAGGTGGCTGAGACACAAAATGGCAGAGGCCCATGCACGCCCCCCATGGCATGCCCAGTGGTGATGACTTAGAGTGTAGCGGCGTCCTGGGTCTTGGAATCTTTGGTCATTGGAACTTTGGTCGGCTCATCGGGTAAGTGGGTTAATATGGTGTTCGACTCTCTTGTCGTGTCTTGTGGTCGGGTGGGTGGCGCCTTGTGTCCATCTCTCCTTCGTCGTGTGTTATGGTCAGGGTGGGGGGCAATAGAACGGCGATGTCGCATCGGGTCCGGCAGGCTGGGGACAAGCCAAGCGATGCCTCCTAGACCTTCTGGCAATGGTGCATAGAAGAATCGGGGTGCCGAAGGTCCAGGATGAGGAATGATGATGTAGCCGATAGCTCGTATCAAATGTTCGGGGCGACAAGCCGATGAACAGAGAGATCAGAGAGAGAAAAGATGCAGATGATTGTAAGATGATTCAATGAATCATGGCGGGCCTAGCGCGAGCGCTCTTCTTCTACCTTGATAAATTGTACATATCACGAAGGGGGCTTGGCCATGGTTCAGTGTGGACTGCCATATGTCCTACGAATTTGAATTAGTGTATTAAATTAGGCCAACGTCACGGCCCGCTTCTCCCTTATATGTAATAAAAACGATTCCCGATGCTTTCTTTTTTTTTTGCATTCCTAAATTATCGTTGTGAGTACACAACAAACGTCGCAAGCAGGCTTTTGCGACCCATTCGAAGCTTAAATAATTTTTTTTATCGTGGTTTATAAAAGGATCGCAAAATACTACAAATTGGCTTCACAATTTGTTTTGAAAACTGGGACCGAATGGTTTTCGCGGAAGATTTATTTACTCGGTGCAAGGCAGGGGAAACAAAGCCAAATTGTTGCCACCCATGCTTATACCGTTTCAAGCTAGATGTTTCCATTAGTATATTACAAGATCAGACAGTTTACTAAAATGTAACGAGTACGTATCCCTGAAAGCTAGACAGGCTGCTTTCAGATGCCTGCAAGAGCCATAAGCTAATCGCTGATAGCATAAGAGGAAATCTGCGATTTTAGTCAGCCAATTTATTTATTACATTTTCATAAAGGGTGCTCAAATAAATTGAGTTATATTCACGTTGTGAATTAGGCGATAGAAACACGCGCACATTTCAATGAAGATGGCTCAGAGCCGGCGTTTTTGGAGGGATCTGGGAGACGTCTCTGTCCTTAAGCATGCGCCATCAGGACGATGACGAGCAGGAAGCAGGTCGGTTGTTAAATTGCTGTCTTGCAGGCTTGAATTGTGGAACCAGTATGTAGGACTGCATCATAAAACGTTCTGCGACTGATAGACAGCCACATCACCCCTCCATACGAAAAGTAATAGATTACCAGAAAGGAAAGGCATAAGGCTGAGATACGCTATATTGTGTGGGCGAATAAACAGGAGGTATTGAGAAACTTGGTTTCAGAACTGTTAAAACAAGAGTTAAAGTCAATATTCTAATAATCGCCATCTCGCTGATAACATCTCATGCAGCACAAGGTGCGCTATGAACAGGGGCCTCGGTTGGTCTGTTGTGAGCAGAGGTGAGCAGCCTCATGAGGTCGACCTCAACCTCAAAATGACCTCAACCTCACGGAGTGAGGTGAGGTTGAGGTGAGGCCGGCGACAGCTCGAAAGTTTTTGAGTGAGGTCACAAAATTGGACCTCAACCTCACGCATGAGTTTGAGGTTGAGTGAGGTCGTCATTGTGTGAGGTGGAAATATTGAGGTCCAGGCTTTTTGCTGTCGCCGCGGCTTGCTTCGAAGAGCGCCCCTATTGACGCGGAGTTCGAGCGTACTGCCGCAGTGTGCCCGCCGACTCTTCGTGTTCGGTTACCCCCGTTCTGACGACCGGATGCCGCAGCCCCTGCCCAGCTTTCGGTATTTCACCGTAATGACCGCAGCCCGAGGACGCTTCCCTCTAGTCTTCTTGGACGGAATTTTTTTTTTACTTCACGAACTCCTCGTGCCCCCGCCCGCCACCCCCGTTTCCTGTGACTTGTTTGTGCCGGTGCTTGCCACCGACTCAAACACCCAGGAGCAAGCAAAGCACATAACTCCTGGGGACCTGTGGTGCTTTTGTCGGATGCCGCAAACAAACAAGCAAACTAAAAAGCGAAGCAAATTGTCTTTGCGAAGACGGCGCGGAGCAGAACTATTTGTCGTGTGCATGCCCATTTCCAGGCGCTAACGTCACCGCTTCTGCCTTACATTCGATCCCTCTGTATATTACAGGGAAACTTAACAAAAAATGGTGCAGCGAAATTGTTAGAGAACGTGATACTAACAGATAAAAAAAAGAACATGCACAAAGCAGGAAAACGGGCACAATACCATCTGAACAGTTTATCCAGGTTCTCCCTTTCGAATTATACGCCATCGTTCTATATTCCGGTCTAATAAATTTATATTCTTATTATCTTCCGAATAACCTGTCTTTGGTCTTGTACTGCTTGTTCCTTCTAACAGATTCACAGGTGGCCCCGAACAACTGCCATGGGATGAAGCTTGTAGCGTTTCTTATATAATCAATATAGCGGTAAAACTTGCAAGAGGATGAAACGGACGGCACAGCTTATAAGACGTAGGTGGCATACAGGAAAGAAGCCTGAACATGTTAATCATTTCCCGAGATAGAAGAGAAGAAAAAATTATATGGGCTTGTATGCTGTGAAGCCCCACTGAAAAAAAAATGTTTCTGAACCGCTAAGGCCCTTTGTTTCTCTCTCAAATTCTAGTGAAACCAAGCAATGCAGGATGAAGGAGGAAAGTAAGGAATTCTCAATTTCATAAAATCAGGTCCCTCTTGAAATCGCTCATTTAGGCGCAGAAAAAAACAAAAAGAAAAGCGTTCTCCTACAAGTTTTTATGAGCTAGAAAGTATTGAGATGGTTTCCAGATCGACATTTTGGTATCTAGACGGACGGATTGGTATGGCGAACTGAGCGTGTCTCTTTGGTTCTGCTGTCTACTCAAGACGGACAAATCAATCGGATGAAAATGTTTGTGGTAAAATGTCGGAACAATAATTTCAGACATTCGTTTTTTCTTTAAAAATCAATTGAGATATATGTGAATGAAACCAATCACTTGGTAGCACTGAGGAATGCAGTGCTAAGTCAATGTCTCAAGCCTTATATACGCTCTGGGAAGCTCAGTTCAGTTTTATTATGCGACCTTTGTTACTTTCGTCAACATGGTATCTCCTTATATATATTTTCTTCTATATTTAAGTTCGTGCACTGCCGAACAGAGAACAGATTTCTTCCCTCACATTTGGCTCTTTGGTATCTTTTCAGAGGCCCATAGCATAACCCTCCTTTTTTCCCTTTTATTTTTTTGCAAGTATTGGAAAGCGCGATGTAGTCTCCTAAAGCGGTGCTGACACACATACGCCACTGTCTTGGTGTGTATTGGTGACAGTTCGGCATTCACCGCCTGAGCAAAACCAGATGCCCAGAGACGGACGGCGAAGGGAGAAGCGCGTGCACAGCAGGGAGTGCGGTCCCTCCGGGCTGCTTGCTCGCCTCCTTTCTGTTGTTCTTGTCTTTATTTTACGTTTATGTGCTGTTACTATACGACACTAACGGGAAACAATTTCTCTGGATGCACCTTTGGTGCATGCGGCGAAGCAGCTTCGGAGACACCACCGTGCAATTTATTAATTCAGCCTTTAAAGGAAAACAAGTGAATACAACAAAGAAGCTCGTCCCAGACTTGTTGGCGAAATGGTTTCCAGTATTCTGTTCGGACGTACAAGTATTTATGTTGTTTTCTCTTTTTTTTTTGAGGTGGGTGAGAGCTGGACATTTTGCTCCGGCAAGATTTGACAGGCGAGCCGATGTTCGTTACAGCAAAGGGGTTCATGTTTAACCCCATTTCCTAGCAGTTCCGACCCTTGTAATTTTTTATTGTAAGCGTGGTGTTCGAAGAAGAATTTCGCCAATTCATGCAATACCACAAACCAAATCAAACCAATTCTTGCAATACGTCACGGGATCACACAGTTACAAAACAAACAGCTAGGAGTGGCCGGTCGGGACCTCATAACATAAACAGCATTCCTCTTTGAAATTTTGTGAAGGTTTACTCGGCGTTGGCCGAGTTTTATGATGATTTGGTGTGTTGCTGTCTTTTCCTTTTTTGTTTTTTTTGTTGGGGATTTAATCTTCACGACAAGTCATGAAAATTAGTGCCTCACTAATATGGCATCCGTTAATATGGACGACCCGATTTATGGACCGTTTTTCTGTGGGCGAACATTTTTCAATGTATTTATGCATCGTTAATATGGAAACTCGCTGTCTTAACAATGGACAGGGGAAGAATGCACACAGCCCACTCGGCGCATGCATTTCTGTCTTGTTAATATGGACATCGCTTGAAAAAAGCAGGGGAGTCCGAACGCAAGTTAAAGAAGGGTGTGTAGGCCGGGAACCTATGCGACTGCCGATACGGCGGGATGCCTGGACGAGTTCTGTGAAGTTGGAAAGAACCAAAGCGGGCGTGTCGTCATTTTAGGAAGGGGAGGAGGGGGGGGGGGCGCAAGAGTGGAAAGGAACGTACACAGCAAACCGAGGGTCAGCTAGGAAAGACCCTGATAGGAGGGAACAGGGAGATTTCTGGGTGCAGCGGCACCGCCGCAACGAGAGGCCGCAGTCAGGAAAACAGCCACATGTGGTCGCAATAAATTCTGCTACACGAGAACAGAGAGGCCGGTAAAAGCGTAAGAAAGAAATAATAGGAAGAAAGACAAGCGCCAAAACTGGGGGTGGGAACTGAAGTTTTTCTATCCCAGAACACAAAGTGGTGTTTCATGAAGCCTTTAGCGCTTTTTGGCCAGGGTTAAGACGCACTCACGAAGTAGATCGACAAAAGAAAGCGACAAGCACGCAACTAGGACAGAGCGTCCCGTCCTGGACGCCCTTTCTTCTCATGCTTCTGGTTTTCGTCACTGTTGCGCTGCCGAACTGCCACATTTTGCACCCCGGGCGGTCCGCATGTCGGCTTCGCCTTGAGTCTAAGATGTGGCCTTGACAAGGTCTGAGCTCTTCGTAGTTGGCTAGCCATCGTTTTTAACTGTACTTCAGCTTGCAGTGTTTGTTTCATAGGAACACATACAAACGGCACAGGAAAGGGCGCGTGCCAACTTGACTCCTTCGCTTCCTTACAGAAACAGTACAAGTAAAGAAAGCGAGAAATAGAAGAACGGAAAGGCAGGGATGTTAACTAGGCAAAAAGAGTGCAAAGAATCAGGGAACAAATCCGACGAACATATGTACGCGCCGGTGTGGGCATGCCCGTTATTCGCTCCACTATGGCCGATTCAGGTTTCATAGAGATTTAATGTGGACGGCCCCATTTCTGATCTATGAGGGGCTTTCTCACTAAGAGCCCTCATTTAGTTTAGATCTGCTCTAAAATATCTTACAAGCACCCGTGTGGTCTGGATGTAGGAATTCGCCCTGCGTTTTTCCGAGCAACGCCCATACGGCACCCATGCAGAAGGAATAGAGGCAAGCCCAAATGAGGCTTGCCCACGTTTGCCCCATAGGGGACCGGTGCAGATAATATGATGGCTGCCTCAGCCCTACTTGCCTAAAGTTACCTGGGATGGGGTTGCTTAGTAACTTCTGCGACGAAGCACAATTCATGATTATTGTCTCAGATGTGCAAATAACTATGACATTTTAAAAGTATTGGGTTTTGTTGTGTTGAGTTTTTTTGGCGCATAAGCAACTAAGGCTATCATGCGCCAAGAGCAAGGTTGTTAGTTTAAAAGTAAAATTCCGAAAACTGGACTAGCGTTCGACAGCCTCGGAAGGTAAAAGACATCGATAGGTATCGAGATGATGAAAGTATTAAACGAAACTTTCTACCTCGAGACCTGGAGTCCAAATCATGAGAATGCAATCTATACAAAAAGAAACCGGTTGTTCGCATTTGTTATTCTACACTGAGAATTTAGTTGGATGCTCACCATAATCGCTGATTTTAAAACCATGTAATAGTTCCATTTACGACTATTCACCTATTCGTCAGAAGCATGGAGGCTAATGCAAGGGTTAAAATAAAGTTTAATACTGAGTGTGAAGCAAAGCAAGACGAACATTGTAAAAATATCGTTCAGGGACAGAGATAATGACGGGCCAGGAAAAAAATGCGAGTTGGTGACGTAATAGTAAAAATTAGGAAGAAAAAATGGACATAGATGGTGCATGTAAAGCGAAGGAAAGATAGCGGTTGGTGTCTAATTGCAATTGAGTGCTGAATCTTAATAAAAAGCTAACATAGTAGGATGCGACCGGATGAAATCAGGGCGAATAACATAAAAGCGCCCACTGGGATAAGGCGGCCGCAGCAGGCAGAGCATAATGTTGATCTGACGACTGTAAGAGGCGCCTGTGTTGTTTAGTTGGTTAACCTGATTGATGGGAAAAATAGTGATAATTGAACAACCTCCAAACCTCTGCCTCCCCGCCGGACATATATACGAAGCAGTAACGGAAGCGCCTTATAGCTGAGTTCGCGCTAAGGAGGAAAGGCTGGAATTATTTACCGAAACCTTTCATAATACTCGTGGTGCGAAAGAGAGTAAGTAGAATGGAGTAATTATCCCAAAATATTAAAAGGTCTCATTGTGCCCAATTTTTCTAATGATAGGCAATGATAGGCTGAATAGAAATCAATAGCGTATAGGCCACGCTTTTCTTTTGTGAGTGATATGATCTCGATGCTTTTCTTTTGTGAGTGATATGATCTGGATGCACATAATAAGAGGTCTTTCTCTTCCTGTTCTTTTTTTTTTCTGTCGCACGAGGCAGCGGAGGTAGCTCAGCTACAGAGCCAGTAGCATGCCCGTGCATTTTCTTTTCTTTCTTTCTAAAGCCACAACAAGAAAAACAACATAATAAGAGGCAACATGACCCTATATAGAGGAATTAAATACGTTTTGTGCATTTAGAGAGGTGTTCAGTAGCACGGAGACGCTTGGAATCACACAGCTATCGCCATAAGTGTAGCGGTGGTGTGCCGCTGGCCTGTATACGTATACAGGCAACACGTCCATGCGTTTGTCGGGATAAGGGTTACCAAAGGCTGCTCGCGTTGGAGAGCCTAGGAGAAGCGGCAGGAATCTTCCGAGGTTCAAACTAGGTGTACGTCTGACTCCCTAAAAGGTGTACGTCTGACTCCCTAAACTAGGTGCCAAACACTCCCTAAAAGGGTGGAAAAGGGTTCAGTATCCCTGTATTCGACCAGCAAAGACAATTACAATAGCTCAGTAGCAAGTACTTGCAAAGCATCGTAGAAAGTGCACTAAAATATGGTCGCAAAATGGAATCTCATAGATGTACTCCTTTATTCACACGCGTCGCCATTCATAAGGTTGATATATAGGACCAAAGAATAAAAAGAAGACTTCGTGAGTGCCTTGTTATATTGCGCGTTTTGGAGCATTTATGTGTTTCTTGTAGATATTGTGTATCAAACGTTTCCGTGATTCGAAGCTGTATTTGTTTACTTCAAGAGGTGCTTTCATTAAGGTTACAGAACCATCACATTTAAATGCAAACCAAAAAATTATCCCACACCTGCAAAAGACAGGGGCTACACAATGGATTTTTTGTTTCTAGATGTGACATCGTCCTTTGGCGCCCTAATTTGCATTCGAGTGCCAAATGTATTATGAGGGTAATGTCCATACAGCAGCACGCCGGCACTTGCTGAAAAGTTTTATTATTCTTCCTGAAGTCCGGAAAGCAACTTCAGTGTATCAGTACCGCTTTGTCCGGTGACTTCTCGGCGAATCTGGGCCGTGTGGGAACCCTCCGCGTAGTGAGATCCCTTCTCGCTCAGCACTTTCCCATTAGGGTGGGGAGCTCGCTTTGATCAGGGCCTGTTGTCTGCGCTCGAAGCGACAGGGCATATCGCAAATGTCTTTGACGGCACCAGAAAGGCGAAGTCTCGTGACTTCCATAACAGCGGCCGCCTGCTTCGCGATCCCTTAGAGCGGAGTAATTACTTTGTCTGGAGCCGGAAACGCGTCAGCGTCTTTCTCGGCAATGTTTCCATAACGGACGAGACACAAAGCCGGTGACGGAGGGCGAGCGAAGATAGTTCTAGGAAAACTGCACCTTATAGATGAGAAGTGCGATAAAGATTGTTAAAGCGGCGACTGCTGGCCCTGGGAGTTTATATGCTGATTATAGCTCTATCGTGTGCGACTGGCTAACTGTAAACGCTGTGCCTTAGGTGTCTCGTAAATAGATGTTTTGGACCATTAGGTCAAATCCTGGCGATCACTAATACAAACTTAATTAAACTGGTTAGGTGTTTAATTCCTGATTTATAAATGAACTGGACCCTAATAATACACGCATGATTATTCTATTCCAAAATAAAAAAATGCAGTCATTTCCATGACTGGGTAAAAGTTCGCAGGTGAAGCACTTCTAAATATGAGCACTTTCTCATTGTTTTGAGACAATTATCATCTTAAGATCTCGGCGGTAGCTTGCTAAAGCAGGAAAACATAAGTTTGTGATTTTTTATCCACACGATAAGGACCGAAGCTGAGTACAGTCACAAAACGCAAGGAGAAACTTACGCACATTTGGAAGGGAAGCTTTCCTTGATTCCAGGAGTAGGTATATTTTACGATTACTGTGTTGAGCCACATTCATGGGGAGAAACAAATGCACAAGAACAATGCAGGAAAAAAGGATGCGAATAACGTTTTTGAATACAGTTTAGCTTTTCTATTATGTCTGCAGAGTGAGCCACCGAATAAAAATGTGCATTCTCCACTGGCATAGAGGAATCAAACAAACTTAATGAAAGAAATGGCTTGATGAATTCTTAAACATTATATTTACTCAACATCTTTCACATTACAATAATTACATTGTGGTTTAATGTGACTGAAAGAAATCAAGTGTTCTATGTTCAAACATTTATTTTAGTATTTTCGACTGCACCACTGCTCTGAATTGCATGACGCGTCCGAGTGATTATCGTTTTAAGTAGTCAGAACTACAAAGTGCTTCTTGTTGCCACACCAGTAGAGGTGGCGACAAATACAAGAAACCATCGTGTATGCACAAAACAAAATTGTGGCCTCATTTTTAAAGCCAAGCGTGCTTTGTTTCTGCGACAGATTAGGTTCATTGGTGGATTATTCTAACCGCTGTGTAATGGAATAACTTATGGCTCGTATAGTTTGATTCCGAACGTTTCAGTACATTTCTGCTCTTCGAATAATCATTTCAAAGAAATACATAATGGTATTTTTACTTCGCTTGCATTAATTATTGCACTGTTACATTATTGCAATTGACAATGGTGCTGCAATTAAAAGCTATTGAAATATTGAAAATATAACGCGTTCATTGTTATAAATAATAGCGTAATAAGGGAGCTTTAAATACACTGCAGAGAAACGCTCTATATTAAAGGTATAACGCGGCCGTCCTAATGGATTCCATTAGCGAATCGTCCTAATTCTGATGCTGTTTTAAATTCATAATCATTTACACTAACTTAATGACTAATTTTATTAAGGAAAAATCCCTATTAACTACATTAGACGAAATTACGTAAGTGACAATCGGTGTTGCGGCCGAACAATGGTCCCAAAAATTCGAGGACACTTTGGCGACTAAAGCGATGAAAGGCGAAAGCCTGAGTGCTATATTCTGCTACGCGGCTTTTACGCATGTAGCGATGAATTCTGCTAGGAGTAACGTGAGCGACTACTCTCACATTCTGCGAATGCATTTATTCAGTGAATTCTGATTAGCAGTGACACAGATCGCGCTCCTTGTGCATTCGCCGTGGTTCTACGTTCACTGCTGTGTGGTTGATTTTACCGGGTGCGCGGCATTAATTAGTAATTAATGAATTATTTGCGCACACATTCACTAAGAATTATTATTGATTATTTAGGTGTTATTTAATAAATGTTAGTAAATAATAACTAGTAAACAGTAATCAATTAAATAATCATTAAATAGTACTTGATCATTGATTGCCATATGGACATATACAAAGCACGCATTCGCGCATACTGTGGTGGTGCTCTGTGATTGGTCGAGACTTCCATGACGTCATCCCGCCTCGACCAATCAAAGCTGCCGCAAAAGCATGACACTTTTGCTGACGACAACGATGAGCCGTCATCGCACTGCCGTCAGGCAGAGCACAGCGGTTTCAGTGCTAAATGACATGAGGCATGCGCCCACTCGAGGTGCACTTGTAGCTTTAAGGCCAAGCGAATCGCCGGATGCTGGCGCGACGGCGACGAGAGAGCTAGGAGCCGATTGCCCTGTCAAGGGTAAGAGATGCTGCGTAAATGATAGGCAGCAAAGAGAGAGTGTCATTCGCAGTTCATCGCATTTATATAGAAAACCACTCGACGCAGACTGCATGCCCCTCAATAACGAAGAAACACGAACGTGCAAGCGTTTGATTAGGCCAGCCTGTCTCACCTTCTACCTACGGGCGCAGGGCAGCTCAATTCCAATCTCACCCTCTATTCAAAAAGGCCCGATATATAAAGGCCCGAACGCAAAAATTGAAAGCAGGGAAATTTTTTATGGTCCCAAAGCATACGATATTTACCGTTCCGATAGAGAAGGCAGATACGGTGGTGGAACGCTGATTGCGATATCACAAAGCATCCACTCTTTCCTGATATCGCATGTTTCCAATTTGGAAATGGTATGGGTCTGCGTCACGCTGGGTCATACGAGAATCGTGTTGGGTGTTTGCTACCGCCCCCCAAATTCTGCAGCTGCGTTCTTTGACAGTTTGCATGACGCCCTGAATAACATTGTTTGTTGTTTCCCATCGCATCCGGTTGTCCTAGTAGGTGACTTTAATCTCCCTAATATTACATGGTCTGGCCCTATTCCTGTTGTAAAACCAGCTTCATCAATTTGTCAGCAATTTTTAGATCTATGTACGTGCTTTCATTTAACTCAACTTGTCACTTCACCAACCAGACAAACATCAGATTCGCCTAACACGCTAGATTTGATCCTAACGACCCATCCGGAACTTGTATCTCCCATTATATGTCTTCCAGGTATAAATGATCATTCCATGCTGCACTTCGAGATAACAGTTTCATCTCCACGGGCCGTTTCGCGCCAGAAAGTCATTCGTGACTATAGTAAAGCAAACTTCAATGTTATTAACAAAAAACTAGGCAGATATTTAGACACATATCTGGAAGGCTTCGAACTACGTAGCGTACAGGATAACTGGGAATTATTCAAGTTAAAAGTGCAGGAACTCACCGAGGAACATGTGCCTGTTCGACGCATCTCATCTAATACTAATACTCCATGGTTTAACCAAACACTTAAACGTCTCTTGAATATAAAGAAACGCCTTTTTCGTTCTGCAAAAGCAAGTAACCGAAGTGACCGCTGGGAAGCCTATTTTGCAGCAGAAGCCGATTACACGAAAGCTGTACATGACACAAAAATTTACTTTTTTAATACCACTTTGCCAAACATGCTATCAAGTAACCCAAAGAAATTCTGGAATATTGTCAACCCTACTAAAAATAATGCGATTTCACCTCAGGACGACTCTGGTGAGCATCTCCACCCAGCAGAATGCCCCGTTGTGCTTAACAAAGTATTTTCACTCAGTTTTATCCCGTCTAATATGAATACGACATGCACTGTGCCGCGCAATAACTTTTGCTGTATGTTTCCTATTATAATTGATCCTGGTGGTATTGGGAAAATAATAGATTCATTAAAAATTTCTTCATCATGTGGTGTCGACGGCATTAATTCAAAGTTCTTGAAACAAACTAAGATATACTCATCCCTTTATTTAGCAAAAATTTTTCAGCAGTCATTGCAGAATGAAACGCTGCCCTCGGTCTGGAAAATAGGGAAGGTGGTTCCCTTACACAAATCAGGTAACAAATATTCACCTTTGAACTACAGACCCATTTCACTAACAAGCATTCCCTGCAAACTAATGGAACATATTCTCTATTCTAACATATTCAACTTCCTGGAATCAAACTCATTTTTTACTTCGGCCCAGCATGGTTTCCGGCGAACTTATTCTTGTGAAACGCAACTCCTTCTCTTCTCACATTCCCTGCATGTAATTATCGATAAAAATTCACAGGCCGACTGCATATTTCTAGATTTTTCAAAGGCATTTGATAAGGTGAACCACAAACTACTCATGCTTAAGCTTTCTGCTCTAAACCTAGATCATAATGTTTTAGCCTGGCTTGAATGTTTTCTTGCTAATCGTTCACAATATGTAACGCTTAATGACTACAATTCCCCTTTAACTGAAGTAACATCAGGTGTCCCCCAAGGTTCTGTACTAGGCCCACTTCTTTTTTTGATATACATCAATGACTTGCCTAATTGCGTTTCTTCTAACATACACTTATACGCGGATGACTGTGTTTTATATCGTGAAATTTGCACCGAAGACGACAAACACTACCTTCAGACTGATCTCGATAACATTTCTCTTTGGTGTAAAAAATGGCAAATGCAACTAAACCCTTGCAAGTGTGCTTTAATGAGAGTTTCCAGACAAAATACTACTACTTCCGCTTACGCTTTGGATAATATTCAGATTGCACCTGTAACATCATACTGGTACTTGGGTGTTATCATCAGTTCGTCATTATCCTGGAAACCGCATATCGAACTGATTATTAGCAGCGCTAACCGCATGCTAGAGTATTTACGTCGTAACTTCATCAAAGCACCTGTCTCTTTAAAATTACTTCTTTATAAAACACTTGTTCTTCCTGAATTAGAATATGCCGCCCCCCTTTGGTACCCTCATCATGTCTCGCTTTGTACTTCACTGGAACTTGTTCAGAATAATGCAGTTCGTTTTATACTTTCTAATTTTAACCGGACCGCGAGTGTCACAGCTATGAAATCTAACCTTTCCTTACCGTCTCTCGCACAACGTAGAAAATTTTTACGCCTATGCTTTTTTCATAAAATTTATCATCACCAGTTACTGCACTCTCGTTTTATCACTACACCCCCCCTATCGCTCTTCTCGTGTCGACCATCAACATAAGACTGGATCTATTTTTTGCCGTACTGACACTTTTTTGCATTCTTTCATTCCTCGCACATCGAAAGAGTGGAACCACCTTCCGGCTGCCGTGGCTTGTATAAAGGATTATGCTGCTTATCGTCAGTCTCTGATGACGATGCTTTTATCTGATGCGAATAGTTAGTTTCTTTGTTGCTTTGTTATTTCCTTCGTTTTTTATTATTTTTTTCTGCTATGTTTGTTCAGTTTCTTGCGTTGCATTTGTTACAGTTGTTGTTTCTGTACTTTTTTTTTTTTTCACTGCTTCGAATACTGTGTGTTGCTACATTTTAACTACGTTGTTGTGCCGCCTTTAACAAAAAATAATTTTTTTCTTGCGTTGTTTGCTTGCCCACTCCCCTCTGTAATGCCTCGGCGCTTGAGGGTATCGAAAATAAATAAAATAAATAAATAGAAGCGCCTCCCAACTTATGACATCACACAACCCGACGACCATTTAAATGCACGAGTATGTCTCTTGCGAACTATAATCCGGCATATTGATGCCCGAAAGCTGTTTCAGACTACACCGGTGCCAGAGTTTATTGAGAAGGGGACCTTTAACGCTACCATGGTAATACTTGGAGCGTATTTTCTAAAACTGAATCTTAATATGACACTCATTCTCATATGTGATCCCACATCACTTCCGATAATTTGCCACTGCTTCTAAACAAATTCACAGACAACAGTTATTTCCGACTTGGGCTAAAATAGACTAGTATTTGGAGGCAATCGCAGGAATTTACAAACTTTGTTGAATGTAAGCAGTCTAGGTACAATAAAGCATTACCATGTTTTCTCACAAAACATGGTAATGCTTCTCACAAAACATCAACATATACTGTAGGATCTTTGGCAAAATGTGTTGGTTTCTGCGAATTCTTGTGAAATAACAAACAA
Source organism: Amblyomma maculatum (assembly GCF_055883805.1). Lineage (NCBI taxonomy): Eukaryota > Metazoa > Arthropoda > Arachnida > Ixodida > Ixodidae > Amblyomma > Amblyomma maculatum. The sequence continues at coordinate 99,099,908 of NC_139352.1, forward strand.
AGCTGAAGCTTGAACTCAGCTCCTGCCAAGCTAAACTCGTTATCAGAATTGGACTCCCCGGTCTCGTGGTGCAGTTTTATATTCTTATTCCTGGAATGGGTGTAATTTATGCACAGTAATCAACCTCCGCTTATTTGTTGCAGGCTTAGTAAAAGCGAGTGAGAAGAAAAATTGCTAGGGTAATATTGCTTTCTATACGATTTTTCTTGGGAGGTATTCTTCATAAAGAACTGTTTGAATCAAACATTAAAGAGAAGGTAAGCAGCGAAATAGCAACAGGCTTTGCCATTAATAATTACCCACTCCTCGTTATTGTGTTATTTATCTACGAGAAAAAACGTAGAATGCTATAGTTACTATTACTACCCCCGTTACCATGAATTCTTCCAGCCTGGCCTGAAATCACACAGATCTTTTTTGTCCACTGTATCGTTTGACGGGAGTGATAACGCTTTACAGCGCTCACTTTTCATTGTAAGAGCATAAAAAGGGCGCCACTCTAAAATCAACTGCATCTAATGCGGAACTGCAAACAGTTTTGTGCATTCAAGCCTACCACTTTTAGTAAATGCCATGAATAGCCTTTACTGATTTCGATAGCTATCACTGCAGAACTGAGTAGAGGCTGAACCAAGCTATCACCATACAATAAACTATTTTGATCTCAAGCTTGAGCCGACAATAATGCCTCTCAGGGGCGGAAAAATAAATCGGTTCTCAATGCGTAGCGAAAAATGGTGGAAATAGTTTTTTTAAATCCGGATTGACTGCGCCAGCGGTCGGCAATGTAAGCCTAGAAGAGTCCTAGAAGCTCGGAAAGCTTTCCTGTCATGCACGTGTGCTCTACTAACGTACGCTGCACCAATAAATGGGTGCAGTAGAGCGGAAGGCGAAGTTGAGAGATTGTCGGCCTCTGGTATGCGAACGCAAACGCACACTCCACACGCTATTTGCCTGTCTCTTTGAATGGGACCCAAGCAGCGCTGAAGTGGAGATGAGAATGTCTGTCTACAGCACCAGGACTCTGCAATAACCACGTTGAACTAAACCAAACCTTATTAACTAGGAAGGCAACTCAGTTGTTACTGTGGCTCCTATATGCAGGTTCGAATAGTGAACTGAATAGCGAACAGGAACAATGCGGACGCTGTTGAAACTATACGAACAGTACAATAACGTTGTCGCATTATCAGGGTCGTCATTCTGAAGTATGAATTCCGGAGTTAAAACGTTGTCACAGATGAACTTTTCAAGTAATGTGCAAAGCACCTTTTGCTTACCGATCAGCCACCAGTTCGTCGCTTAGGGCATTGCATGAGGAACTCTTTGCATATCATGGTTAACATCTTCAATAATTTAAATAAAAGACAACTCTTTTCATAAACAATTTGATTACCGTGATATCAGTTAAAACACATTAGCCATGTTATGAGCGGCGACAGAGCCGCTGGTATTATACGACCCCGAAACCATATTTTGAGCGAGCATTATGAACTTTGATGGAGACTTTAGGTGCACTTACATGATTTGTTTATTATGAGTCCTTCACTGTTGCTCATCGCAGTTTATTATTCAGCGTTCTATGGCACTCTAAGGGGGGCAGCATGTGATGCGTTGATAGCGAAATCGAACACTCTAAAGCGGCTACGATTAAAACAGTTTCAGCGTAGATGTCTCTTCAGTTACGCGCAGCAATTGTGTGTTGTGTACATTTTCGTGAAATTAGAAACTCCGTAATAAGCGAAATTACGTTATTAGCAGAAAGTAAATGTCAGTTTGGACACCAGAATTTAGAGGACTCGAGGTGCTCAATGCACACAGAGTCGTCTTTGTTAATGCTAATGTACTTAAGGTAAGAAGTGCACAATATTTGACCTTGCTTTCTTGAACTGTGTGAAGGTAAACGCTGGCGGTGAACACTACTAGCCGAGCTAATAACGAAAAAGGTTGCACGTACTTCTCTCGCTCGAAAGTGACACTTCAAGCTTCAAAAGCGGCTATGTGCCACTGGCATGTTTCCCAAATCATTAGGAGTGATTTCAATGTAGTCACAAACTTCAAAAAGGGAGCACGGACGTCACATAGACGGGTGGATCAATACTACAAACTTCGGGTAAAACCCAGAAGGAATGAGCGCACGTGGCAGAGGACAGTTTCGAAACTCAGCTGCCTTATAAAAGGACGAAAAATATAAATCAACATCTAAAAGGTCAGAAGCAGCGAAACGCGATAAGCAACGTAGTCCAGGAAAACATTTGAAGTCCACATAATGGAGCCAAAAGAGAAGTGACTGAGTTTCGCTCCTAGACCTCAGTCACACGGCCCTTCTCCATGGTATTTACTTGGTATTTAGCTTTGACATTCGACTTATTATTTGCGGGAACAACAAAATTTAGCACACTTTTTCTGAGTTTTTCTCGTATCGCCGGTGCGCACGATTCCAAGCAGCAGCCGGCTTGATTAGCGGTGAACGGCCGTCGGGCGGCTGTTCGCAAGGTCCGCGGAAAAATCGCTCCATGTCAGCCAGCCTTAAGTAGCGTCAATTAGGCTTAAATATAATGTTAAAAATTATATTTCTGTCCACTTTTTTTCTTTCTCTGCTTACCTTTCTTTTAGTCCGCTCCGTGGCGTTCAGGTTCGGGCTGCTCCTTTACGAAGCTGAAGGCCTCTGACGGCCGTCGTTCCCGCCACGGGCCTTTATCGCAAAGGGCTCACGACTTTGCCGTGTAGCTTCGCGTCAACCGTCTTTTGAGCAAAGAACCTTAATTCTCAAGGCCTCACAAGTACCTGTGTGAAAGGGGTATTATACCCTTCATTGGCCTTAGATGTACAGCCCATAAAGCAGGTAAAACCTAGAAATAGCCTAGGACAAGTTTTCAGCTCTGTAGCTTGCACTCGGGCCTTTCGGTGAAGCGCCGAGTTTTCAGCGGGTAATATCTATGGCTGTTTCTATTGTTAGGAAATGGCAATACAAACGACGTGAATGCCTCTTCAGTTCATTCCGAAGGTCTTACGGATCTTCCGTCCTTCAGCAAAACACGTTCTTAATATGGGAGGCAGAAGACAGAATGTGCTATAAATCTATAAAGAGATATTATTTTATTGGTTGTTCCCGACTTCCGGGGCATACGTAAGTATCGGTGCTTTTGAGTAGCAAAAGTGAGTTTCATAAAGCGAAAAGAATAGAAGTAAAAAATATTTCAATCGATCTCTTGATTGTCTTGGTAATACAAACCGCGAGAGCATCATTTCCTTAGACACGGGATCCAAAAGCTCTGGAATAAAATAGCATTGTGTTTGTGTCTGAGAAACATGCATTATATAATATTTTTAATTATTGCATCCTTATTTGTCTACGCCCTTTACAGAACTCGTTACGCTAAACAATAATGAAATTTAAAGAGATCAGCCCTAACAGGAACGGAATGCAATACAGGAGACAAATACTGCGCTATTTTTCGGGGATCTCTCCAGCCGCAAAATACGTTTTTCTATACGGGGACACGTTAATGCTGACGTGGAGTCTCACTGGCAGCCAGCGAATGCGCTGAACCTGAACAAGGGGGCAGACTAAAAAATACCTTACAACAAAACAACGGGTGCGTTTCGATGGAGGCGAAACGAAGAGGCGTCGTGTGCTGTGCGATGTCAGCGCACGTTAAAGATCCCCAGGTGGTCGAAATTACTCCGTAGCCCTCCACTACGGCTCCTCTTTCTCTCTTTCCACTTTCATTCCCACCTTCCTCCCTTCCCTTACGGCGCGGTTCGGGTGTCCACAGAGCAAGTGTGACAGTTACTGCGCCTTTCCCTTCCTGTGAACCAATTTATTTATTATAAAACAAGCCAGCCCGAAAAGAAAGAAGCATGGGTAATGCTTAAAGAGCAGCTGCATGCTTTGTAGAGAATTTCGAGATATTCAAGGAATAAAATCTACATAGGCTATCGGTGATGAATGAAAAGTGCTTTTACGCTAGCATTCAAATTGGTGGCGCAATCTAAGCTTAAATCGTGAGCTTTTTTTTACAAAACTGAAGTTCTGAAGACTTTAATGACGTCAAGGACGGTAGTATTTTTTATGTTCGTTGATTTCGCCCATATCCCACTGTACTTTTTCTGATGGTGCTAATCAACATTTCTATTGCTTTGCTTTCGTCAGCTTTGTTTTTACTTTTTCAAACCAAGTGTGTACATGCAGAAAAGGTACCAGTACCGTCAATTACGTTGTCATACGGGCCTAACCCCTCGATGTACATTGCGGAGAAGCGTGATAGTCATCCAGGTATTAATCGCTAATTGCGCCATGTTTACAGATGCTAGTGCCAAGATATGTCGTATAATGCTTATTCATATAGATTCAAACAGCTGAGGAATATCCTTTTTTTTTTTAACATTGCCCTAACATTCGAAAACTTCGAACTGCTAAACGGATATAGCCGGTTCTATTTGTTCCACGAATGAATTATTGTAGGGTGAAAATCCTAGAATTGAAGCGCATATGCTATGAAGATTTCAAATTCTATTCAAACAACTGGCGCGCATTAAAGGCTGAACGAGGTAACCAAGAGGGCTACTCAAATTCGAAGTAAGCAGAACAAGGCTGGAAGGGTAGCATCAGTCCTCTAGCCGACATTTTGAAAAAGGACTTGTGGTCTCTTTTTTACTGTTCTCTCAACAGAGTAGAAGAGTGCATTTTATTGCTTGTACGCAAAGGTTTCATTACAATAGCTAATGTAGACATTTTGTTCTGTATGCAAACTAGCACAATTATCCCTGCGTCTTTTGGGAGTTATGTCTTTTGCCAAAGATGCCAGCTTTGGATAATGCGCACTGCATTCTCTACTTTTAGACCACGTTGTGTACACAAATCTGGGGTGCATGGGGCACCTGGCTACTTTTGGACAGCGCCGGCCAGCGCCGAAAGTGGATCTCATCAACTTGTTTCAGGAATTGGAAGAGAGTTTTAAAACCATGTTGAAGACAGTGATAAAGCCTTATATGTGACCCCACAAACGCAAACTTACAAATCCAAAATTTCCACGTCTTTAGCTCGCAGTCCGTCTTCGCGCTATATGACATAAAAGCGCTAAAAGAGATGTCGCATCAAATATTTGGTTACCCTGAAAACCAGATCAATTGAGAACTGAGGTACTAGGAGCAAGTTGAAAGAATTAGCTCCGAGGCCGCTGCACTTGACTGTACTGGATAAACCTTTACAATTACAAAGATCCCCCTAGCACCAATTTCATAAATCACCTTCCAGGGTGAGTCATGAAATAGTTTTCTTACCTGTATGAAACGGCGACACCAAGCAAGTATTTTCAACCTTCTGATAAACAAAAATAGGGCTTAGTAACAGAATAGCCGATCAACTCCTTGAATATATTTTCCAGGTCAAGTTGGACCTGCACTTGAGGAAAGTCACAAGCTCCAAGTTCCCAGTCCGATAAAAATTATAGAGAAGGTCAACAATTACGAAAGGCCCTGAACCTCAACATCTGGGCTTGGACAATATTGGCATATTTTGCTTCTCAGCCATTGGGCAGGACTTCAGATGTGCACCTATTTTTTAGATGTAATAATAACTATATATATATATATATATATATATATATATATATATATATATATATATATATATATATATATATATATATATATATATACATAATATAATTCGTTTATTTAATATAGGAGTAGATATCTGCCTAATGCTGAGCGTGGCATGATACTCCTTATAAGGGTGCAAAATAGGGGAAGAAAAGGAAAAAGGCATAAATGACATCTTTGACAGACTTTAACACGCACACACAATCAAGCACTTGACACACACACACTTGAGATATATAAGTATCACAGTAAATTGCCATGCTATTCAAAATTTTTTGCCAGCAGCCTTTGCTATCAAAATACCTATCTGGGGTTTGTTTGCGCATGGAATGTGTATTAAAACGACATTTATGTGAGTAATGATCACTTGTTTTTTTTTTTTTTTTTTACATAGAAAGCGTTAGAGTTCGTTCAGCGAAAATCTGTCGTCGGCGGCCATCCGCCGGTGTTAGTGTTTTCAGCGAAAAATGACGAGCCTGGAGCTGGGAGGCAGTAGCTGGCAGCGCACGCCGAGCACTAAATGGACGTAGGCTTGTTTCACATTACGTCTGACAGGAGCTGCAAACACGGGTCATTCCTTTCACACGGCAAGGTGATATCAAAAAGAACCAGCCGGCCTGGAACGTTGCATTAATGTTACCCATTGGCCACGCAAGCGCATTCATATGGGTTGGTTAAAGGAGGGTTTATATGTGGGCTATTACCTTACGCTAACCGCGTCATACCAATAATTTTTTAGCTGCCCCATGACTCCTTTCTGGCTACTTTGTATTCTTTAGGATCTGGTTTGCTGCGTTTTGTCTACGTTTCTAGTTTTCTTTTATAACGTTTTGTATTTTTGAACTGGCAACCTCGTTTATTCCCCCACTATGACTTGAGGCGTACTGCAGCGCCGCCTTTAGCGCTGCGCTCTTTCGGATTGTGATTCATGATGTGAGAATGGCCCAAAGCAGAGATTCGTATCTGATTCATTCTTACCAGAACTCTTTTCCTTGCCGAGTTTTGTCATTAAGACTACTATTTCCTCGGATTCACAGCCAAGATATCAATAAAATAATATGCTTTTTGTCTCTGTTTATATTTTAGTTATTCTTATTGACTGAAAAGTTTTTGCTCTCGAGAGACAAGGCAGATGGATCCTGCAGTGTGTGGCCCCATGCAGTTGAAGGCTGCGTTCTTTGCCGACGAAATGAGTTCAAGTTGACTGGTGATGAGTTTGTAGTGATTACGATTTGGACATGCGGGATCATATTTCCCGTTAGTAACTATTGTTAGCTTGTAGTGGCTAAAGATTGAGTGCGTCTGCAATCTGCGGAGCACGTTGACTTGCGCCTATTAGGGGTCGGGGGAGGGGGGAGCATAAAAGCTATCCCGTCTTTTTTTTTTTTTTTCAAAATATGTGATTTCGGCAAAAGTCTTCAGCTAGGGTGTCGGAATCCGCTGGGCCCTCCACCCGTACTGTTATTCCTCGACCACGTCGGTCAGCCCCTTCACGTCTATAAGTGCCTGTGTGGGCGGCTGTTCAGATTAATTTAACTTCGATTCCGGAATGCAGCAGCGCAGGATGCGTCCGGAGGATTGACAGATTTAGCCTGGCAACTTATTTATCATGTAATGTTTGTTTTGGGTCACTGAGGACTGTACACGTACGCGTGTCAGCGATGGCTATTGCTGTGCGACTCAAACTTCACTGGCTACTTCACAACGTGCAGATGAAGATGTTCGTGCTGCATTTGCGCCGTACGGAAAGGTGTCAGACGTTTCCCGGGAGCGCTGGCGTGTTAAAGGTATGCTGGAAAAGGGCTCTACAACTAGACTCGTCACGCTGAAGCTGAAAGCTGGCATGAAGCTCGACGACCTGCCGCATCAGCTGAATGTTAGCGGTGAGCTCGCGCTCGTCATTGTGCCAGGCAGACCCCCGTTGCGCCTACGCTGCCGGAGTACGGGTCACATCCGCAAAGAGTGCCGGGTTCCTCGCTGCGGAACCTGCCGACGGTTCGGGCATGAAGACAACCAGTGTGCACGAACCTACGCTACCATTGCCGGACCTGGGACCAGCGAAGACTCGTCCGAGTTAATTATGGACGAGGCGGATGCGGAGGAGGCTGCTGACATCAGAGGTCAGTCAACGAAACAGGACGCGCCTTCCATGACGGTTTTAACAAACGATAAGGTGACGGTCTCAAATGAAAAGAATGAACCTCGGCATGTCTTGAACGCTCCATCCCAGGACCATGAAACCGAGTCAAAGGAAGGGTCAGAAGACTTAACCAAATTTTCTGACGCTGAGGATCATCTCAGTACTGAGCCTTCCTGTACTGATGCCATGGAGGTTGGGCCGGAGACAGCAGCCTTAATTGCCGCGAAACGTCCGCATGAGGAAAGCGTCGAGGAGACTCAGCTGCCAGGCGGTGTTTGTGGTGAGCCGCCGCCGAAAACTTCTGGCATCCGAAGAGCCACGTTAAGACCGAAGCCGAACTTCTCGGCCGACACGCGGCAGGCGGGGAAACCGCCTCCGTAGTTTTTGTGGTGACCTGAACGATTTGTGGGTCGGCTGCCTACCGACCAGCGTCACGAACCTTCTACAACCAAGTGGTGCGTGTGTTAGCAAAAATGAAACAATGGGCTTGGACTTCGTTCGAAAGCATCCCGACATTCTGCTGGCAGGACATTACATGCATGCATACGCCGCTCTTTGTCAGAACCGGAGGCCACGCAACCATGAAGGTAGGCACCATGCCGGTACTGGCCTCTCTCTAGTACATGACTCTCAAGCTTAATTCGCCGTTACACGTAGCTACTTTGAATGTTAGAGGACTGGGAGCGAGAAGGCGACAATGCCAGCTCAGTCGCCTCCTTGTGGATAATGATATAGATATAGCAGCTGTGCAAGAGTCAAAGATTGAGAGCCAAGAAAGCACTGACCGTATGGTGGCTTCTTTTCAAACAAACTTTTATGTGTGTGTATGCCATTCTGTTGGTGTATCGGGTGGATGTCTTTTATTTATACGTAACACGCTGGGAGTAAGCGTAGAGTCCGTTTTTGCCTGTCCAAGTGGTCGGCTTTTGGTTACCGATTTTACCTACTCTAATTTATGCTGGCGTGTTGTGTGTGTGTATGCTCCCAATTCAGGGCGGGAGCGTGAATTGTTTTTTCAGTCTATTGAGTTGTGGTTGAAGGTCGACAAAATCTTGCTTGTACTTGGTGACTACAACTGTGTGTGCGCTGCTGTGGACCGAGCGGCCAAGTGTAAACCTCGAAGAGACAGAAGCTCCGTGCTGTTGAATGCACTTGTGCATGAGTATAGCCTTGAGGATGTTGGTAGTGTGTTCTCCACTGGAAACCAGCCAGAGTTCACGCACTTTCAGCGAGATAGCCATGCCAGATTGGACAGGGTGTATGCCTCGGTAGATCTTGTTTCCCTATGTACTGCATATGAGGTGAAACCTGTGTCTTTCAGCGATCATTGTCTCGTGAGTGCAGTGTTTGGTCGCAAAGGAAAGAAATCGCGCTTTAATTGGTACCTATGGAAACTGAATGCCGAACTTCTTGCCGATGAAGAGTTCCTTACTGAAGTTAAGACAGAGTTTGAAATCGTCTTGCTATGCGACCAGTAAGTTTTGCAGCGGAATGGGACAGCTTCAAAGAGTGGGTCAAATTTAAAGCAATAGAAAAGAGTAGTAAGCTGCGGTACAAAGAGAAAGAAAAAGAAAAAGAACTGAATGAACAACTTGCTCTTTTTTTGAGCATGGAAAGTACTGTGCCAGGGCATTTCGCCAGTAAAATACGAGAGCTTAAGAGTGAGCTGGAAACAATCGACAGCGAAAGATACACAGCGGCTGTCATACGTGCAAGGGCTGAAAAACTTTGGGCTGGAGAAGTGCCGACAAAACGAGCCCTAGCAGACGAGAAAAGATACGCCTGCCAGAAAGAAATAAGGAGTATAAGGTATGCCGGCTATATCACTGAAGATGCTAAAGATATTCAGCGTGCCGTAGCAGAGCACTTCGAAGAACTGCTTAGCGCTAAGCTTGAGACTGTAGGCGGCTTTCAAAAAGATTTTCTGAGACTGATGCCTGCACTGCATGACGAAAGTAAAGCGCGCCTAGAAACACCGATAACGTTGCAGGAGATAGAATCTGCAATAGATGACCTGACACCTGGGAAGGCCCCTGGGCCGGATGGTCTAAGCGCTGCCTTCTTTAAAACTTTTCAGCAGTATGCGGCTCAGTTTATGCTCGATGTAATCACTGAGGCTTATGAACGTAATACTGTTCCATTGTCTTACGCTACATCGCACATTGTGCTAATACCCAAGACAGATGATCCGGAAAAACGACTGTTGGTGGGGTCATATCGACCGATTAGCCTCACCAATGTTGACTACAAGGTGTATATGAAGGTTTTAGCAAAAAGACTGCAAAGCGCAATAAAAAAACTGGTTGGGTCTCATCAAACGTGCGGCATCAAGGGTCGATCCATTGCCACGAATATACATGTCGCAAGAACCGTACTAGAATGTGTTGATGCACTCGGTGGTCAGATAGCCATGATGCAGTTAGATTTGGCGAAAGCCTTTGACCGTGTTTCTCACGAAATTCTTTTTTTCCATTTTGGAGCATACTAACCTTGGAAAAGTCATAGTGGAGGGTGTTAAAATGGCTTACGCGAACTGCACGACCCGTATTATAGTAAATGGTGAACTGACTGACAGCATCGCAGTACGTTCATCGGTAAGGCAGGGCTGCCCACTCTCACCCCTGCTTTTTGCACTGTATTTAGAGCCACTTTGCTTGGCTATCATTGATAGCGATCGCATTTTAGGGTTCAAGCTGCAATCAGCACACGTGAAAATGCTGGCATATGCTGATGACATAGCAGTGTTTTGTGCAACTAGAAAGAGCATCTGTGAAGTTACGGGTGTCGTCCAAACATTTTGTGATCAAACCGGATGTAAGATCAATTGGGAGAAAAGGTCTGGGTTTTGGCACGGTGATTGGGACGTGACACCTGATTTCTTCTGTAAGCTGCGATGGTCTGCTCTCCCAACGCGATATCTAGGCGTGCCTTTAGATTGTTATCGAGATGCCAACATGCACTGGATGGAGGAAACATCCAGAGCGAAAGAAAAAGCGGATGCGGGGCAAGGAAGGCAACTCTCAATGTTTTCGCGCGCTTCCATTTGCAATGTTTTTCTTATTTCAAGGCTGTGGTACCTCATGAATGTGTTGTGTGTCTCACGAACCTCAATTCAGAAAATGCACCGCGTTTTTGCTGTTTTTATTTGGGCATCCACATGGGAAAAAACCGCCCGGACGAACTTGTTTATTTCTGTTAAAAGGGGCGGGCTTGGCCTTGCCCATTTGTTCTTGCGACAAGTGGTTTCGCGATTTATATTCCTGCGTGATCAAAAAGATACCTTTCTAAGAACTGTGATGCAAGTGCGATTGCAGAGGCTGCTCCCTGAATGGATTGTGTCATGTGAAAGCATGCCTGGTACTGTGACTGGCTACCTGCGCGAGGTTGTTCGTGCAAGTTGCTGGAAGTGCGGTTTTCTTTTGATTACCTTTTCAATGTTCCCAGAAAAAAACTGTATAAAGATCTCATTGACGTGATGCTGCCGGTGCCTTTTTACAGGGAATTACACTGTGGAGGCCCAGGGCAGGATGTTTTGAAAAGAGTAAAGAAGATGCCCGTGAGGCCATCTGCTAAAACGTTCCTTTTCAAACTTCACTCTAATACGCTCCCTGTTAAAACCTGGCTGAATGAAAAAGGTATCTTCGTCCCATGGACAACAAATTGCCTGTTGTGCAAAAAACCGGAGACAATTGAACACGTCTTCTTACAGTGTTGGGATGCTGTTTTTCTGTGGGACGTCCTCCAAAGGACAATTAAAAAGGAACTTCCCCTAACTCCGTACGGAATCAGATTCCTACCAGTGCAGAACGATGATGCACCTTATGATTTATTTATGCTTCTTGGTCTCCATAGTTTGTGGAAAACACGAATGCAGGTGCGTCACGCAGATATAAATACACGATCTGCGCGTGAAAACTTCATTGAAAGTGCGGTGTATATACGCGAAACTTTCAGGATGCAGCAGGATCCACCACATTGGCAATGTCTATTTGATGAGTTGGTGAACCTGAAAAGATTTTAGACGCGTACGCGTTAGCTCAAGTGTAGTTGACGTGTTTTATCATGTGTATTTTTGTTTTCTGTTTCACGACAATAAAGAAAAAAAAAAGTATAGTGGCCAGTGTCCCCGCCTGTCGCGCGGGAGACCGGGGTTCTATTCCTCGACGGGGAGCTTAGTTTTTGTTTCTTTCTTCCATTATGCGCCATATCAGAACAGCACTTAGCCCTTCCCTGCGCCTCCTCGTTAGTATAGTGGCCAGTATCCCCGCCTGTCACGCGGGAGACCGGGGTTCGATTCCTCGACGGGGAGCTTAGTTTTTGTTTCTTTCTTCCATTATGCGCCATATCAGAACAGCACTTAGCCCTTCCCTGCGCCTCCTCGTTAGTATAGTGGCCAGTATCCCCGCCTGTCACGCGGGAGACCGGGGTTCTATTCCTCGACGGGCAGCTTAGTTTTTGTTTCGTTCTTCCATTATGCGCCATATCAGAACAGCACTTAGCCCTTCCCTGCGCCTCCTCGTTAGTATAGTGGCCAGTATCCCCGCCTGTCACGCGGGAGACCGGCGTTCGATTCCTCGACGGGGAGCTTAGTTTTTGTTTCGTTCTTCTATTATGCGCCATATCAGAACAGCACTTAGCCCTTCCCTGCGCCTCCTCGTTAGTATAGTGGCCAGTATCCCTGCTTGTCACGCGGGAGACCGGTGTTCGATTCCTCGACGGGGAACTTAGCTTTTGTTTCTTTCTTCCATTATGCGCCATATCAGAACAGCACTTAGCCCTTCCCTTCGCCTCCTCGTTAGTATAGTGGCCAGTATCCCCGCCTGTCACGCGGGAGACCGGGGTTCGATTCCTCGACGGGGAGCTTAGTTTTTGTTTCTTTCTTCCATTATGCGCCATATCAGAACAGCACTTAGCCCTTCCCTGCGCCTCCGCGTTAGTATAGTGGCCAGTATCCCCGCTTGTCACGCGGGAGACCGGGGTTCGATTCCTCGACGGGGAGCTTAGCTTTTGTTTCTTTCTTCCATTATGCGCCATATCAGAACAGCACTTAGCCCTTCCCTTTGCCTCCTCGTTAGTATAGTGGCCAGTATCCCCGCCTGTCACGCGGGAGACCGGGGTTCTATTCCTCGACGGGGAGCTTAGTTTTTGTTTCTTTCTTCCATTATGCGCCATATCAGAACAGCACTTAGCACTTCCCTTTGCCTCCTCGTTAGTATAGTGGCCAGTATCCCCGCCTGTCACGCGGGAGACCGGGGTTGGATTCCTCGACGGGGAGCTTAGTTTTTGTTTCTTTCTTCCATTATGCGCCATATCAGAACAGCACTTAGCCCTTCCCTGCGCCTCCTCGTTAGTATAGTGGCCAGTATCCCCGCCTGTCACGCGGGAGACCGGGGTTCTATTCCTCGACGGGGAGCTTAGTTTTTGTTTCGTTCTTCCATTATGCGCCATATCAGAACAGCACTTAGCCCTTCCCTGCGCCTCCTCGTTAGTATAGTGGCCAGTATCCCGGCCGCGGTAACAGGCTTAACGCAATCGATGATAAGGAATATCAGCTCATTTTGCCGCATCTGCCCACCGGACGTGTTGTTTTCAACACAGTTTTTTTGCACGGAGACGTACGAGTGCGACCCTTCAGGGTTGAAGATTTCCGGGACGCCCTGGCCATGACTGGTACGCTCCCAGACGTGGTGGCCTTGGGGGCTTACCAAATAAACCATGTCTGGGCGGTGACTTTGAGCAGCACTGAAGCAACCAAGCGGCTGGCAGCCTTCAAGGAGCTCCAAGTGAAAGGTCGACGGTGCATCGTCATTGACCCGGAGGACCAACAGGTGAAGCTACGGCTCCACTGGATGTTGCATGGCGTGGCGGATGAGGACATCCGAACTGCTTTTGCGGCTTTCGGTGAGGTGACCGAAGTGACCCGTGAGCGGTGGCGAGTCCAGGGCGTGCACGAAAAGGGCTCCACAACGAGAGCCGTACTCCTGAAGTTGAAGCCCGGGATGAGGATAGAAGACCTGCCTCACCAGATAAGAGTAGCAGGGGAGTTGGCCCTTGTTGTTGTGCCTGGGCGGCCAATGCAGTGCCTGCGCTGCCGCGGGACCGGTCATGTGCGCCGGGAATGTAAAATTCCGCAGTGTTCGACATGTAAGCGTTTTGGCCACTCCGAGGAAGATTGCGTACGAACGTATGCAGTGGCCACTGCACCGACAGCGAGGGCGGACATGACGGAGCACCAAATGGATGTCGCAGAGACAGAAGAGGCCGCAAAGGGGGTCGGAGAAGCTGAAAAGCTAACAGCAACGACAGGCATGTTAGTGCCCCCGGGGGGCGGTGACGAGATACTCAGTAGGCCAGACAAAGAAGTCACGCTACCGAACAACGGACCGTCAGAGGAAGAAAGTGTGAGCGATGCCGAGAGCTCAAAAACTGAACTTCCGGAGTCTGCGGGCCGACAGGAAACCCTTGAAAAGAGCAGCGGCCGAGCGACCAACGTCCAAGGCCCTGCGAAGCGTGCCCACGACGAGAGCACAAGTGAGACAAGCCAGGCAGAGGCAGCTAGCAGCGACGAGCCACCGATAAAAACGCCAATAGGTAGGAGGGCGACCTTCAAACCAAGACCGAATGTCTCGGCGGACAGGAGAGCTGCCGAAAAGCCGCCCCTGTCACAAGGTCTGCCAGTCCAACCTCATGGCTCTGGCGCCAACGAAAGCGTCTAGCGCCATGCTAGACGTGTGAGGTAAGCACCATGCTCTTGGCCTCTTTTCACTCTAAGAAAATGGCTTATGAACTGTCACTAAAGATTGCAACCCTTAACGTGAGAGGTCTAGCAGCGAAAAGGAAGCAGAGCCAAGTCCTGCGCCTTTTAAATGAAAATGACATCGATATACTTGGAGTTCAAGAGACAAAAGTCGAGGGTGAACAAGAGACCGAGAGCATGGTGCAACGTTTCACGTCGCGGTTTTACGCAGTTGTCAGCCATGCAGTCGGTACTTCTGCTGGATGCGTCCTGTTTGTGAAGAAGTTGCCGGGTCTTGTAGTGCAGTCGCATGCTTCTTTTCCGTCGGGTCGGGGCGTGGTCCTTGATTTTAGTTTTTGCTCGGCTGAGTGGCGGGCTGTTTGTATATATGCACCTACGATAGTTGATGAGAGGGCTGCTTTGTTTGATTTTGTTGAAGAGTATTTAAACACGGATAAGCAACTTGTCTTACTGGGAGATTTCAATTGTCTACTGAGGTCCGGTGACAAAACTAGCCTTCGTACATTTAGGGATCGTAGCACAGAGGTACTTTCGCACTTGATTGACGAGTTTGCACTGGAAGACGTTGCAGAGTGTCTCACGAGCGAGCGACGGGTTCAGTATACGCATTTTCAGGGTGCTAGCCACGCCCGCCTTGACAGAATTTATGTGGCCGCAGAACTGGCTCCAAAATGCCAGGATTATCATGTTTTGGCGGTAACGTACTCAGATCACTGCATGGTTCAGTGTACAATTGGACCAAGAAAGGGAAGTAGCGGTTTTAAATGGGAATTGTGGAAGTTAAATAATAAACTGCTGAATGACGAGCACTTCACCAGACTAGTAGAAGAAGAAATTGGTAATATTTGTCGGGAGGACACCCACGAACTGGGTCAAGAATGGGAACTGTGTAAGCAACAAATTAAAATCAAAGCTATAGAAAAGGCCAGCTGCATACGGTTTCAAGAAAAACAAAATGAAATGCATTTAAGATCTTTGCTAGATAAATTGTTAGCCCTGGAGTGTAACACGCCAGGGTTATACATGGACGACGTTAGAAAAATAAAACAAAGACTTCAACTGAATGACGAAGACCGTTATCGCGGAGCACTGGTACGTGCGAGAGCGGAAAAATTGGCCATGGATGAGACGCCGAAAAAAAGATCGTTGGGAATAGAAAAAGCAAATGCAAGGCGAAATCACGTGGCAGAGGTAGATTGGGCAGGACGCACAGAAACCGATAACGAAGGAATCGCGAAGGCTTTCCGGGAGTATTATGAAGAGCTATTTTCGTCCCGAGAGGTTAATTTGGACCGTTTTAAAGAATCCTTTCTTGACGCGATGCCAAAAATTGATGACGAACAAAAAGAAAGACTGGAGCGGCCAATAAGCGAAAAAGAAGTGCAGCAGGCAATAAAAAATTTAACCCCTGGGAAATCACCCGGGCCTGATGGCCTGAGTGCGGCTTTTTATAAAGCGTTCAAGCAACAGCTATCTCCTTTGTTGTGTGCCTTATTTAATGAAGCGTATGAGCTGAAGGCACTGCCTGCGTCTTTCTGATCGTCACACACAGTACTTATTCCGAAAACTGACCAACCAGATAAGCTTAGGCAGTTGTCGTCTTACAGGCCCATTGCTCTGACAAACATTGATTACAAGATTTATATGAAGGTGCTTGCTGGCAGACTACAAACGGTTATATGCGAACTAGTGGGCCCTCACCAAACGTGCGGTATCAAAGGGCGATCCATCTTTCAGAACATTCACAAAGCGAGAAGTGCGCTCGAATGCTGCGATGCAACTCATGCGTGTGTTGCTTTACTGCAGTTGGACTTGGAGAAAGCTTTTGATTGTGTGGCGCATACTATTCTGTTCAGTATATTAGACCATGTTAATGTCGGCTCTGTTATTCGAGAGGGAGTGGCCTTGGCGTACCGTAACTGCACTACGAGATTAATTGTCAATAAGTCACTGGGGGCCCCCATCAACGTACGACGTTCGGTGCGCCAAGGTTGCCCCCTCAGCCCTATTTTGTTCGGCATTTATATTGAAACATTGTGTTTAAGCATCCTACAAAACAATGACATTGATGGTTTTCGACTGCAGGAGTCAGAAGTCAAATTGCTGGCTTACGCAGACGACGTTGCGGTTTTTTGTGTGAATAAGGAGAGTATAAAGAGGACAGTGGATGTGGTAAAACATTTTAGCAAAGTCACAGGGAGTAAAGTTAACTGGGGTAAGTGCCTGGGATTTTGGCACGGAGAATGGCAGCTGACCCCGACACTTTCGCTAATGTGTCGTGGGTTACAACGCCTGCAAAGTACTTGGGTGTGCCCTTGGAATTTTACAAGGAAAGCGAGCCATACTGGCTAGAGCAGGTCAGAGAAACCCGTGAAAAAGCGGAGAAATGGAAAAGCGCTCAATTATCAATATTTGCAAGAGCCGCAGTTTGTAACCTGTTTTTAATTAGTAAGTTATGGTATGTAATGCAAGTGTTGCATTGCTCCCGTGTAAATGTGCAAAAATTGAATCGAATTTTTGCGGTGTTTGTTTGGGCCTCGAGTTGGGAGAGGTGCAGTCGGACAAATTTGTTCCGGCAGGTGAAGCATGGGGGGCTTGGTCTGGGTCATTTGTTTGTGCGACAGATTGTCAACCGGTTTATGTTTTATAGGGATGCCAGTGATCCATTCCTGCGCACAGTGTGTCAACAAAGACTTGGTCGAGCGTTGCCTGATTTCGTAGTTTATACGCAATGTATGCCGGGATCTCTTTTTGGATTCTTTAGGGAAATTGTTTTGAGCGTGAAATTCTTAAGCGCGCGTTTTTCGAAAGAGTATTTAAGTAATGTTAACAGGAGAACATTATACAAGGATGTTTGTGAAGTGGTGTTCCCGGTGCCCTTGTACCGAGCTTTATACCATGGAGGCACAGGAAGTAATGTATTAAAACGCGTAAAGAAAATGCAAGTTGCTACGGGAGCTAAAACTTTTTTCTTTATGCTACATACCGGTACTTTGAGTGTAAAATCATTTATGGAGGAAAAGGGTATTTTCCTACCGTGGGGGGCCCAATGTCTCATCTGCAAACAGCCAGAGACAATAGATCACGTGTTTTTGCATTGCTGGGAGGGGGTATATTTGTGGGATGTTCTGCAAAGGACAATTAAAAAACAGTTGCCACTTGATTCCCATGGCATTAGGTATTTGCCATTGGAAAACCACGATGATATGCCGTTAGACCAGGTTATGTTAATGTGCCTCCACAGTATATGGCGCGCACGAATGGCTGGTTATCACTGCGATCCAGATGCACGGCCAGCCCGCATGTATTTCCGTGAAAGTGTGCAGCGATGGCTCGACGTGCTTAAATTGCAACCATGTGCTCCTGAGTGGCTGTCAAAGCTGGAACCTTTGACGGTGCTCAAGGAATTTTAAAATGACAATGCCTGCCTCTCAGTGGGGGATAGGCAACGCGAACTAGCTTTGTGTACATATATTATTCCTTTGTTCCTGTTGTTTTGTTTTCCAGTGCGTTGTATTTGTGTCAAAGTCAGGCAATAAAGAAAAAAAAAATAGTGGTCAGTATCCCCGCCTGTCACGCGGGAGACCGGCGTTCGATTCCTCGACGGGGAGCTTAGTTTTTGTTTCTTTCTTTCATTATGCGCCATATCAGAACAGCACTTAGCCCTTCCCAGCGCCTCCTCGTTAGTATAGTGGCCAGTATCTCCGCTTGTCACGCGGGAGACCGGTGTTCGATTCCTCGACGGGGAGCTTAGTTTTTGTTTCTTTCTTCCATTATGCGCCATATCAGAACAGCACTTAGCCCTTCCCTGCGCCTCCTCGTTAGTATAGTGGCCAGTGGATTCTGCTTCCGGCCACGCCAGTGAACGGACGCAGGATGCAGGGCTCCTCAGGAGCGGCTTCAGCGGCCATGTCAGGCCGCGGTAACAGGACTGCTGAAAAGGAAAACACTTACCAGGTCGTTTTGCCTGCACTTCCAACAGGTCGGTTTGTTTTGAATACCGTTTTTTTTTGCACGCCGATATCAGGGCCCGCCCGTACCGGGTGGAAGATTTCCGGGACGCTTTAGCACAACACTCGCTAATCCCCGATGTTATCGCTATGGGGGCGTATCGGATGAGCCACGTCTGGGCCGTTACTCTCAAGGATACTGAAGCCGTCAACAAGATTGTCAGTGTAGGTGAGCTGTCTGTGAAAAACGGTCGCTGCTTGGTGATTGACCCGGCGAACCAGGACGTGCGACTCAAACTTCACTGGCTACTTCACAACGTGCCAGATGAAGATGTTCGTGCTGCATTTGCGCCGTACGGAAAGGTGTCAGACGTTTCCCGGGAGCGCTGGCGTGTTAAAGGTATGCTGGAAAAGGGCTCTACAACTAGACTCGTCACGCTGAAGCTGAAAGCTGGCATGAAGCTCGACGACCTGCCGCATCAGCTGAATGTTAGCGGTGAGCTCGCGCTCGTCATTGTGCCAGGCAGACCTCTGTTGCGCCTACGCTGCCGGAGTACGGGTCACATCCGCAAAGAGTGCCGGGTTCCTCGCTGCGGAACCTGCCGACGGTTCGGGCATGAAGACAACCAGTGTGCACGAACCTACGCTAGCATTGCCGGACCTGGGACCAGCGAAGACTCGTCCGAGTTAATTATGGACGAGGCGGATGCGGAGGAGGCTGCTGACATTAGAGGTCAGTCAACGAAACAGGACGCGCCTTTCATGACGGTTTTACCAACGATAAGGTGACGGTCTCAAATGAAAAGAATGAACCTCGGCATGTCTTGAACGCTCCATCCCAGGACCATGAAAGCGAGTCAAAGGAAGGGTCAGAAGACTTAACCAAATTTTCTGACGCTGAGGATCATCTCAGTACTGAGCCTTCCTGTACTGATGCCATGGAGGTTGGGCCGGAGACAGCAGCCTTAATTGCCGCGAAACGTCCGCATGAGGAAAGCGTCGAGGAGACTCAGCTGCCAGGCGGTGTTTGTGGTGAGCCGCCGCCGAAAACTTCTGGCATCCGAAGAGCCACGTTAAGACCGAAGCCGAACTTCTCGGCCGACACGCGGCAGGCGGGGAAACCGCCTCCGTAGTTTTTGTGGTGACCTGAACGATTTGTGGGTCGGCTGCCTACCGACCAGCGTCACGAACCTTCTACAACCAAGTGGTGCGTGTGTTAGCAAAAATGAAACAATGGGCTTGGACTTCGTTTGAATGCATCCCGACATTCTGCTGGCAGGACATTACATGCATGCATACGCCGCTCTTTGTCAGAAGCGGAGGCCACGCAACCATGAAGGTAGGCACCATGCCGGTACTGGCCTCTCTCTAGTACATGACTCTCAAGCTTAATTCGCCGTTACACGTAGCTACTTTGAATGTTAGAGGACTGGGAGCGAGAAGGCGACAATGCCAGCTCAGTCGCCTCCTTGTGGATAATGATATAGATATAGCAGCTGTGCAAGAGTCAAAGATTGAGAGTCAAGAAAGCACTGACCGTATGGTGGCTTCTTTTCAAACAAACTTTTATGTGTGTGTATGCCATTCTGTTGGTGTATCGGGTGGATGCCTTTTATTTATACGTAACACGCTGGGAGTAAGCGTAGAGTCCGTTTTTGCCTGTCCAAGTGGTCGGCTTTTGGTTACCGATTTTACCTACTCTAATTTATGCTGGCGTGTTGTGTGTGTGTATGCTCCCAATTCAGGGCGGGAGCGTGAATTGTTTTTTCAGTCTATTGAGTTGTGGTTGAAGGTCGACAAAATCTTGCTTGTACTTGGTGACTACAACTGTGTGTGCGCTGCTGTGGACCGAGCGGCCAAGTGTAAACCTCGAAGAGACAGAAGCTCCGTGCTGTTGAATGCACTTGTGCATGAGTATAGCCTTGAGGATGTTGGTAGTGTGTTCTCCACTGGAAACCAGCCAGAGTTCACGCACTTTCAGCGAGATAGCCATGCCAGATTGGACAGGGTGTATGCCTCGGTAGATCTTGTTTCCCTATGTACTGCATATGAGGTCAAACCTGTGTCTTTCAGCGATCATTGTCTCGTGAGTGCAGTGTTTGGTCGCAAAGGAAAGAAATCGCGCTTTAACTGGTACCTATGGAAACTGAATGCCAAAACTTCTTGCCGATGAAGAGTTCCTTACTGAAGTTAAGACAGAGTTTGAAAATCGTCTTGCTATGCGACCAGTAAGTTTTGCAGTGGAATGGGACAGCTTCAAAGAGTGGGTCAAATTTAAAGCAATAGAAAAGAGTAGTAAGCTGCGGTACAAAGAGAAAGAAAAAGAAAAAGAACTGAATGAACAACTTGCTCTTTTTTTGTGCATGGAAAGTACTGTGCCAGGGCATTTCACCAGTAAAATACGAGAGCTGAAAAGTGAGCTGGAAACAATCGACAGCGAAAGATACACAGCGGCTGTCATACGTGCAAGGGCTGAAAAACTGTGGGCTGGAGAAGTGCCGACAAAACGAGCCCTAGCAGACGAGAAAAGATACGCCTGCCAGAAAGAAATAAGGAGTATAAGGTATGCCGGCTATATCACTGAAGATGCTAAAGATATTCAGCGTGCCGTAGCAGAGCACTTCGAAGAACTGCTTAGCGCTAAGCTTGAGACTGTAGGCGGCTTTCAAAAAGATTTTCTGAGACTGATGCCTGCACTGGATGACGAAAGTAAAGCGCGCCTAGAAACACCGATAACGTTGCAGGAGATAGAATCTGCAATAGATGACCTGACACCTGGGAAGGCCCCTGGGCCGGATGGTCTAAGCGCTGCCTTCTTTAAAACTTTTCAGCAGTATGCGGCTCAGTTTATGCTCGATGTAATCACTGAGGCTTATGAACGTAAGTGTTCCACTGTCTTTCGCTACATCGCACATTGTGCTAATATCAAGACAGATGATCCGGAAAAACGACTGTTGGTGGGGTCATATCGACCGATTAGCCTCACCAATGTTGACTACAAGGTGTATATTAAGGTTTTAGCAAAAAGACTGCAAAGCGTAATAAAAAAACTTGTTGGGTCTCATCAAACGTGCGGCATCAAGGGTCGATCCATTGCCACGAATATACATGTCGCAAGAACCGTACTAGAATGTGTTGATGCACTCGGTGGTCAGATAGCCATGATGCAGTTAGATTTGGCGAAAGCCTTTGACCGTGTTTCTCACGAAATTCTTTTTTCCATTTTGGAGCATACTAACCTTGGAAAAGTCATAGTGGAGGGTGTTAAAATGGCTTACGCGAACTGCACGACCCGTATTATAGTAAATGGTGAACTGACTGACAGCATCGCAGTACGTTCATCGGTAAGGCAGGGCTGCCCACTCTCACCCCTGCTTTTTGCACTGTATTTAGAGCCACTTTGCTTGGCTATCATTGATAGCGATCGCATTTTAGGGTTCAAGCTGCAATCAGCACACGTGAAAATGCTGGCATATGCTGATGACATAGCAGTGTTTTGTGCAACTAGAAAGAGCATCTGTGAAGTTACGGGTGTCGTCCAAACATTTTGTGATCAAACCGGATGTAAGATCAATTGGGAGAAAAGCTCTGGGTTTCGGCACGGTGATTGGGACGTGACACCTGATTTCTTCTGTAAGCTGCGATGGTCTGCTCTCCCAACGCGATATCTAGGCGTGCCTTTAGATTGTTATCGAGATGCCAACATGCACTGGATGGAAGAAACATCCAGAGCGAAAGAAAAAGCGGATGCGTGGCAAGGAAGGCAACTCTCAATGTTTTCGCGCGCTTCCATTTGCAATGTTTTTCTTATTTCAAGGCTGTGGTATCTCATGAATGTGTTGTGTGTCTCACGAACCTCAATTCAGAAAATGCACCGCGTTTTTGCTGTTTTTATTTGGGCATCCACATGGGAAAAAACCGCCCGGACGAACTTGTTTATTTCTGTTAAAAGGGGCGGGCTTGGCCTTGCCCATTTGTTCTTGCGACAAGTGGTTTCGCGATTTATATTCCTGCGTGATCAAAAAGATACCTTTCTAAGAACTGTGATGCAAGTGCGATTGCAGAGGCTGCTCCCTGAATGGATTGTGTCATGTGAAAGCATGCCTGGTACTGTGACTGGCTACCCGCGCGAAGTTGTTTTTTCGTGCAAGTTGCTGGAAGTGCGGTTTTCTTTTGATTACCTTTTCAATGTTCCCAGAAAAAAACTGTATAAAGATCTCATTGACGTGATGCTGCCGGTGCCTTTTTACAGGGAATTACACTGTGGAGGCCCAGGGCAGGATGTTTTGAAAAGAGTAAAGAAGATGCCCGTGAGGCCATCTGCTAAAACGTTCCTTTTCAAGCTTCACTCTAATACGCTCCCTGTTAAAACCTGGCTGAATGAAAAAGGTATCTTCGTCCCATGGACAACAAATTGCCTGTTGTGCAAAAAACCGGAGACAATTGAACACGTCTTCTTACGGTGTTGGGATGCTGTTTTTCTGTGGGACGTCCTCCAAAGGACAATTAAAAAGGAACTTCCCCTAACTCCGTACGGAATCAGATTCCTACCAGTGCAGAACGATGATGCACCTTATGATTTAATTATGCTTCTTGGTCTCCATAGTTTGTGGAAAACACGAATGCAGGTGCGTCACGCAGATATAAATACACGATCTGCGCGTGAAAACTTCATTGAAAGTGCGGTGTATATACGCGAAACTTTCAGGATGCAGCAGGATCCACCACATTGGCAATGTCTATTTGATGAGTTGGTGAACCTGAAAAGATTTTAGCCGCGTACGCGTTCGCTCAAGTGTAGTTGACATGTTTTATCATGTGTATTTTTGTTTTCTGTTTCACGGCAATAAAGAAAAAAAAAAGTATAGTGGCCAGTATCCCCGCCTGTCACGCGGGAGACCGGGGTTCGATTCCTCGACGGGGAGCTTAGTTTTTGTTTCTTTCTTCCATTATGCGCCATATCAGAACAGCACTTAGCCCTTCCCTGCGCCTCCTCGTTAGTATAGTGGCCAGTATCCCCGCCTGTCACGCGGGAGACCGGGGTTCTATTCCTCGACGGGGAGCTTAGTTTTTGTTTCGTTCTTCCATTATGCGCCATATCAGAACAGCACTTAGCCCTTCCCTGCGCCTCCTCGTTAGTATAGTGGCCAGTATCCCCGCCTGTCACGCGGGAGACCGGCGTTCGATTCCTCGACGGGGAGCTTAGTTTTTGTTTCTTTCTTCCATTATGCGCCATATCAGAACAGCACTTAGCCCTTCCCTGCGCCTCCTCGTTAGTATAGTGGCCAGTATCCCCGCTTGTCACTCGGGAGACCGGGGTTCGATTCCCCGACGGGGAGCTTAGTTTTTGTTTCTTTTTTGCATTCTGCGCCATTTCAGATCAGTGCTGCCGTTTTCCCTGCGCCTCCTCGTTAGTATAGTGATTCTACTTCCGGCCACCGAGCGTGACGGACGTGTGTATCATGGGCTCCCAAGGAGCGGATTCGGCGGCCCAGCTGGGCCGTGGTATCAGGAGCACGGAAAGGCCTACCAAGGATTATGAACTGGTTCTACCGCATCTGCCTACAGGTTCGAGTGTTTTACATACTGTTTTTTTGCACGGCGACATAAAAGCCAGGCCGTACCGGGTGGAGCACTTTCGAGACTCCCTCGCTCGTCTTTCACTGCTGCCGGAAGTGGTTGCCCTCGGGGCATACCAAATGAATCACGTGAGGGCGGTAACGTTCAAAGGTGAAGAGGCGAAAGCGAAGATTTTGGAAGCCCAAGCTATTGAAGTGAAGGAGCACCGCTGCGTGGTCATTGACCCCTGTAACCAAGGCATCAGGTTGAAGCTTTTCTGGCTGCTTCACGGCGTGCAAGACGATGACGTGCGAGCGGCGTTGGCAGCTTTTGGAAAAGTTACGGAAATTTCAAGAGATAAGTGGAGAGTGCAAGGTTGTGTCGACAAGGCTTCAACGACACGAACGGTCACGCTGAAGCTCAAAGTGGGCGTTACCATCGAGGACCTGCCGCATCAGCTTCGGGTCGCCGAGGACGTCGCACTCGTCCACGTCCCAGGCAGAGCCCCGCTTTGCCTCCGGTGCCGCGGGAAAGGACATATACGTCGTGAGTGTCGTGTGCCGCGCTGCGGGCTGTGTCGTCGCTACGGCCATGACGAGTCGCAGTGTGTGCGCACGTATGCCAACGTTGCAGGCCCCGTGCCGAGTGAAGTGGCAGGCGAGCACTTGATGGACGCAGTGGACGCCGAGGAAGCGAGCAGTGGAATCACTGAGGAGGCAGAACAGAACGGACAGTCCTCTGAGAAGACCCCTGCCCCTAAAGAACACTGTGAATCAGAGTTGATAGTTCCGTTGCCGAATGTCGCTGGGACCGAGACACCCACGAAAGAAAACGGCAATGCCAGTGCAGCAAGTCCAGCGTCGGCTACGCAACACATTGAGGAACAGGGGGACACTGAAGCTGAGATGCCAGCTGCTTCTACCTTGCCTGTGAAGCGGGTGCACGAAGACAGTGTCAACGAGGAATCAACCCAAGGAGGAGCGGAAAGCGGACAGCCTCCACTGAAGGCAGCCCCCCTTCGCCGGGCGTCCTTCAAGCCAAGGCCAAACGTGCCCCCAGACCGGAGAACTGTGTCACCTGTGCCTCCGCCATAGCGGGGGTACCCTTTCCGGTCGAGACGGTACAAGCCCGGTCCATGATCGGGAGTAGCGCTTGGAACGACGGACGGACTCGCCAAAAAGGAAGAATGGTCATCCCGTGCAACAGATCAACCGCAATGCTGTCTCTCTGCAAAAGCGATGTGAGTGATATATGTTTCGCGATATATAATTTCTTGAGATGGCGACGAATTTAAACACTAGCTTGCGCGTAGCCACGCTAAATGTGAGGGGGCTGTCAACGCGTCGGAGACAACTGCAGCTTAACCGCATTCTGCTGGAAAATGAAATTGATGTGCTAGCAGTTCAAGAGAGCAAAATGGAAAGCGAACAACAAACAGAGAAAATGGCTGAAATATATCGTTCTAGATATAGTGTTTGCGTTTGTCATGCGGTTGGAAGATCGGGGGGATGTGTCATTTTCATTCGAAATTGCATAGAGTGTGTGCAGTCTGTGTTCTCGTGTGAGAGTGGGCGGCTGTTGATATGTGATTTCAGTTTTTCTGGATTGGACTGGAGAGTGATCTGCGTTTATGCGCCGACTAGAACGTTTGAGCGGGAAGAGTTTTTTCACTATATGAAATCCTTCCTAATACATGAGAGGCGTGTTCTCCTGCTTGGAGACTTCAACTGTGTCTGTAGACCGGAAGATAGAACAACAGACCGTGTCCTTCGTGACAAGAGTGCAGAGTTACTTATTGACATTGTTATAGAGGCAGAGCTTGAAGATGCTGGCTGTATAATGACGCATGAAGGCCAAGCAAAGTTCACGCACTTTCAAGGTAGCTGTCATGCAAGGTTGGACCGAATATATGTTCCCATTGATTGTGTGCCCTTGTGCTCGGAATATGAAACACTTCCCATTAGCTTTAGTGACCACTCCCTCGTAATGATTACTCTAGGCACGAAAAGTAAGGCAACAAAGTTCAATTGGGAGCTATGGAAATTTAATGAAAAACTGCTGCTGGATGAAGAGTTTACCACTAAAGTTAAAGAATATATTAGGCATATGTTACAAAATGACTCTAATTTTATACAAGCATGGGAGCAGTTTAAGTGCGAGATAAAGATAGCTGCTATTGACCGAGCATGCACTCTCCGACGTAAAGAAAGAGAACAAGAAAAAGAACTTCGTAGCACACTTGAATACATGCTTAGCATGGAGAGCGTTAAGCCTGGCTTGTTCGCCCAAGATATAAAAAAGATAAAAACCAAACTTGAGGTGATAGACGAAGAGAAGTATCGCGGTGCGGTGATAAGGGCACGCAGCGAAAAATTGTGGCTCGGAGAGACGCCCACGAAAAGGGCACTTAGTGACGAAAAAAGGTACGCAGTGTCAAAAGAGATAAAAGAAATCTGCTATCAGAACGTAGTTACCTCGGAAAAAAAAACGATTGAACGGGCGTTTGTAGAATTTTACAGCGGATTGTTTAGCCTGAAAACACCGGACATTGAACGCTTCAGAAAAGACTTTCTTTCGCTGATGCCAAGAGTAGAAGACGAAGTGGCGCAGACACTTGAAGCAAGTATTACTTCCGAGGAAATTGAGGCCGCTATCGGGGAATTAAATTCCAATAAGTCACCCGGACCAGATGGTCTTGGTGCTGCCATATACAAGGCCTTTCCAACTGAAATGGCTGTTTTACTGGAAAGAGTTATTAGTGAATGCTACGAAAAGAACGTACCTCCTCCGTCTTTTCGAATGTCACACATTGTACTAATCCCGAAAACAGATGACCATGTTAAGCTTCAGTCTGTAGCGTCTTACCGTCCTATAAGTCTAACGAATGTTGACTATAAAATTTACATGAAAGTATTAGGACGACGACTCCAAAGTGTAATTACTTCTCTTGTAGGCCCACATCAGACATGCGGTATAAAAGGAAGGACCATTTTTACTAACATACACGCAGCAAGGAGTGTACTCGAATGTTGTGACGCGATGCATGACCACGTAGCCATGATGCAATTAGACCTCCACAAAGCATTTGATAAATTGGTACATGAAATTTTGTTCTCTGTTTTAGAGTATGTCAATGCTGGTTCCGTGATTACAAAGGGCGTGAAAATGGTTTACGAGTGCTGTTCAGCGAGACTGGTCGTGAATAAGCAGTTAACTGATCGTATACCTGTTCAGTCGTCAGTAAGGCAGGGCTGTCCTCTGTCTCCCCTTTTGTTTGCGCTTTATCTGGAGCCTTTCTGTCTAAGATTGCTTACAAGGCCAAACATACGCGGTTATAGATTTTTTCAAAGTGAAGTTCGGGTTTTGGCATACGCGGACGATATTGCGGTTTTTTGTACTGACCATGAGAGCGTGCAAGAAGTTGTAAAAGAAGCCACTGCCTTTTGCACTGCAAGTGGAAGTGAAATTAGTTGGCCAAAGTGTTTAGGATTTTGGCACGGAAACTGGCAATACGCGCCTGAACTGTTCTCCAGTATGCAATGGACAATAACGCCAGGCAATTACCTTGGTGTGCCACTAAAGCACTACCGTGAAAGCAAGGAATGTTGGGCCGGTGAAGTTGAGCAAGTGAAAACCCAAACAAACAAATGGGGAGGACATAACTTTTCTATGTTCGCAAGAGCTACCGTTTGCAATATGTTCCTAGTTGCAAAAATTTTTTACATGCTGCAAGTGTTATCTATGTCAAGAATCTCTGTTCAAAAACTGCATAGGGTATTTGCCACGTTTGTGTGGGCTTCAACATGGGAGCGTACCAGTCGATGCAATCTTTTTCATACGGTGCATAACGGTGGTCTGGGCTTGTCACATTTATACTTAAAGCAGATTGTAACCAGGTTCTTTTTTTTGCGCGAACAAAGCGATGTTTTTCTTAGAACGGTAATCCAAGTGCGATTGCGTGATTCACTGCCGGAATATGTAGTTTCGACTATGTCTACAGGGCCAATGGCTCTAAGTGCTTTTCTTCGCGAAGTTGTCGCGTCCTTCCAAATAGTGAAGGCGAGATTTTCAAATGAGTATATGTGTACTGTTACGCGAAAACGGCTGTACAAAGATTTATTGGAAACCTTTTTACCTGTGCCTCTTTATCGCGCTGTATATGCTTTGGGTCCGGAGCGGGACGTGTTGAAGAGAGTGAAAAGAATGCCCATCAGATCGTCCGCTAAATCTTTCTTTTTTCAATTGCATACCGGCACTCTTCCGGTGAAGCCATGGCTGGAAAGCAAAGGCCTTTTCGTGCCTTGGTCTGCTGACTGTTTAATTTGCAATAAGCTGGAAACCATAGAGCATATTTTCCTTGATTGTCACGATGCGGTTTTTTTGTGGGACGTGCTGCAGCGCACTATTAAAAAGGACTTACCAATAACGCCGTTTGGCATACACTACCTTCCATGCGCCCAGCCAGGAGAAGTGCCCAGTGATTTATTGATGGTCTTGTGTATGCACAGCATATGGAGAACGCGGATGGATGTTCGGCATGAGCATGTTGTCGTACACCCAGCCCATCAATACTTTGTTGAAAGTGTAATGTACACGCGTGATGTTTTCGGAGGGCAATCTGAACCCCCGGATTGGCTGCCAGTCTTGGACAAGCTCATGTCACCTAATCCATTTTATCACAAGAAACCTGTAAGAAAGTGACTTGTGTTTTTAATTCCATGCGACTTTTCATCGTTCTTTGTAGTTGCCAAGTCGGTAATAAAGAAAAAAAAAAAAAAAAATCCTCGTTAGTATAGTGGCCAGTATCCCCGCCTGTCACGCGGGAGACCGGGGTTCGATTCCTCGACGGGGAGCTTAGTTTTTGTTTCTTTCTTCCATTATGCGCCATATCAGAACAGCACTTAGCCCTTCCCTGCGCCTCCTCGTTAGTATAGTGGCCAGTATCCCCGCTTGTCACGCGGGAGACCGGGGTTCGATTCCTCGACGGGGAGCTTAGCTTTTGTTTCTTTCTTCCATTATGCGCCATATCAGAACAGCAGTTAGCCCTTCCCTTTGCCTCCTCGTTAGTATAGTGGCCAGTATCCCCGCTTGTCACGCGGGAGACCGGTGTTCGATTCCTCGACGGGGAGCTTAGCTTTTGTTTCTTTCTTCCATTATGCGCCATATCAGAACACCACTTAGCCCTTCCCTTTGCCTCCTCGTTAGTATAGTGGCCCGAATGCTGCGATGCAACTCATGCGTGTGTTGCTTTACTGCAGTTGGACTTGGAGAAAGCTTTTGATTGTGTGGCGCATACTATTCTGTTCAGTATATTAGACCATGTTAATGTCGGCTCTGTTATTCGAGAGGGAGTGGCCTTGGCGTACCGTAACTGCACTACGAGATTAATTGTCAATAAGTCACTGGGGGCCCCCATCAACGTACGACGTTCGGTGCGCCAAGGTTGCCCCCTCAGCCCTCTTTTGTTCGGCATTTATATTGAAACATTGTGTTTAAGCATCCTACAAAATAATGACATTGATGGTTTTCGACTGCAGGAGTCAGAAGTCAAATTGCTGGCTTACGCAGACGACGTTGCGGTTTTTTGTGTGAATAAGGAGAGTATAAAGAGGACAGTGGATGTGGTAAAACATTTTAGCAAAGTCACAGGGAGTAAAGTTAACTGGGGTAAGTGCCTGGGATTTTGGCACGGAGAATGGCAGCTGACCCCCGACACTTACGCTAATGTGTCGTGGGTTACAACGCCTGCAAAGTACTTGGGTGTGCCCTTGGAATTTTACGAGGAAAGCGAGCCATACTGGCTAGAGCAGGTCAGAGAAACCCGTGAAAAAGCGGAGAAATGGAAAAGCGCTCAATTATCAATATTTGCAAGAGCCGCAGTTCGCAACCTTTTTTTAATTAGTAAGTTATGGTATGTAATGCAAGTGTTGCATTGCTCCCGTGTAAATGTGCAAAAATTGCATCGAGTTTTTGCGGTGTTTGTTTGGGCCTCGAGTTGGGAGAGGTGCAGTCGGACAAATTTGTTCCGGCAGGTGAAGCATGGGGGGCTTGGTCTGGGTCATTTGTTTGTGCGACAGATTGTAAACCGGTTTATGTTTTTTAGGGATGCCAGTGATCCATTCCTGCGCACAGTGTGTCAACAAAGACTTGGTCGAGCGTTGCCTGATTTCGTAGTTTATACTCAATGTATGCCGGGCTCTCTTTTTGGATTCATTAGGGAAATTGTTGTGAGCGTGAAATTCTTAAGCACACGTTTTTCGAAAGAGTATTTAAGTAATGTTAAAAGGAGAACATTATACAAGGATGTTTGTGAAGTGGTGTTCCCGGTGCCCTTGTACCGAGCTTTATACTATGGAGGCACAGGAAGTAATGTATTAAAACGCGTAAAGAAAATGCAAGTTGCTACGGGAGCTAAAACGTTTTTCTTTATGCTACATACCGGTACTTTGAGTGTAAAATCATTTATGGAGGAAAAGGGTATTTTCCTACCGTGGGGGGCCCAATGTCTCATCTGCAAACAGCCAGAGACAATAGATCACGTGTTTTTGCATTGCTGGGAGGGGGTATATTTGTGGGATGTTCTGCAAAGGACAATAAAAAAACAGTTGCCACTTGATTCCCATGGCATTAGGTATTTGCCATTGGAAAACCACGATGATATGCCGTTAGACCAGGTTATGTTAATGTGCCTCCACAGTATATGGCGCGCACGAATGGCTGGTTATCACTGCGATCCAGATGCACGGCCAGCCCGCATGTATTTCCGTGAAAGTGTGCAGCGATGGCTCGACGTGCTTAAATTGCAACCATGTGCTCCTGAGTGGCTGTCAAAGCTGGAACCTTTGACGGTGCTCAAGGAATTTTAAAATGACAATGCCTGCCTCTCAGTGGGGGATAGGCAACGCGAACTAGCTTTGTGTACATATATTATTCCTTTGTTCCTGTTGTTTTGTTTTCCAGTGCGTTGTATTTGTGTCAAAGTCAGGCAATAAAGAAAAAAAAAAAAACAAAAAAAAACGTTAGTATAGTGGCCAGTATCCCCGCCTGTCACGCGGGAGACCGGGGTTCGATTCCTCGACGGGGAGCTTAGTTTTTGTTTCTTTCTTCCATTATGCGCCATATGAGAACAGCACTTAGCCCTTCCCTGCGCCTCCTCGTTAGTATAGTGGCCAGTATCCCCGCTTGTCACGCGGGAGACCGGGGTTCGATTCCTCGACGGGGAGCTTAGCTTTTGTTTCTTTCTTCCATTATGCGCCATATCAGAACAGCACTTAGCCCTTCCCTTTGCCTCCTCGTTAGTATAGTGGCCAGTATCCCCGCCTGTCACGCGGGAGACCGGGCCATTCTACTTCCGGCCACCGGCGTGTACGGACGCAGAATGATGAGCTCCGGCGGAGCGGCGATTGCGGCCCAGGCTGGCCGCGGTAACAGGCTTGAGGAAAACGACGACAAGGAATATCAGATTATTTTGCCGCATCTGCCAACCGGACGTGTTGTTTTCAACACAGTTTTTTTGCACGGTGACGTACGAGTGCGACCCTTCAGGGTTGAAGATTTCCGGGACGCCCTGGCCAAGATTGATACGCTCCCAGACGTGGTGGCCTTGGGGGCTTACCAAATAAACCATGTCTGGGCGGTGACTTTGAACAGCACGGAAGCAACCAAGCGGCTGCTAGCATTCAAGGAGCTTCAAGTGAAAGGTCGACGGTGTATCGTCATTGACCCCGAGGACCAACAGGTGAAGCTACGGCTCCACTGGATGTTGCACGGCGTGGCGGATGAGGATATCCGAACAGCTTTTGCGGCGTTCGGTGAGGTGACGGAAGTGACCCGTGAGCGGTGGCGAGTCCAGGGAGTGCACGAAAAGGGCTCAAAAACGAGAACCGTGCTTCTGAAGTTGAAGCCTGGGATGAAGATAGAAGATCTGCCTCACCAGATAAGAGTAGCAGGGGAGTTGGCCCTTGTTGTGGTGCCTGGGCGGCCCATGCAGTGCCTGCGCTGCCGCGGGACCGGTCATGTGCGCCGGGAATGTAAGATTCCGCGGTGTGCGACGTGTAAGCGGTTTGGCCACTCGGAGGAAGACTGCGTACGAACGTATGCAGTGGCTACTGCACCAACAGCGAGGGTGGACATGACGGAACACCGAATGGACGTCGCAGAGACGGAGGAGGCCGCAAAAGGGGTCGGAGAGGATGAGAGGATGGCAGCAACGACAGGCATGTTAGTGCCCCCGGGGGGTGGCGACGAGATGCTCGGTGGACCAGACAGGGAAGTGGCACTGCCAAGCAACGGACCGTCGGAGAAAAAACGGTGAGCGATGCCGAGAGCTCAAAAATTGAACTTCCGGAGTCTGCGGGCAGACGGGGGACCCTCGAAGGGAGCAGCGGCCGAGCGACCAACGTCCAGGGCCCTGCGAAGCGTGCCCACGACGGGAGCGCCAGTGAGACGAATGAGGCAGAGGCAGCTAGCAACGGCGAGCCGCCGATAAAAACGCCAATAGGGAGGAGGGCGACCTTCAAACCAAGACCGAATATCTCGACGGACAGGAGAGCTGTCGAAAAGCCGCGCCCGTCACAAGGTCTGCCAGTCCAACCTCATGGCTCTGGCGTCAACGAAAGCGTCTAGCGCCATGCTAGACGTGAAGGGTAAGCACCAAGCTCTTGGCCTCTTTTCACTCTAAGAAAATGGCTTATGTACTGTCACTAAAGGTTGCGACCCTTAACGTGAGAGGTCTAGCAGCAAAAAGGAAGCAGAGCCAGGTCCTGCGCCTTTTAAATGAAAATGACATCGATATACTTGGAGTTCAAGAGACAAAAGTCGAGGGTGAACAAGAGACCGAGAGCATGGTGCAACGTTTCACGTCGCGGTTTTACGCAGTTGTCAGCCATGCAGTCGGTACTTCTGCTGGATGCGTCCTGTTTGTGAATTTGCCGGGTCTTGTAGTGCAGTCGCATGCTTCTTTTCCGTCGGGTCGGGGTGTGGTCCTCGATTTTAGTTTTTGCTCGGCTGAGTGGCGTGCTGTTTGTATATATGCACCTACGGTAGTTGATGAGAGGGCTGCTTTGTTTGATTTTGTTGAAGGGTATTTAAACACGGATAAGCAACTTGTCTTTCTGGGGGATTTCAATTGTGTACTGAGCTCCGGTGACAAAACTAGCCTTCGTACATTTAGGGATCGTAGCACAGAGATGCTTTCGCGCTTGATTGACGAGTTTGCACTGGAAGACGTTGCAGAGTGTCTCACGAGCGAGCGACGGGTTCAGTATACGCATTTTCAGGGTGCTAGCCACGCCCGCCTTGACAGAATTTATGTGGCCGCAGAACTGGCTCCAAAATGCCAGGATTATTATGTTTTGGCGGTAACGTACTCAGATCACTGCATGGTTCAGTGTACAATTGGACCAAGAAAGGGAGGTAGCGGTTTTAATTGGGAATTGTGGAAGTTAAATAATAAACTGCTGAATGACGAGCAATTCACCAGACTAGTAGAAGAAGAAATTGGTAATATTTGTCAGGAGGACACCCACGAACTGGGTCAAGAATGGGAACTGTGTAAGCAACAAATTAAAATCAAAGCTATAGAAAAGGCCAGCTGCATACGGTTTCAAGAAAAACAAAATGAAATGCATTTAAGATCTTTGCTAGATAAATTGTTAGCCCTGGAGTGTAACACGCCAGGGTTATACATGGACGACGTTAGAAAAATAAACCAAAGACTTCAACTGAATGACGAAGACCGTTATCGCGGAGCACTGGTGCGTGCGAGAGCGGAAAAATTGGCCATGGATGAGACGCCGACAAAAAGATCGTTGGGAATAGAAAAAGCAAATGCAAGGCGAAATC
This sequence comes from Amblyomma maculatum, assembly GCF_055883805.1. NCBI lineage: Eukaryota > Metazoa > Arthropoda > Arachnida > Ixodida > Ixodidae > Amblyomma > Amblyomma maculatum. Next base: position 99,133,764 of record NC_139352.1, read on the forward strand.
ACGTGGCAGAGGTAGATTGGGCAGGACGCACAGAAACCGATAACGAAGGAATCGCGGAAGCTTTCCGGGAGTATTATGAAGAGCTATTTTCGTCCCGAGAGGTTAATTTGGACAGTTTTAAAGAATCCTTTCTTGACGCGATGCCAAAAATTGATGACGAACAAAAAGAAAGACTGGAGCGGCCAATAAGCGAAAAAGAAGTGCAGCAGGCAATAGAAAATTTAAACCCTGGGAAATCACCCGGGCCTGATGGCCTGAGTGCGGCTTTTTATAAAGCGTTCAAGCAACAGCTATCTCCTTTGTTGTGTGCCTTATTTAATGAAGCGTATGAGCTGAAGGCACTGCCTGCGTCTTTCGGATCGTCGCACACAGTACTTATTCCGAAAACTGACCAACCAGATAAGCTTAGGCAGTTGTTGTCTTACAGGCCCATTGCTCTGACAAACGTTGATTACAAGATTTATATGAAGGTGCTTGCTGGCAGACTACAAACGGTTATATGCGAACTAGTGGGCCCTCACCAAACGTGCGGTATCAAAGGGCGATCCATCTTTCAGAACATTCACAAAGCGAGAAGTGTGCTCGAATGCTGCGATGCAACTCATGCGTGTGTTGCTTTACTGCAGTTGGACTTGGAGAAAGCTTTTGATTGTGTGGCGCATGCTATTCTGTTCAGTATATTAGACCATGTTAATGTCGGCTCTGTTATTCGAGAGGGAGTGGCCTTGGCGTACCGTAACTGCACTACGAGATTAATTGTCAATAAGTCACTGGGGGCCCCCATCAACGTACGACGTTCGGTGCGCCAAGGTTGCCCCCTCAGCCCTCTTTTGTTCGGCATTTATATTGAAACATTGTGTTTAAGCATCCTACAAAACAATGACATTGATGGTTTTCGACTGCAGGAGTCAGAAGTCAAATTGCTGGCTTACGCAGACGACGTTGCGGTTTTTTGTGTGAATAAGGAGAGTATAAAGAGGACAGTGGAGGTGGTAAAACATTTTAGCAAAGTCACAGGGAGTAAAGTTCACTGGGGTAAGTGCCTGGGATTTTGGCACGGAGACTGGCAGCCGACCCCCAACACTTTCGCTAATGTGTCGTGGGTTACAACGCCTGCAAAGTACTTGGGTGTGCCCTTGGAATTTTACAAGGAAAGCGAGCCTTACTGGCTAGAGCAGGTCAGAGAAACCCGTGAAAGAGCGGAGAAATGGAAAAGCGCTCAATTATCAATATTTGCAAGAGCCGCAGTTTGCAACCTGTTTTTAATTAGTAAGTTATGGTATGTAATGCAAGTGTTGCATTGCTCCCGTGTAAATGTACAAAAATTGCATCGAGTTTTTGCGGTGTTTGTTTGGGCCTCGAGTTGGGAGAGGTGCAGTCGGACAAATTTGTTCCGGCAGGTGAAGCATGGAGGGCTTGGTCTGGGTCATTTGTTTGTGCGACAGATTGTCAACCGGTTTATGTTTTTTAGGGATGCCAGTGATCCATTCCTGCGCACAGTGTGTCAACAAAGACTTGGTCGAGCGTTGCCTGATTTCGTAGTTTATACGCAATGTATGCCGGGATCTCTTTTTGGATTCTTTAGGGAAATTGTTTTGAGCGTGAAATTCTTAAGCGCACGTTTTTCGAAAGAGTATTTAAGTAATGTTAACAGGAGAACATTATACAAGGATGTTTGTGAAGTGGTGTTCCCGGTGCCCTTGTACCGAGCTTTATACTATGGAGGCACAGGAAGTAATGTATTAAAACGCGTAAAGAAAATGCAAGTTGCTACGGGAGCTAAAACTTTTTTCTTTATGCTACACACCGGTAGTTTGAGTGTAAAATCATTTATGGAGGAAAAGGGTATTTTCCTACCGTGGGGGGCCCAATGTCTCATCTGCAAACAGCCAGAGACAATAGATCACGTGTTTTTGCATTGCTGGGAGGGGGTATATTTGTGGGATGTTCTGCAAAGGACAATTAAAAAACAGTTGCCACTTGATTCCCATGGCATTAGGTATTTGCCATTGGATAACCACGATGATATGCCGTTAGACCAGGTTATGTTAATGTGCCTCCACAGTATATGGCGCGCACGAATGGCTGGTTATCACTGCGATCCAGATGCACGCCCAGCCCGCATGTATTTCCGTGAAAGTGTGCAGCGATGACTCGACGTGCTTAAATTGCAACCATGTGCTCCTGAGTGGCTGTCAAAGCTGGAACCTTTGACGGTGCTCAAGGAATTTTAAAATGACAATGCCTGCCCCTCAGTGGGGGATAGGCAACGCGAACTAGCTTTGTGTACATATATTATTCCTTTGTTCCTGTTGTTTTTGTTTTCCAGTGCGTTGTATTTGTGTCAAAGTCAGGCAATAAAGAAAAAAAAAAAACGCGGGAGACCGGGGTTCTATTTCTCGACGGGGAGCTTAGTTTTTGTTTCTTTCTTTCATTATGCGCCATATCAGAACAGCACTTAGCCCTTCCCTTTGCCTCCTCGTTAGTATAGTGGCCAGTATCCCCGCCTGTCACGCGGGAGACCGGGGTTCTATTCCTCGACGGGGAGCTTAGTTTTTGTTTCTTTCTTCCATTATGCGGAATATCAGAACAGCACTTAGCCCTTCCCTTTGCCTCCTCGTTAGTATAGTGATTCTACTTCCGGCCACCGAGCTTGACGGACGTGTTCATCATGGGCTCCCAAGGAGCGGATTCAGCGGCCCAGCTGGGCCGTGGTATCAGGAGTATGGAAAGGCTTGCCAAGGATTATGAACTGGTTCTACCGCATCTGCCTACAGGTTCGAGTGTTTTACATACTGTTTTTTTGCATGGCGACATAAAAGCCAGGCCGTACCGGGTGGAGCACTTTCGAGACTCCCTCGCTCGTCTTTCACTGCTGCCGGAAGTGGTTGCCCTCGGGGCATACCAAATGAATCGCGTGTGGGCGGTAACGTTTAAAGGTGAAGAGGGGAAGGCGAAGATTTTGCAAGCCGAAGCTTTCGAAGTGAAGGAGCACCGATGCGTGGTCATTGACCCCTGTAACCAAGGCATCAGGTTAAAACTTTTCTGGCTGCTTCACGGCGTGCACGACGATGATGTGCGAGCGGCGTTGGCGGCTTTTGGAAAAGTCACCGAAATATCAAGAGAAAAGTGGAAAGTGCAAGGGTGTGTCGACAAGGCTTCAACGACAGGAACGGTCACGCTGAAGCTAAAAGTGGGCGTTACCATTGAGGACCTGCCCCATCAGCTTCGGGTCGCCGAGGACGTCGCACTCGTCCACGTCCCAGGCAGAGCCCCGCTTTGCCTCCGGTGCCGCGGGAAAGGTCATTTACGGCGTGAGTGTCGTGTGCCGCGCTGCGGGCTGTGTCGTCGCTACGGCCATGACAAGTTCCAGTGTGTGCGCACGTATGCCAACGTTGCAGGCCCCGTGCCGAGTGAAGTGGCAGGCGAGCACTTGATGGACGCAGTGGACGCCGAGGAAGCGAGCAGTGGAATCGCTGAGGAGGCAGAACAGAACGAACAGTCCTCTGAAAAGACCCCTGCCCCTAAAGAACACCGTGAATCAGAGTTGATAGTTCCGTTGTCGAATGTCGCTGGGACCGAGACACCCTCGAAAGAAGACGGCAAAGCCAGTGCTGCACGCCCAGCTTCGGCTACGCAACACAGTGAGGAACAGGGGGACACTGAAGCTGAGATGCCAGCTGCTTCTACCTTGCCTGTGAAGCGTGTGCACGAAGACAGTGTCAACGAGGGATCAACCCAAGGAGGAGCGGAAAACGAACAGTCTCCACTGAAGGCGGCCCCCCTTCGCCGGGCGTCCTTCAAGCCAAGGCCAAACGTGCCCCCAGACCGGAGAACTGTGTCACCTGTGCCTCCGCCATAGCGGGGGTGCCCTTTCCGGTCGAGACGTTACAAGCCCGGTCCATGATCGGGAGGAGCGCTTGGAACGACGGACGGACTCGCCAAAAAGGAAGAATGGTCATCCCGTGCAGCAGATCAACCGCAATGCTGTCTTTCTGCAAAAGCGATGTGAGTGATATAAGTTTCGCGATTTATAATTTCTTGAGATGGCGACCAATTTAACCACTAGCTTGCGCGTAGCCACGCTAAATGTGAGGGGGCTGTCAACGCGTCGGAGACAACTGCAGCTGAACCGCATTCTGCTGGAAAATGAAATTGATGTACCAGCAGTTCAAGAGAGCAAAATGGAAAGCGAACAACAAACACAGAAAATGGCTGGAATATATCGTTCTAGATATAGTGTTTGCGTTTGTCATGCGGTTGGAAGATCGGGGGGATGTGTCATTTTCATTCGAAATTGCATAGAGTGTGTGCAGTCTGTGTTCTCGTGTGAGAGTGGTCGGCTTTTGATATGTGATTTCAGTTTTTCTGGATTGGACTGGAGAGTGATCTGCGTTTATGCCCCGACTAGAACGTTTGAGCGCGAAGAGTTCTTTCACTATATGAAATCCTTCCTAATACATGAGAGGTGTGTTCTCCTGCTTGGAGACTTCAACTGTGTCTGTAGACCGGAAGATAGAACAACAGACCGTGTCCTTCGTGACAAGAGTGCAGAGTTACTTATTGACATTGTTATTGAGGCAGAGCTTGAAGATGCTGGCTGTATAATGACGCATGAAGGCCAAGCAAAGTTCACGCACTTTCAAGGTAGCTGTCATGCAAGGTTGGACCGAATATATGTTCCCATTGATTGTGTGCCCTTGTGCTCGGAATATCAAACACTTCCCATGAGCTTTAGTGACCACTCCCTCGTAATGATTACTCTAGGCATGAAAAGTAAGGCAACAACGTTCAATTGGGAGCTATGGAAATTTAATGAAAAACTGCTGCTGGATGAAGAGTTTACCACTAAAGTTAAAGAATATATTAAGCATATGTTACAAAATGACTCTAATTTTATACAAGCATGGGAGCAGTTTAAGTGCGAGATAAAGATAGCTGTTATTAACCGAGCATGCACTCTCCGACGTAAAGAAAGAGAACAAGAAAAAGAACTTCGTAGCACACTTGAATACATGCTTAGCATGGAGAGCGTTAAGCCTGGCTTGTTCGCCCAAGATATTAAAAAGATAAAAACCAAACTTGAGGTGATGGACGAAGAGAAGTATCGCAGTGCGGTGATAAGGGCACGCAGCGAAAAATTGTGGCTCCGAGAGACGCCCACGAAAAGGGCACTTAGTGACGAAAAAAGGTACGCAGTGTCAAAAGAGATAAAAGAAATCTGCTATCAGAACGTAGTCACCTCGGAAAAAAAAAACGATTGAACGGGCGTTTGTAGAATTTTACAGCGAATTGTTTAGCCTGAAAACACCGGACATTGAACGCTTCAGAAAAGACTTTCTGTCGCTGATGCCAAGAGTAGAAGAAGAAGTGGCGCAGACACTTGAAGCAAGTATTACTTCTGAGGAAATTGAGGCCGCTATCGGGGAATTAAATTCCAGTAAGTCACCCGGACCAGATGGTCTTGGTGCTGCCATATACAAGGCCTTTCCAACTGAAATGGCTGTTTTACTGGAAAGAGTTATTAGTGAATGCTACGAAAAGAACTTACCTCCTCCGTCTTTTGGAATGTCACACATTGTATTAATCCCGAAAACAGATGACCATGTTAAGCTTCAGTCTGTAGCGTCTTACCGTCCTATAAGTCTAACGAATGTTGACTATAAAATTTACATGAAAGTATTAGGGCGACGACTCCAACGTGTAATTACTTCTCTTGTAGGCCCACATCAGACATGCGGTATAAAAGGAAGGACCATTTTTACTAACATACACGCAGCAAGGAGTGTACTCGAATGTTGTGACGCGATGCATGACCACGTAGCCATGATGCAATTAGACCTCCACAAAGCATTTGATAAAGTGGTACATGAAATTTTGTTCTCTGTTTTAGAGTATGTCAATGCTGGTTCCGTGATTACAAAGGGCGTGAAAATGGTTTACGAGTGCTGTTCAGCGAGACTGGTCGTGAATAAGCAGTTAACTGATCGTATACCTGTTCAGTCGTCAGTAAGGCAGGGCTGTCCTCTGTCTCCCCTTTTGTTTGCGCTTTATCTGGAGCCTTTCTGTCTAAGATTGCTTACAAGGCCAAACATACGCGGTTATAGATTTTTTCAAAGTGAAGTTCGGGTTTTGGCATACGCGGACGATATTGCGGTTTTTTGTACTGACCATGAGAGCGTGCAAGAAGTTGTAAAAGAAGCCACTGCCTTTTGCACTGCAAGTGGAAGTGAAATTAGTTGGCCAAAGTGTTTAGGATTTTGGCACGGAAACTGGCAATACGCGCCTGAACTGTTCTCCAGTATGCAATGGACAATAACGCCAGGCAATTACCTTGGTGTGCCACTAAAGCACTACCGTGAAAGCAAGGAATGTTGGGCCGGTGAAGTTGAGCAAGTGAAAACCCAAACAAACAAATGGGGAGGACATAACTTTTCTATGTTCGCAAGAGCTACCGTTTGCAATATGTTCCTAGTTGCAAAAATTTTTTACATGCTGCAAGTGTTATCTATGTCAAGAATCTCTGTTCAAAAACTGCATAGGGTATTTGCCACGTTTGTGTGGGCTTCAACATGGGAGCGTACCAGTCGATGCAATCTTTTTCATACGGTGCATAACGGTGGTCTGGGCTTGTCACATTTATACTTAAAGCAGATTGTAACCAGGTTCTTTTTTTTGCGCGAACAAAGCGATGTTTTTCATAGAACGGTAATCCAAGTGCGATTGCGTGATTCACTGCCGGAATATGTAGTTTCGACTATGTCTACAGGGCCAATGGCTCTAAGTGCTTTTCTTCGCGAAGTTGTCGCGTCCTTCCAAATAGTGAAGGCGAGATTTTCAAATGAGTATATGTGTACTGTTACGCGAAAACGGCTGTACAAAGATTTATTGGAAACCTTTTTACCTGTGCCTCTTTATCGCGCTGTATATGCTTTGGGTCCGGAGCGGGACGTGTTGAAGAGACTGAAAAGAATGCCCATCAGATCGTCCGCTAAATCTTTCTTTTTTCAATTGCATACCGGCACTCTTCCGGTGAAGCCATGGCTGGAAAGCAAAGGCCTTTTCGTGCCTTGGTCTGCTGACTGTTTAATTTGCAATAAGCTGGAAACCATAGAGCATATTTTCCTTGATTGTCACGATGCGGTTTTTTTGTGGGACGTGCTGCAGCGCACTATTAAAAAGGACTTACCAATAACGCCGTTTGGCATACGCTACCTTCCATGCGCCCAGCCAGGAGAAGTGCCCAGTGATTTATTGATGGTCTTGTGTATGCACAGCATATGGAGAACGCGGATGGATGTTCGGCATGAGCATGTTGTCGTACACCCAGCCCATCAATACTTTGTTGAAAGTGTAATGTACACGCGTGATGTTTTCGGAGGGCAATCTGAACCCCCGGATTGGCTGCCAGTCTTGGACAAGCTCATGTCACCTAATCCATTTTATCACAAGAAACCTGTAAGAAAGTGACTTGTGTTTTTAATTCCATGCGACTTTTCATCGTTCTTTGTAGTTGCCAAGTCGGTAATAAAAAAAAAATCCTCTTAGTATAGTGGCCAGTATCCCCGCCTATCACGCGGGAGACCAGGGTTCGATTCCCCGACGGGGAGCTTAGTTTTTGTTTCTTTTTTTGCATTCTGCGCCATTTCAGATCAGCGCTGCCGTTTCCGCTGCGCCTCCTCGTTAGTATAGTGGCCAGTATCCCCGCCTATCACGCGGGAGACCGGGGTTCGATTCCGCGACGGGGAGCTTAGTTTTTGTTTATTTTTTGCATTCTGCGCCATTTCAGATCAGCGCTGCCGTTTTCCCTGCGCCTCCTCGTTAGTATAGTGGCCAGTATCCCCGCCTGTCACGCGGGAGACCGGGGTTCGATTCCCCGACGGGGAGCTTAGTTTTTGTTTCTTTTTTTGCATTCTGCGCCATTTCAGATCAGCGCTGCCGTTTCCCCTCCGCCTCCTCGTTAGTATAGTGGCCAGTATCTCCGCCTATCACGCGGGAGACCGGGGTTCGATTCCCCGACGGGGAGCTTAGTTTTTGTTTCTTCTTTGCATTCTGCGCCATTTCAGATCAGCGCTGCCGTTTTCCCTGCGCCTCCTGGTTAGTATAGGGTTTCCACTTCCGGCCACCGAGCGTGACGGACGTGATTATCATGGGCTCCCAAGGAGCGGATTTAGCGGCCCAGCTTGGCCGTGGTATCAGGAGCACGGAAAGGCCTACCAAGGATTATGAACTGGTTCTACCGCATCTGCCTACAGGTTCGAGTGTTTTACATACTGTTTTTTTGCATGGCGACATAAAAGCCAGGCCGTACCGGGTGGAGCCCTTTCGAGACTCCCTCACTCGTCTTTCACTGCTGCCGGAAGTGGTTGCCCTCGGGGCATACCAAATGAATCACGTGTGGGCGGTAACGTTTAAAGGTGAAGAGGCGAAAGCGAAGATTTTGGAAGCCCAAGCTATTGAAGTGAAGGAACACCGCTGCGTAGTCATTGACCCCTGTAACCAAGGCATCAGGCTGAAGCTTTTCTGGCTGCTTCACGGCGTGCAAGACGATGATGTGCGAGCGGCGTTGGCAGCTTTTGCAAAAGTGACTGAAATTTCAAGAGACAAGTGGAAAGTACAAGGGTGTGTCGACAAGGCTTCAACGACACGAACGGTCACGCTGAAGCTAAAAGTGGGCGTTACCATTGAGGACCCGCCGCATCAGCTTCGGGTCGCCGAGGACGTCGCACTCGTCCACGTCCCAGGCAGAGCCCCGCTTTGCCTCCGGTGCCGCGGGAAAGGTCATTTACGGCGTGAGTGTCGTGTGCCGCGCTGCGGGCTGTGTCGTCGCTACGGCCATGACAAGTTCCAGTGTGTGCGCACGTATGCCAACGTTGCAGGCCCCGTGCCGAGTGAAGTGGCAGGCGAGCACTTGATGGACGCAGTGGACGCCGAGGAAGCGAGCAGTGGAATCGCTGAGGAGGCAGAACAGAACGAACAGTCCTCTGAGAAGACCCCTGCCCCTAAAGAACACTGTGAATCAGAGTTGATAGTTCCGTTTTCGAATGTCGCTGGGACCGAGACCCCCTCGAAAGAAGACGGCAAAGCCAGTGCTGCACGCCCAGCCTCGGCTACGCAACACAGTGAGGAACAGGGGGACACTGAAGCTGAGATGCCAGCTGCTTCTACCTTGCCTGTGAAGCGTGTGCACGAAGACAGTGTCAACGAGGGATCAACCCAAGGAGGAGCGGAAAACGAACAGCCTCCACTGAAGGCGGCCCCCCTTCGCCGGGCGTCCTTCAAGCCAAGGCCAAACGTGCCCCCAGACCGGAGAACTGTGTCACCTGTGCATCCGCCATAGCGGGGGTGCCCTTTCCGGTCGAGACGTTACAAGCCCGGTCCATGATCGGGAGGAGCGCTTGGAACGACGGACGGACTCGCCAAAAAGGAAGAATGGTCATCCCATGCAACAGATCAACCGCAATGCTGTCTTTCTGCAAAAGCGATGTGAGTGATATATGTTTCGCGATTTATAATTTCTTGAGATGGCGACCAGTTTAACCACTAGCTTGCGCGTAGCCACGCTAAATGTGAGGGGGCTGTCAACGCGTCGGAGACAACTGCAGCTGAACCGCATTCTGCTGGAAAATGAAATTGATGTACTAGCAGTTCAAGAGAGCAAAATGGAAAGCGAACAACAAACAGAGAAAATGGCTGAAATATATCGTTCTAGATATAGTGTTTGCGTTTGTCATGCGGTTGGAAGATCGGGGGGATGTGTCATTTTCATTCGAAATCGCATAGAGTGTGTGCAGTCTGTGTTCTCGTGTGAGAGTGGTCGGCTTTTGATATGTGATTTCAGTTTTTCTGGATTGGACTGGAGAGTGATCTGCGTTTATGCCCCGACTAGAACGTTTGAGCGCGAAGAGTTCTTTCACTATATGAAATCTTTCTTAATACATGAGAGGCGTGTTCTCCGGCTTGGAGACTTCAACTGTGTCTGTAGACCGGAAGATAGAACAACAGACCGTGTCCTTCGTGACAAGAGTGCAGAGTTACTTATTGACATTGTTATTAAGGCAGAGCTTGAAGATGCTGGCTGTATAATGACGCATGAAGGCCAAGCAAAGTTCACGCACTTTCAAGGTAGCTGTCATGCAAGGTTGGACCGAATATATGTTCCCATTGATTGTGTGCCCTAGTGCTCGGAATATGAAACACTTCCCATGAGCTTTAGTGACCACTCCGTCGTAATGATTACTCTAGGCATGAAAAGTAAGGCAACAACGTTCAATTGGGAGCTATGGAAATTTAATGAAAAACTGCTTCTGGATGAAGAGTTTACCACTAAAGTTAAAGAATATTGACGCATATAGAAGACGACGCAAAAGATGACATCTGAGACGACAAGCGCGAGCCTGGAAGTGAAAGAAGCTTGAACGCAAGACTTGTTCTGGTCGACCATTCAAACCATCTATCGCTAGTTTCTCCTTGGTGTTCTACCGAGACGTGACACTGGCGGAGCGCGCTGGGGTATGCATAGGACTCCTTCCGGCAGTCCACAGCGGATCCCAAACGTCGACACGCCTGTCCATCGTGCTAGCCGCCGCCTTCTAGGCCTAGCGCCGGAGTACAGTCACCTACCGAACGACTCCTCAAACGCCCAAGTTCCTCAGACCTCCCAAGTCATGGCACATACCAACCCTACGCCGGTGACTCTACAGAACACCAAGGTGCCAGAGTGCTTTCGCGGGGAAGCGTTTGAAGATGTGGAGGACTGGCTCGACCAGTTTGAGCGAGTGGCCAAGATAAACCAGTGGAACGCAGACCAGAAGCTTTGTAATGTTTATTTTGCCCTTCAGGATAATGCTAGAACGTGGCTTGAAAACCACGAGGCCAGCTTATCCACATGGGATGACTTCCGCTGCCAGCTGGTCGACACTTTCGCGAGAATTGACCGACGGGACAATGCGCTGCGCCTGCTTGAAGTGCGCATCCAGAAGCCAATTGAGAGCGTGGCTATGTTTGCGGAAGACATGGCTCGCCTTTTTCGCCGTGCCGACCCTGATATGAGTGAGCCAAGGAAGCTACGGCATCTCATGCATGGTGTAAAAGAACAGGTGTTTGCCGGCTTGGTACGCAACCCACCTAAAACGGTGAGAGAGTTCGTTAAGGACGCTACTGCTATAGAGCGAGCCCTACAAGACCGGTGCCTCCAGTACAACCGACCCGTTAACTGTGCTTCGACGACTGCGGCGGCGCTGAATGCAACCGATAGGACCGCTCTTCGAGACCTCATTAAAGAAATTGTCCTTGAGGAGCTTCAGCGAATTACGGCTACGAAGGCTCAGTCATCACAGGCCCTTGTGGAAACCGTCAGGAATGAAATTCGGTATGCCTTATCACCGTCTGCACCATGTAACCAGTCTCACCCCGTCGACAACGCGGCAGCTATTTCGGAGCCATACCACGCTCCACAACCAGTCAGCTTCACGGCCGACGTCCCTGCACCTTACCAGGAGCAGCAACATGAGAGCTATGCCGCAGTCCTTCGTCGCCCGCCTCCAGACTACGCCCCACCGAGCTCATCGAGCCGTCAGGAGACGCGACTCTTCCACGGACCTCAGTGGGCGCCTTCCAGGCGCTTTCAACCACGCCGAACTGACAGGTGGCGCAGTTATGATAACCGGCCACTCTGTTTCTACTGCGGACAACCTGGCCACGTGTATCGGTACTGCCGCTACCGCGAAGAGGGGCAAGCCTTTCCGCCTGCTTCTTCTCGCCAACACTTCAATGCCGACACTGCCCAAATCGAGGACGATCCTCCGGTCAGCAGGGAAAACAAGTCCCGGGGCTTCCGCCGCCGCTCCTCCCCATCACCACAGCGTTATCCTTCGCCAATGCGCCGTAGCATTGCTGACGTTAGCGGACAGCGGTCCCCGAGCCCTCACCGGGGAAACTAACAGCCGCAACCTCGCGAGGGGAGGTTGCAACCAGTCGAAAAATGCCAAACCCCTCACCACCGCCGCAACCGCCGACAACCTGTGCTTCTGACGCCGCTGTTAACATTAACATTGACATCGCCGCACTACCGCCGAAAATGCCGCCTACATTACCGCCGAAAATGCCGCACCAGATGAGCAGCCCTGACGACGAAGCTGACAGCGCCGACCTTGCTGCACTTCCGCCGCAGATGCCGAAAAAGACGAACAACCTGGATGAAATTGTTAGTGCTGACCTCGCCGTTTCTATTGACGGGCTGGAGGTACATGCTCTAGTGGATACCGGAGCGGATTTTTCAATTATTAGCCAGAAACTGGCTGACACGCTGCGTAAAGTAAGAACCGAATGGACTGGGCCAGTAATTAGAAGTGCTGGGGGTCAGCTACTGGCACCGACAGGGAAGTGCCCGGATAGCAATAGGAAACGCGGTGTTTGTCGGCAGTTTCGTTATTCTCCCTGACTGTTGCAAAGACCTCATCTTGGGCATGGACTTTCTGCGCCTTCATGGGGCTGTAATCAGCATTCGAGATAGCGTCGTTGCCTTCACCAAGAATCATGGAGACCTTGGTTATGCGGAAGTACCACTGATGCCCTTACGCGTCGCCAAGGAGACGGTGACATTACCTCCGCGATCATGCTCTCTTGTTCAAGTGAAGTGCGACGTGGCGCATACCGGCGATGGAATCGCCGAAAGGGCAGTCACCCTGGTACTAAGCCGAGGTGTTTCTATAGCTCGGGGGCTAGTCAACTTGACCGATGGACAGACCGAAGTGCTGCTGACAAACTTCAGCGACGAGCGTCAGCAAATTCCGAAAGGCACAACTGTGGCCTTTTTCGACAGCATCCTAAATGCGCAGCACTGCTTCTCACCGCAACAGGAAGAGCCCATGAGCAAGACGCCCGTAACCATCGTCGATGTGAGTCCAAATTTGTCTTCTTCAGAACGGGACCGCCTTTTGGATCTCATAGATCAATTTCGAGACTGCTTTGCTTCCGAATCACGGGTCGGCCAAACGCCTTTGACAAAACATCGAATCATTACGGATGACTCGATTCGCCCAATTCGACAAAATCCTTACCGTGTGGCTCCGAAAGAACGCGAAGCCATTCAGCGCCAGGTGGCCGAAATGCTTAGAGACGACGTTATCCAGCCGTCACAGAGCCCCTGGGCTTCCCCCGTGGTGCTTGTTAAAAAGAAGGACGGCAGCTTACGATTTTGCATAGACTACCGCAAGCTCAACCAAGTGACTAAAAAAGACGTGTACCCTCTTCCTCGCATCGACGATTCCCTTGATCGCCTACGAAATGCACGTTACTTCTCATCAATGGGCTTGAAAAGTGGATATTGGCAGATAGAAGTAGATGAGAGGGATCGGGAGAAGACAGCATTCGTCACTCCCGACGGATTGTATGAGTTCAAGGTGCTTCCGTTCGGTTTGTGCTCTGCACCAGCAACATTTCAGAGGCTGATGGACACTGTGCTCTCGGGACTTAAGTGGCAAACATGCCTGGTGTATCTTGACGACGTGATTGTGTTTTCGGCCACATTTGAAGAGCATCTACGCCGTTTGCTAGCTGTGTTTCAGGCCATACGATCTGCAGGCCTCACCCTAAAGCCCGAGAAGTGCCACTTCGATTACGAGGAGCTGCAGTTCTTAGGCCACGTCGTTAGCCAAGAAGGTGTGCGGCCTGATCCTGAGAAGCTATCCGCAGTCGCCAAGTTCCCAACACCTACGGACAAAAAGACATTACGGCGCTTCCTGGGTCTTTGCGCCTATTACCGTCGGTTTATTGCTGGCTTCTCACGAATTGCCTGGCCATTAACTTCGTTGACGCGTGACAACGCTGTCTTTAGCTGGGGTGAAGAACAGCAACAAGCTTTTAATGAGCTGCGGAGACGTTTACAGACACCACCTGTTCTGGCACACTTTGATGACGACGCCCCTACACTGCTTCATACGGATGCCAGCAACGAGGGCTTAGGTGCTGTGCTGGTGCAGCGCCAGGATGGTGTGGAAAAAGTAATTGCTTACGCCAGCAGGACCCTATCTAAAGCGGAAGCGAACTACTCGACAACCGAAAAAGAATGCCTTGCAGTGGTATGGGCGGTTATGAAGTTCCGCCCTTATTTGTACGCTCGCCCCTTTGAAGTCGTTAGCGACCATCACTCTCTCTGTTGGCTGACGAACCTAAAGGACCCTTCAGGGAGACTCGCGCGTTGGAGCCTGCGATTACAAGAATTTGACATGGCCATTATTTACAAATCTGGAAGGAAGCACACGGATGCTGATTGCCTTTCCCGAGCGCCGGTCGAACCTTCCACTATGACCGATGAAGGCACTGCGTTTTTAGGTGTCATAGATGACGCAACGCTTTCCCAACAGCAGCGAGAGGACCAGCAATTGCTCTCTCTTATTGATTTCTTGGAAAAGCGAACTACGGTTGTGCCCAAGGCTTTCGCCCGAGTAATGCCTTCGTTCTTTATTCGCAACAACGTACTTTACAAGAAGAACTTCCGCCCAGGGGGAAACAGTCATTTACTCGTCGTCCCATCAGCTCTCCGCAGTGAAGTTTTGCAAGCGTGTCACGACGAGCCAACCGCCGGTCACCTAGGCTACACCCGCACTTTGGCTAGAGTGCAGCATGGATACTACTGGCCAAAACTGCCGGCGACAGTGAAACACTATGTACGTACGTGCATAGACTGCCAGCGCCGTAAATCACCTCCTGTAGAACCAGCTGGCCTACTCCACCCTCTTCAAGTGCCAAAGACACCTTTTAAACAAATCGGCATGGACCTCCTGGGACCATTTCCGACGTCCACAGCCGGGAATAAATGGATAATTGTCGCCACAGATTATCTAACCCGCTACGCGGAGACCAAGGCTCTGCCAAGGGGTACCGCCACTGAAGCAGCTCGGTTCTTCATTGAGAACATTGTCCTGAGGCATGGCGCCCCGGCACTCATTATAACAGACCGAGGAACTGCATTTACGGCCGAACTTTTGGAGACCGTTCTCCGCCTCAGTGGCACCAGTCATCGTAAAACTACAGCCTATCACCCCCAAACCAATGGGTTGACCGAACGTCTCAATAAGACCATCGCAGACATGCTTTGCATGTACGTCGACGTGAACCACAAGAATTGGGACGAAATTCTTCCCTACGTCACGTTCGCCTACAATACGGCACGCCAAGACACCACTCGTATGACACCATTCAGCCTCCTTCACGGGCAACCAGTAACAACTATGCTGGATGCAATGTTGCTCCCAAATGCTGACACCGATGATCTCGATCAGGACGCCGAGGAATTCGCTCAACGTGCAGAGGAAGCTCGACAACTAGCGCGTGTGCGAATCAAAAATCAGCAAGAGCATGATGCACGACGCTACAATCAGAGACACCGACATGTCATGTACGAACCTGGCGACAAAGTGTGGCTCTGGACTCCTATTCGCCGCCGTGGACTCTCCGAAAAATTATTGCGGCGATACTTCGGGCCCTATGTTGTCCAGCGACGTTTAACCGACGTCACTTATGAGGTGGTGCCAGACAAGGTGTCGACATCAAAGCGACGCCAGCAACAAGCAGACGTCGTCCACGTTGTGCGTATGAAGCCGTACAACTCGGACTGACCTCATCGAGACGATGCTTCCTGAGGAGGGGGGCAAATGACGCATATAGAATACGACGCAAAAGATGACATCTGAGACGACAAGCGCGAGCCTGGAAGTGAAAGAACCTTGAACGCAAGACTTGTTCTGGTCGACCATTCAAACCATCTATCGCTAGGTTCTCCTTGGTGTTCTACCGAGACGTGACAATATATTAAGCATATGTTACAAAATGACTCTAATTTTATACAAGCATGGGAGCACTTTAAGTGCAAGATAAAGATAGCTGCTATTGACCGAGCATGCACTCTCCGACGTAAAGAAAGAGAACAAGAAAAAGAAATTCGTAGCACACTTTAATACATGCTTAGCATGGAGACCGTTAAGCCTGGCTTGTTCGCCCAAGAGTTTAAAAAGATAAAAACCAAACTTGAGGTGATGGACGAAGAGAAGTATCGCGGTGCGGTGATAAGGGCACGCAGCGAAAAATTGTGGCTCGGAGAGACGCCCACGAAAAGGGCACTTAGTGACGAAAAAAGGTACGCAGTGTCAAAAGAGATAAAAGAGATCTGCTATCAGAACGTAGTTACCTGGGAAAAAAAACAATTGAACGGGCGTTTGTAGAATTTTACAGCGAATTGTTTAGCCTGAAAACACCGGACATTGAACGCTTCAGAAAAGACTGTGTCGCTGATGCCAAGAGCAGAAGACGAAGTGGCGCAGACACTTGAAGCAAGTATTACTTGCGAGGAAATTGAGGCCGCTATCGGGGAATTAAATTCCAATAAGTCACCTGGACCAGATGGTCTTGTTGCTGCCATATACAAGGCCTTTCCAACTGAAATGGCTGTTTTACTGGAAAGAGTTATTAGTGAATGCTACGAAAAGAAGGTACCTCCTCCGTCTTTTCGAATGTGACACATTGTACTAATCCCGAAAACAGATGACCATGTTAAGCTTCAGTCTGTAGCGTCTTACCGTCCTATAAGTCTAACGAATGTTGACTATAAAATTTACATGAAAGTATTAGGGCGACGACTCCAACGTGTAATTACTTCTCTTGTAGGCCCACATCAGACATGCGGTATAAAAGGAAGGACCATTTTTACTAACATACACACAGCAAGGAGTGTACTCGAATGTTGTGACGCGATGCATGACCACGTAGCCATGACGCAATTAGACCTCCACAAAGCATTTGATAAAGTGGTACATGAAATTTTGTTCTCTGTTTTAGAGTATGTCAATGCTGGTTCCGTGATTACAAAGGGCGTGAAAATGGTTTACGAGTGCTGTTCAGCGAGACTGGTCGTGAATAAGCAGTCAACTGATCGTATACCTGTTCAGTCGTCAGTAAGGCAGGGCTGTCCTCTGTCTCCCCTTTTGTTTGCGCTTTATCTGGAGCCTTTCTGACTAAGATTGCTTACAAGGCCAAACATACGCGGTTATAGATTTTTTCAAAGTGAAGTTCGGGTTTTGGCATACGCGGACGATATTGCGGTTTTTTGTACTGACCATGAGAGCGTGCAAGAAGTTGTAAAAGAAGCCACTGCTTTTTGCACTGCAAGTGGAATTGAAATTAGTTGGGCAAAGTGTTTAGGATTTTGGCACGGAAACTGGCAATACGCGCCTGCATTATTCTCCAGTATGCAATGGACAACAACGCCAGGCAATTACCTTGGTGTGCCACTAAAGCATTACCGTGAAAGCAAGGAATGTTGGGCCGGTGAAGTTGAGCAAGTGAAAACCCTAACAAACAAATGGGAGGACATAACTTTTCTATGTTCGCAAGAGCTACCGTTTGCAATATGTTCCTAGTTGCAAAAATTTTTTACATGCTGCAAGTGTTATCTATGTCAAGAATCTCTGTTCAAAAACTGCATAGAGTATTTGCCACGTTTGTGTGGGCTTCAACATGGGAGCGTACCAGTCGATGCAATCTTTTTCATACGGTGCATAACGGTGGACTAGGCTTGTCACATTTATACTTAAAGCAGATTGTAACAAGGTTCTTTTTTTTGCGCGAACAAAGCGATGTTTTTCTTAGAACGGTAATCCAAGTGCGATTGCGTGATTCACTGCCGGAATATGTAGTTTCGACTATGTCTACAGGGACAATGGCTCTAAGTGCTTTTCTTCGCGAAGTTGTCGCGTCCTTCCAAATAGTGAAGGCGAGATTTTCAAATGAGTATATGTGTACTGTTACGCGAAAACGGCTGTACAAAGATTTATTGGAAACCTTTTTACCTGTGCCTCTTTATCGCGCTGTATATGCTTTGGGTCCGGAGCGGGACGTGTTGAAGAGAGTGAAAAGAATGCCCATCAGATCGTCCGCTAAATCTTTCTTTTTTCAATTGCATACCGGCACCCTTCCGGTGAAGCCATGGCTGGAAAGCAAAGGCCTTTTCGTGCCTTGGTCTGCTGACTGTTTAATTTGCAAAAAGCTGGAAACCATAGAGCATATTTTCCTTGATTGTCACGATGCGGTTTTTTTGTGGGACGTGCTACAGCGTACTATTAAAAAGGACTTACCAATAACGCCGTTTGGCATACGCTACCTTCCATGCGCCCAGCCAGGAGAAGTGCCCAGGGATTTATTAATGGTCTTGTGTATGCACAGCATATGGAGAACGCGCATGGATGTTCGCCATGAGCATGTTGTCGTACACCCAGCCCATCAATACTTTGTTGAAAGTGTAATGTACACGCGTGATGTTTTCGGAGGGCAATCTGAACCCCCAGATTGGCTGCCAGTCTTGGACAAGCTCATGTCACCTAATCCATTCTACCACAAGAAACCTGTAAGAAAGTGACTTGTGTTTTTAATTCCATGCGACATTTCATCGTTCTTTGTAGTTGCCAAGTAGGTAATAAAGAAAA
Organism: Amblyomma maculatum; assembly: GCF_055883805.1. Classification (NCBI taxonomy): domain Eukaryota; kingdom Metazoa; phylum Arthropoda; class Arachnida; order Ixodida; family Ixodidae; genus Amblyomma; species Amblyomma maculatum. Next base: position 99,152,243 of record NC_139352.1, read on the forward strand.
AAAATCCACGTTAGTATAGTGGCCAGTATCCCCGCCTGTCACGCGGGAGACCGGGGTTCGATTCCCCGACGGGGAGCTAAGGTTTTGTTTCTTTCTTCCATTATGCGCCATATCAGAACAGCACTTAGCCTCTTCCCTGCACCTCCTCGTCAGTATAGTGGCCAGTATCCCCGCCTGTCACGCGGGAGACCGGGGTTCGATTCCCAGACGGGGAGCTTAGTTTTTGTTTCTTTCTTCCATTATGTGCCATATCAGAACAGCACTTAGCCTCTTGCCTGCGCCTCCTCGTTAGTATAGTGGCGAAACTCAAAACAACAGGAAAAAAGGAATAATATATGTACATAAAGGTAGCTTGCGTTGCCTAACACCCACTGAGGGGCATGCATTGTCATGTTAAAATTCCTTGAGCACCGTCAAAGGTTCCAGCTTTGACAGCCACTCAGGAGCACATGGTTGCAATTTAAGCACGTCGAGCCATCGCTGCACAGTTTCACGGAAATACACGCGGGCTGGCCGTGCATCTGGATCCAGTGCGGTGTATTTGTGTCAAAGCCAGGCAATAAAGAAAAAAAAAAGTATAGTGGCCAGTATCCCCGCCTGTCAGGCGGGAGACCGGAGTTCGATTCCCCGACGGGGAGCTTAGTTTTTGTTTCTTTTTTTCCTTCTGCGCCATTTCAGAACAGCGCTTGCAGTCTTCTCTGCGCCTCCTCGTTAGTATAGTGGCGATTCTGCTTCCGGCCACGCCAGTGAACGGACGCAGGATGCAGGGCTCCTCAGGAGCGGCTTCAGCGGCCATGTCAGGCCGCGGTAACAGGACTGCGGAACAGGACAATACTTACCAGGTTGTTTTGCCTGCACTGCCAACAGGTCGGTTTGTTTTGAATACGGTTTTTTTGCACGCCGATATCAGGGCCCGCCCGTACCGGGTGGAAGGTTTCCGCGACGCTTTGGCACAGCATTCGCTGATCCCCGATGTTGTTGCGATGGGGGCATATCGGATGAGCCACGTCTGGGCTGTCACTCTCAAGGATTCTGAAGCGGTGACCAAGCTTGTTAGTGTAGGCGAGTTGTGTGTGAAAAACGGTCGCCGCTTGGTAATTGACCCGGCGAACCAGGATGTGCGGCTGAAACTTCACTGGCTGCTACACAACGTGCCAGACGAGGATGTTCGTGCTGCCTTTGCGCCGTACGGAAAGGTATCCAAAGTTACACGGGAGCGCTGGCGAGTTAAATGTATGTTAGAAAAGGGCTCAACTACTAGACTCGTCACGCTGAAGCTGAAAGCTGGCATGAAGCTCGACGACCTGCCGCATCAGCTGAATGTTAGCGGTGAGCTGGCGATCGTTATTGTGCCAGGCAGACCCCCGCTGTGCCTACGCTGCCGGAGTACGGGTCACATACGCAAAGAGTGCCGGGTTCCTCGCTGCGGAACCTGTCGACGGTTCGGGCATGAAGACAGCCAGTGTGCTCGTACCTACGCTAGCATTGCCGGACCTGGGACCAGCGAAGACTCGTCGGAGTTGATAATGGACGAGGTGGATGCGGAGGAGGCTGCTGACATAAGAGGTCAGTCAACAAAACAGGACGCGCCTTCCATGACTGTTTTAACAAAGCATAAGGTGACGGTGCCCAGTCAAGAGAGTGAAACTCTGCAAGCCTTGCAAGATCCGTCAAAGGACCATGAAGGCGCGTCAAAGGAAGCATCAGAAGATGTAATCAATTTTTCTGACGCTGAGCAGCATCTCAGCACTGAGCCTTCCTGTACTGATGCCATGGAGGTTGGGCCGGAGACAGCAGCCTTTATTGCCGCGAAACGTCCACACGAAGAAAGCGTCGAGGGGACTCAGCTGCCAGGCGGTGTTAGTGGTGAGCCGCCGCCGAAAACTTCGGGCATCCGAAGAGCAACGTTAAGACCGAAGCCGAACTTCTCGGCTGACACGCGGCAGGCGGGGAAACCGCCTCCGTAGGTTTTGTGGTGTCCTGAGCGATTTGTGGGTCGGCTCCCTACCGACCAGCGTCAGGAACATTCTGCAACCAAGCGGGGTGTGTGTGAGCAAAAATGACAGACGGTGCTTGGACTTCGTTTGTATGCAGCCCGACGTTCTGCTGGGAGGACAATACATGCACACATATGCCACTGTTCTTCAGAAGCGGAGGCCACGCAATCATGAAGGTAGGCACCATGCGGGTACGGGCGTCTCTCGCTAATACATGACTCTCAAGCTTAATTCGCCGTTACACGTAGCTACTTTGAATGTCAGAGGGCTGGGAGCGAGAAGGCGACAATGCCAGCTCAGTCGCCTCCTTTTAGATAATGATATAGATGTAGCAGCTGTGCAAGAGTCAAAGATTGAGAGCCAAGAAAGCACTGACCGTATGGTGGCTTCTTTTCAAGCAAACTTTTACGTGTGTGTATGCCATTCTGTTGGTGTATCGGGTGGATGCCTTTTATTTATACGTAACACGCTGGGAGTAAGCGTAGAGTTCGTTTTTGCCTGTCCAAGTGGTCGGCTTTTGGTTACAGATTTTACCTACTGTAATTTATGCTGGCGTGTGTTGTGTTTGTATGTTCCCAATTCAGAACGCGAACGTGAATTGTTTTTTGAGTCTATTGAATCGTGGTTGAAGGTCGACAAAATCTTGCTTGTACTTGGTGACTACAACTGTTTGTGCGCAGCTGTGGACCGAGCGGCTAAGTGTAAACCTCGAAGAGACAGAAGCTCCGAGCAGTTGAATGCACTTGTGCATGAATACGGCCTTGAGGACGTTGGTAGTGTGTTCTCCACTGGAAACCAACCAGAGTTCACGCACTTTCAGCGAGATAGCCATGCTCGATTGGACAGGGTGTATGCCTCGGTAGATCTTGTTTCCCTATGTACTGCATATGAGGTCAAACCTGTGTCTTTCAGCGATCATTGTCTCGTGAGTGCAGTGTTTGGTCGCAAAGGAAAGAAATCGCGCTTTAACTGGTACCTATGGAAACTGAATGCCAAACTTCTCGCCGATGAAGAGTTCCTTACGGAAGTTAAGACCTTGTTTGAAAATCGTCTTGCTATGCGACCAGTAAGTTTTGCAGAGGAATGGGATAGGTTCAAAGAGTGGGTCAAATTGAAATCCATAGAAAAGAGCAGTAAGGTGCGGCATAAAGAGAAAGATAAAGAAAAAGAACTGAATGAACAACTCCAGTTTTTTTTTTGAGCATGGAAAGTTCTGTGCCAGGGCATTTCGCCAGTAAAATACGAGAGATAAAAAGTGAGTTGGAAACAATCGACAGCGAAAGATACACAGCGGCTGTCATACGTGCAAGGGCTGAAAAACTTTGGGCAGGAGAAGTGCCGACAAAACGAGCGCTAGCAGACGAGAAAAGATACGCCTGCCAGAAAGAAATAAGGAGTATTAGGTATGCCGGCCATATCACAGAAGATGCTAAACATATTCAGCGTGCGGTAGCAGAGCACTTCGAAGAACTGCTTAGCGCTAAGCCTCAGACTGTAGGCGGCTTTCAAAGAGATTTTCTAAGACGGATGCCTGCACTGGATGACGAAAGTAAAGCGCGCCTAGAAACACCGATAACGTTGCAGGAGATAGTATCTGCAATAGATGACCTGACAACTGGGAAGGCCCCTGGGCCGGATGGTCTAAGCGCTGCCTTCTTTAAAACTTTTCAGCAGTATGCGGCTCAGTTTTTGCTCTGTGTAATCACTGAAGCTCATGAACGTAATACTGTCCCATTGTCTTTCTCTACATCGCACATTGTTCTAATACCTAAGACAGATGATCCGGAGAAACGACTGTTGGTGGGGTCATATCGACCGATTAGCCTCACCAATGTCGACTACAAGGTGTACATGAAGGTTTTAGCAAAACGACTGCAAAGCGTAATAAAGAAATTGGTTGGGTCTCATCAAACGTGCGGCATCAAGGGTCGATCCATTGCCACGAATATATGTGTCGCAAGAACCGTACTAGAATGTGTTGATGCACTCGTTTTCAGATAGCCATGATGCAGTTAGTTTTGGCGAAAGCCTTTGACCGGGTTTCTCACGAAATTCTGTTTTCCGTTTTGGAGCATTCTAACCTTGGTGACGTCATAGTGGAGGGTGTTAAAATGGCGTATGCGAACTGCACGACCCGTATTATAGTGAATGGTGAACTGACTGACAGCATCGCAGTACGTTCATCGGTAAGGCAGGGCTGCCCGCTCTCACCCCTGCTGTTTGCACTGTATTTAGAGCCACTTTGCTAGCGATCGCATTTTAGGGTTTAAGCTGCAATCAGCACACGTGAAAATGCTAGCATATGCTGATGACATAGCAGTGTTTTGTGCAACTAGAAAGAGCATCTGTGAAGCCACGGGTGTCGTCCAAACATTTTGTGATCAAACTGGATGTAAGATCAATTGGGAGAAAAGCTCTGGGTTTTGGCACGGTGAATGGGACGTGACACCTGATTTCTTCTGTAAGCTGCGATGTTCTGCACTCCCAACACGATATCTAGGAGTGCCTTTAGAATGTTATCAAGATCCCAACGTGCACTGGGTGGAAGAAACATCCAGAGTGAAAGAAAAAGCGGATGCGTGGCAAGGAAGGCAACTGTCAATGTTTTCGCGCGCTTCTATTTGCAATGTTTTTTTTTTATTTCGAGGCTGTGGTACCTCATAAATATGTTGTGTATCTCACGAAACTCAATTCAGAAAATGCACCCCGTTTTTGCTGTTTTTATTTGGGCATCCACATGAGAAAAAACCGCCCGGACGAATTTGTTTATTTCTGTTAAAAGGGGCGGGCTTGGCCTTGCACATCTGTTCTTGCGTCAGGTGGTTTCGCGATTTATATTCCTCCGTGATCAAAAAGATACCTTTCTAAGAACTGTGATGCAAGTGCGATTACAGAGGCTGCTCCCTGAATGGATTGTGTCATGTGAAAACATGCCTGGTACTGTGACTGGCTACCTGTGCGAGGTTGTTTTTTCGTGCAAGTTGCTAGAAGTGCGGTTTTCTTTTGATTACCTTTACAATGTTCCTAGAAAAAAACTGTATAAACATCTCATTGACGTGATGCTGCCGGTGCCTTTTTACCGGGCATTACACTGTGGAGGCCCAGGGCAGGACGTTTTGAAAAGAGTCAAGAAGATGCCCGTGAGGCCATCTGCTGAAACGTTCCTTTTCAAAGTTCACTCTAATACGCTCCCTGTTAAAACCTGGCTGAATGAAAAAGGTATCTTCGTCCCATGGACAACAAATTGCCTGTTGTGCAAAAAACCGGAGACAATTGAACACGTCTTCTTACAGTGTTGGGATGCTGTCTTTCTATGGGACGTCCTCCAAAGAACAATTAAAAAGGAACTTCCCCTAACTCCGTACGGTATCAGATTCCTACCAGCTCAGAACGATGATGCACCTTATGATTTATTTATGCTTCTTGGCTTCCATAGTTTGTGGAAAACACGAATGCAGGTGCGTCACGCAGATATAAATACACGATCTGCGCGTGAAAACTTCATTGAAAGTGCGGTGTATATACGCGAAACTTTCAGGATGCAGCAGGATAAAACCACAATGGCAATGTCTATTTGATGAGTTGGTGAACCTGAAAAGATTTTAGCCGCGTACGCGTTAGCTCAAGTGTAGTTGACGTGTTTTATCATGTATATTTTTGTTCTGTGTTTCATCGCAATAAAGAAAAAAAAATATAGTGGCCAGTATCCCCGCCTATCACGCGGGAGACCGGGGTGCGATTCCCCGACGGGGAGCTTAGTTTTTGTTTCTTTTTTGCATTCTGCGCCATTTCAGATCAGCGCTGCAGTTTTCCCTGCGCCTCCTCGTTAGTATAGTGGCCAGTATCCCCGCCTGTCACGCGGGAGACCGGATCAGCGCTGCCGTTTTCCCTGCGCCTCCTCGTTAGTATAGTGGCCAGTATCCCCGCCTGTCACGCGGGAGACTGGGGTTCGATTCCCCGACGGGGAGATTAGGTTTTGTTTCTTTTTTGCATTCTGCGCCATTTCAGATCAGCGCTGCCGTTCTCCCTGCGCCTCCTCGTTAGCATAGTGGCCAGTATCCCCGCCTGTCACGCGGGAGACCGGGGTTCGATTCCCCGACGGGGAGCTTAGTTTTTGTTTCTTTCTTTGCATTCTGCGCCATTTCAGATCAGCGCTGCCGTTTCCTCTGCGCCTCCTCGTTAATATAGTGGCCAGTATCCCCGCCTATCACGCGGGAGACCGGGGTTCGATTCCCCGACGGGGAGCTTAGTTTTTGTTTCTTTTTTGCATTCTGCGCCATTTCAGATCAGCGCTGCCGTTTTCCCTGCGCCTCCTCGTTAGTATAGTGGCCAGTATGATTCTACTGGCCACCGAGCGGGACGGTCGCAGAATCATGAGCTCCAGCGGAGGGGCGACAGCGACCCTTGCCGGCCGCGGAAACAGGAATCTTGATACGGATGATAAGGACTATGAGTTGATTTTGCCGACGCTGCCTACAGGACGTGTTGTTTTAAACACCGTGTTTTTGCACGGCGACGTGCGCAATAGGCCGTACAAAGTGGAAGATTTTCGCGATGCCCTCGCCAACGTTGGTGCGCTCCCCGATGTTGTGGCGTTGGGGGCGTACCAGATTAACCACGTTTGGGCTGTCGCGCTCAGCAGCGCTGAAGCAACGAAGAAGCTGGCTGCGTTGAAACAAGTAGAAGTAAAGGGACGTCGCTGCATCATCATCGACCCAGAGGACCAACAGGTGAAGCTGCGGCTGCACTGGATGTTGCACGGTGTGGCCGACGACGACATCCGGACGGCCTTTGCTGCTTTCGGTAACGTAACCGAGGTGACCCGGGAGCGGTGGCGCGTCCAAGGCGTCAAAGAGAAGGGGTCAACAACAAGAACAGTTCTCCTGAAACTGCTGCACCTTGCGAACTGGGCTCTATTCCAGTCTGAAGCCAGCCTGGAAAAGGTTTTTTCCGAAAAACTCAGTGTTGACGAGATAAATGAAAAATTTACGGCCTGCATCATTGACGCAGCACTTGTAGCTATACCACAGTCTTCAGGAGTGGTACTGAAAAATCGCAAAGTCTGGTATTCTCAGGAGTGCAGAGATGCAAAGAAGAAACAAAACAAAGCTTGGGGAACCTTTCGCAGGTACCCTACAAACGAAAACCTCGTACAATTCAAACAGGCGAAAGCTAGGGCACGGTACATCCGCCGAAACGCTGAGAAGGCTTCTTGGCAAAAATACATATCATCAATAAATAGCTCAATCACATCAAAAAAAATGTGGGAGCTTGTTCACAAACTGGATGGCAACTTCTCCCCGTACACAGTCCCCTTTCTAACATCTCCTGGCACCCAAACAAACTTACAGGAACAGGCAGATATTCTAGGCGATCATTTTTCTGCAATTTCAAGCTCACTACACTACCCAAAATCTTTTATAACATACAAAAACAAGGCCGAAAAACAAAAACTGCCAACAAGTGGAAGTACTAATGAAACATATAACAAGTTAATAACACTACAAGAAATAAACACTGTTCTATCTGCCGGCAAGAAGACTGCACCTGGCCCAGATCAAATTCACTATCAGATGCTAGCACATCTTTCTACACCTGCATTAGAAGCACTTCTGAAATTTTTCAACAAAGTATGGGTATCCGGGAGTATTCCTGAGGCCTGGAAAAAAGCTATTATTGTGCCTTTCCTGAAACCAGGAAAGCCACCAACGGCCCCCAGCAGTTATAGACCCATAGCTCTCACAAGTTGCCTAGCAAAGTCTTTTGAAAGTGTTCTTAATACCAGATTAGCCTTTGTCCTTCATTCCCAAGAACTTCTAGACATACACCAATGTGGGTTCAAAACAGCATGTTCTACCACGGACCATCTAGTCCGCCTTGAAAACACTGTTCGTGAAGCATTTATTCACAAACAGCACTGCCTTGCCGTCTTCTTTGATATGGAAAAGGCGTATGATACTACATGGAGGTTTGGCATCCTCCGTGACCTAGCATATTTAGGCATACGTGGTAGGATGTTAAACTGTCTAAAGGACTTCTTGTCAAATCGCTCATTCCGTGTGCGTTTGGGCTCAACTTTTTCAAAGAACTTTGTACAGGAGAATGGCGTACCACAGGGATGCGTCTTAAGCACAACTCTCTTTATAGTAAAAATGAATTCCATAAGCACAGTTATCCCGAAATCCGTAATGTATTCAGCTTATGTTGACGATCTACAGATTGCATACACATCCTCTAACGTATCTACATGTGAGAGACAGGTGCAGTTGACCATAAATAAACTAGCAGCATGGGCAGACACAAACGGATTTCAGTTTTCTCCTCAAAAAACAGTGGCTCTCCTATTCTCTCTCAAACGAGGCTTACAAACAGATCCTACACTACACCTGAACAAAACGAAATTACCGGTGAAAAACGAACACAAATTTCTAGGCGTAACTTTTGACAAAAAACTCACCTTTCTTCCTCATATAAATGTCCTGAAGAAAAAGGCTTCCAAATCTCTAAACATACTAAAAGTTCTTTCCCGTAAACACTGGGGCGCTGACAGGACATGCCTTAAACACATTTACAGATCTGTCGTACGCTCCACCTTAGACTATGGCTGCATAGTGTATGGGTCAGCTAGACCATCATATTTAAAAAAACTAGACCCGGTACATAACACAGGACTTCGACTCTCATGTGGAGCATACCGAACTTCTCCTATATCCAGTCTGCTTGTGGAAACAAATCAACCTCCTCTTGAAATCAGAAGAACTTCACTTACATGTGCCTATATATTTAAAATCAGATCTCTGCCAAAGCATATCTGCTATTCTCTAGTAACTAAATGCCCTTCTAGAACACTATTCACCAACAAACCCAATGCAGTGAGACCACTGCTCCTAAGATTTGAGCAAATGTGTCAAGAGGTTGAGCTACCGGATTGTTTACCTAGCATTGCCAAAAGACCTAACCCTCTGCCTCCTTGGTACCTGGTCCCTGAAGTTTGCGACCTCTCTCTTACACAGTTCCAAAAAACAATAACCCCACAAGAGCACTTCATACAAGAATTCCTTCAGCTGAAAGAAAAATACAGTAACTTCACAGACTTTTACACGGATGGCTCGAAAACAGATCATTATGTCGGAAGCGCAGTTGTTCAAGGCGAATGGGAGGAAATAATGAGACTTCCACAGTGCGCGTCCATCTTTACTGCTGAATGCTATGCTGTCTCTGTTGCCATAGAGAAAATAATGAAAGAAAACCTCAGGAGAAGTATTATTTACACAGATTCCCTAAGTGTAGTCACAGCCCTTCACACAAGAAATGCAGTTATACCAAACTTGGAAACATCATACACAGCATAGCAACACTTACAGATGAAGGACGAAGCATAAAAATTTGCTGGGTACCCAGTCATGTAGGAATCCGAGGTAATGAAAAAGCAGATATGTGCGCTGCCAAAGCTCGAGACAAGAAAATAAAACAAGTGCAGATACCATCTCAAGACTGCATGAAATTGGTACAGAGTAGACTGATACAAAAATGGCAGTCCACTTGGAACACTGAAACAAATAACAAGCTACACCTCATAAAGCCTGTAATAGAAGAGTGGAAATCGAGCACCCATCTTGAACGTTCCAAAGAAGTGGCTCTATGCCGTCTTCGCATAGGACACACAAATTTAACACATAGTTTCATTTTAACTAAACAGGATAAGCCCCTGTGTGATTCATGCGGACACGAGCTAACAGTCATCCACATTTTAATCTCATGCAGACAACTTGAACAACTGAGGAAAAAACATTTTACACAGTTTTACAAACAACACATTCCTCTTCATCCAGCTTTGCTTTTAGGTGAAAATGCGCTTGTTGATTTGCCCTGTGTTTTCAGGTTTTTAATAGAAGCAAACGTCCTAAACAGAATGTAAGATTAAATTACATAAATACAACACTCTTAACCATGAAATTGGCGCATGATAGCCTAAGTTGCTTATGCGCCACTAAACCCAACACAACACAACACAGTTCTCCTGAAACTGAAACCCGGTATTAAGACCGATGATCTACCTCACCAGCTGCGAGTCGCCGGTGAGTTGGCCCTCGTTGTGGTGCCTGGGCGGCCTATGCAGTGCCTGCGCTGCCGTGGTAGCGGTCACGTTAGACGTGAATACAAGGTGCCCCGGTGTTCGAAATGCAGGCGTTACGGCCACGTAGACAGTGAGTGTGTCCGTACATATGCGGTGGCCACGGGGCTCGCATCGAGGGAGGAGATAGCTGAGCACCAGATGGACGTATCAGAGGCGGAGGAAGCGGCGAAAGGAGTCGAGGAAGTAGGCAAGCCGGAAGCGGCGACTGTCTCTTCTGGGACTTCTAGCAGAAACACAAACGTGTCAAGTGAGGCAGAGAGGCAATCTGAAGAAAAAGACTCGGCAGCGGACTGGGCTGATACTAGGGAGAAGGAAGATAGCTTTTTGGCAGCTACGGAACCCGTGATGATGACCACGACGAGCAGCGAGGAGCAACAGCAACAGTGCAATGTTCGTGCGGGCAATGTCTCGGCCAAACGGCCTCACGCCCAGACTGGGGGTGGAGAGGACAAAACAACAGCGTCAAGCGTTGAGGAGCAGCCTACGAAAACGGTCCAGTCCCGGCGGTCCTGTCTCAGACCGAAGCCGAACTTTCTGGGGGACAAGCGGGCCAGCGATAAGCCACCGCCACTGCAAGACCATGCAGCCGCACCGGAGGGCTGCGGCGGAAACAAAGGAGTCTAGCCGGGTGCTAGACGCGAAAGGTGAGCGCAAATGCTCTCGGTCTCTTCACTCTATTTTAAAATGGATCCAACCCCTGCTCTGACATTCGGGTCGCTTAATGTTAGAGGGTTAGCAACGAAGAAAAAGCAGAGCCAGGTGTTGCGCCTTATAACGGACAGAGACATCGATGTGCTAGCCGTTCAAGAGACCAAAGTCGATGGAGAGGAAGAGACCGGGAGCATGGTGCAGCGCTTCACGTCGAAGTATTATGCTGTTGTGAGCCATGCAGTCGAAACTTCTGCCGGGTGCGTCCTTCTTGTAAAAAAGTTGCCTGGACTTAACGTGCAGACTTATGCTTCCGGAGAGACAGGGCGATACGTGATTTGTGATTTCGGTTTTGAGAATATAGAATGGCGGGTTATCTGTGTTTATGCACCTAATGAATTAGAGGATAGGTGTTCCTTTTTTGAGAGCCTGAAATATTACTGCACTAGTGAGAAACAGATAGTGCTCATGGGCGATTTCAATTGTGTTCTAGCGGCTCGCGATAAAAGCAGCACCCGAGCCTTCAGGGACAGAAGTACAGACTTATTGTCACGACTGATAGATGAATATGCATTAGATGATGTGGCGGAGTGTTTAGACGGTGAACGTAGTGTGCAATACACCCACTTTCAAGGTATTAGTCATGCTCGCCTCGACAGGATTTACATGTCACTGGACTTAATACCAAAGTGTCAAAAATACCGAGTTTTACCAGTGGCCTTTTCAGATCACTGTGCAGTGATATGCACTCTAGGCAAAAGGAAGCGAGCCAGTGGATTTTCATGGGAGCTGTGGAAATTAAATTGTAAACTGCTAAAAGACCAAATTTTCACTTAGTATGCGACGGAAAAAAATCACCAAAATAGTAAATGAGTGTCAAAATGAAATCGGGCTCTAGTGGGTACTAGCCAAAGAAGAATTTAAGATGAAGGCCATTGAGCGGTCTACTTTGCTAAAGCACCAGGAAAGATTACAGGAAAAACAGCTGAGAGATATACTTGAAAAATTTTTGGCGCAGGAATGTAAAACGCCCGGCATAGATAATGAAGATATTAAGAAAACAAAGCTAAAGCTTGAACTTATCGAGGAAGACCGATATCGAGGGGCGATAGTGAGGGCGAGAGCGGAAGAATTGGTTGCAGGGGAGACGCCCACTAAGCGGGCTTTAGGAATGGAAAAAGCGCACGCTCGACGCAACGAAATTCAGGAGATCGAAGGAGCGGGTGGGGTAGTGACCGATAGCGATCGCATCCATCATGCTTTCTTTGATTACTATCAGGCGTTGTTCGCACAACATGAAGTTGACGTTCACAGATTTAAAGGCGAGTTTCTCGGCGCTATGCCTAGGCTCGATGAATCCCGAAAGGAAAGCTTGGAGAGGCGAATTAGTGAAAAAGAAGTTGAACGAGCAATAGAGAACTTGAACCCGGGAAAGTCTCCTGGTCCAGATGGGTTAAGTGCAGCTTTTTACAAAGCGTTTAAAACGGAATTAACCCCACTTTTGACTTTGCTGTTTAATGATGCCTATGATCGTAAGGAGTTGCCCCCGTCTTACGGTGCGGCCCATACCGTACTCATTCCTAAAACAGATGATTCTATAAAACTCAGACAGGTTACTGCATATAGGCCGATCTCACTAACGAACGTCGATTATAAAATATTCATGAAAGTGTTGGCGGCGAGGCTTCAGAGCGTTATTAAAGAAATTGTTGGCCCTCATCAAACATGTGCATAAATAACAGGTCTATTGCTTACAATATTCATAAAGCAAGGTGTGTGCTGGAGTGTAGCGACGTCACTGGGGTACCTGTGGCAATTCTCCAGCTAGATCTTGAAAAAGCGTTTGACTGTGTTGCTCATGAGATTTTGTTTTCTATCTTAGATCATATCAATGTAGGTTCTATTATTACTGAGGGTGTGGCCATGGCGTACCGACACGGCACTACAAAGTTAATTGTTAATAAATCGTTGGGGGCCCCCATTAACGTGGAACGTTCGGTGCGTCAGGGTTGCCCCCTCAGTCCGCTCTTGTTTTGTATGTATGTTGAAACTTTGTGCTTGCACATAATACAGAATAATGCTGTTCATGGTTTTCGGCTGCATGAAGCGGAAGTGAAAGTCCTAGCATATGCAGATGATGTAGCAATTTTCTGTGTCACAAAGGATAGCATTAGCAGTGCGGTAGAAGGTGTTAAAAGATTTAGTTTGGTCACGGGAAGCAAGGTGAACTGGGGAAAGGGCGTGGGGTTCTGGCACGGAGAATGGCCGGATACTCCTCACACTTTCGCTTATGTGACCTGGTGTACAACCCCTGTAACGTACCTTGGAGTCCCGTTGGAATTTTACAGAGATACTGAACAGTATTGGAAGGGGCAGGCACAAGAGACACAAGAAAAAGCAGAAAAGTGGAAAGGTACTCATTTATCCGTGTTTGCAAGAGCCACTGTGTGTAACCTGTATTTTATTAGTAAACTGTGGTATGTGATGCAAGTGCTCCACTGCTCGCGAATTAACATACAAAAGGTACATCGAATTTTAGTGGTTTTTGTATGGGCCTCTAGCTGGGAAAGGTGCATGCGGACAAACTTGTTCAGACGGGACAAAGACGGAGGCCTAGGGCTGGGACACTTATTTGTGAGGCAACTGGTAAACAGATTTTTGTTTTTCCGTGATGTTGAAGATCCTTTCCTGCGCACAGTGTGCCAAGTAAGGCTAGGGCGAGCCTTGCCAGAGTATGTAGTTGCAACAAAATGCATGACAGGAGGCATTTTTGGTTATATCCGAGAGATAGTAACCAGCGTCAGATTCTTAACTACTCGGTTTTCAAAGGAATATTTGAGCAGCGTAACAAGGAAAACGTTGTACAGAGATGTGTGCGATGTTATCTTTCCGGTGCCGTTGTACAGGGCCTTGTACTGTGGAGGCCCCGGCGGTAATGTGTTGCAAAGGGTTAAAAAAATGAATGTATCGCCGGAAGTCAAGAGTTTTTTCTTTAAAGTGCACACTGGAACTTTACCCGTCAAATCTTTTTTGGAAGAAAAAGAGATGTTTCTACCGTGGGGACCAAACTGCTTAATCTGCAAGCAACCGGAGACCATAGACCATGTTTTTTTGCACTGTTGGGAAGGGGTTTATTTTTGGGACGTGCTACAGAGGACCATGAAGAAACAGCTCCCGTTGCATTCACACGGAATTAGGTACTTGCCAACAAAAAATGAGGGTGGGATCCCGTTCGATTTAGTCATGCTGGTGGGCCTCCACAGTATATGGCGCTCTCGTATGGCCGGGTACTACTGTGACCCCGAAGCGCGTCCAGCGCGTATATATTTTCGAGAGAGCATCTGCAAGTTTGTAGAAATACAAAAGATACGGAATCCTGTCCCTGAGTGGCTCTCAAGGCTAGAGCCTTTGACAACACTCAGAGAATTTTAATGTGACAAAGCCTGGTCCTGTCTTGGGGATTTGGCTTCTTGTATAACTGTGTACATATTTTGTTTTTTTTTTTGTCTTTGTTTTGTGAAAGCCGAGGACCGGCAATAAAGCAGAAAAAAAAGTATAGTGGCCAGTATCCCCGCCTGTCACGCGGGAGACCGGGGTTCGATTCCCCGACGGGGAGCTTAGTTTTTGTTTCTTTTTTGCATTCTGCGCCATTTCAGATCTGCGCTGCCCTTTTACCTGCGCCTCCTCGTTAGTATAGTGGCCAGTATCCCCGCCTGTCACGCGGGAGACCGGGGTTCGATTCCCCGACGGGGAGTGTAGTTTTTGTTTCTTTTTTTCCTTCTGCACCATTTCAGAACAGCACTTGCCGTCTTCCCTGCGCCTCCTCGTTAGTATAGTGGCCAGCATCCCCGCCTGTCACGCGGGAGACCGGGGTTCAATTCCCCGACGGGGAGGTTGGTATTTGTTTCTTTTGCATTCTGCGCAATTTCAGATCAGCGCTGCCGTTTTCCCTGCGCCTCCTCGTTAGTATGGATTCCACTTCCGGCCACCGAGCGTGACGGACGTGATCATCATGGGCTCCCAAGGAGCGGATTCAGCGGCCCAGCTGGGCCGTGATATCAGGAGCACGGAAAGGCCTGCCAAGGAATATGAACTGGTTCTACCGCATCTGCCTACAGGTTCGAGTGTTTTGCATACTGTTTTTTTGCACGGCGATGTAAAAGCCAGGCCGTACCGGGTGGAGCACTTTCGACACTCCCTCGCTCGTCTGTCACTGCTGCCGGAAGTGGTTGCCCTCGGGGCATATCAAATGAATCACGTGTGGGCGGTAACGTTTAAAGGTGAAGAGGCAAAAGCGAAGATGTTGCAAGCTCAAGCTTTTGAAGTTAAGGAACACCGATGCGTGGTCATTGACCCCTGTAACCAAGGGATCAGGTTGAAACTTTTCTGGCTGCTTCACGGCGTGCATTACGATGATGTGCGAGCGGCGTTGGCGGCTTATGGAAAAGTTACGGAAATATCAAGAGACAAGTGGAAAGTGCAAGGGTGGCTCTACAAGGCTTCAACGACTCGAACGGTCACGCTGAAGCTAAAAGTGAGCGTTACCATCGAGGACCTCCCGCATCAGCTTCGGGTTGCCGAGGACGTCGCACTCGTCCACGTCCCAGGCAGAGCCCCGCTTTGCCTCCGGTGCCGCGGGAAAGGACATATACGTCGGGAGTGTCGTGTGCCGCGCTGCGGGCTGTGTCGTCGCTAGGGCCATGACGAGTCCCAGTGTGTGCGCACGTATCCCAACGTTGCAGGCCCCGTGCCGAGTGAAGTGGCAGGCGAGCACTTGATGAACGCAGTGGACGCCGAGGAAACTAGCAGTGGAACCACTGAGGATGCAGAGCTGAAAGAAGAATCCTCTGAGAAGACCCCTGCCCTTAAAGGACACTGTGAGTCAGATGTGATTGTTCAATTGCCGAATGTTGCTGGGACCGAGATACCCACGAAAGAAGACGGCAATGCCAGTGCTGCAAGCCCAGCTTCGGCTACGCAACACAGTAAGGAACAGGGGGACACTGAAGCTGAGATGCCAGCTGCTTCTACCTTGCCTGTGAAGCGGATGCACGAAGACAGTGTTAACGAGGAATCAACCCAAGGAGGAGCGGAAAACGGACAGCCTCCACTGAAGGCGGCCCCCCTTCGCCGGGCGTCCTTCAAGCCAAGGCCAAACGTGCCCCCAGACCGGAGAACTGTGTCACCTGTGCCTCCGCCATAGCGGGGGTACCCTTTCCGGCCGAGACGTTACAAGCCCGGTCCATGATCGGGAGCAGCGCTTGGAACGACGGACGGACTCGCCAAAAAGGAAGAATGGTCATTCCGTGCAACAGATCAACCGCAATGCTGTTTTTCTGCAAAGAGATGTGAGTGATATATGTTTCGCGATTTATAATTTCTTGAGATGGCGACCAATTTATCCAC
This sequence comes from Amblyomma maculatum, assembly GCF_055883805.1. NCBI lineage: Eukaryota > Metazoa > Arthropoda > Arachnida > Ixodida > Ixodidae > Amblyomma > Amblyomma maculatum. The sequence continues at coordinate 99,168,431 of NC_139352.1, forward strand.
TAACTTGCTGGAAAATGAAGTTGATGTGCTAGCAGTTCAAGAGAGCAAAATGGAAAGCGAACAACAAACAGATAAAATGGCTGAAACATATCGTTCTAGATATAGTGTTTGCGTTTGTCATGCGGTTGGAAGATCGGGGGATGTGTCATTTTCATTCGAAATTGCATAGAGTGCGTACCGTCTGTGTTCTCGTGTCAGAGTGGTCGGCTTTTGATATGTGATTTCAGTTTTTCTGGATTTGACTGGAGATTGATCTGCGTTTATGCGCCTACCAGAACGTCTGAGCGCGAAGAGTTTTTTCACTATACGAAATCCTTCCTAATACATGAGAGGCGTGTTCTCCTGCTTGGAGACTTCAACTGTGTCTGTAGACCGGAAGATAGAACAACAGACCGTGTCCTTCGTGACAAGAGTGCAGAGTTACTTATTGACATTGTTATTGAGGCAGAGCTTGAAGATGCTGGCTGTATAATGACGCATGAAGGCCAAGCAAAGTTCACGCACTTTCAAGGTAGCTGTCATGCAAGGTTGGACCGAATATATGTTCCCATTGATTGTGTGCCCTTGTGCTCGGAATATGAAACACTTCCCATGAGCTTTAGTGACCACTCCCTCGTAATGATTACTCTAGGCATGAAATGTAAGGCGACAAAGCTCAATTGGGAGCTATGGAAATTTAATGAAAAGCTGCTGCTGGATGAAGAGTTTACCACTAAAGTGAAAGAATATATTACGCATATGTGGCAAATGACTCTAATTTTATACAAGCATGGGAGCAGTTTAAGTGCGATATAAAGATAGCTGCTATTGACCGAGCATGCACTCTTCGACGTAAAGAAAGAGAACAAGAAAAAGAACTTCGAAGCACGCTTGAATACATGCTTAGCATGGAGAGCGTTAAGCCTGGCATGTTCGCCCAAGATATAAAAAAGATAAAAACCAAACTTGAGGTGATAGACGAAGAGAAGTATCGCGGTGCGGTGATAAGGGCACGCAGCGAAAAATTGTGGCTCGGAGAGACGCCCACGAAAAGGGCACTTAGTGACGAAAAAAGGTACGCAGTGTCAAAAGAGATAAAAGAGATCTGCTATCAGAACGTAGTTACCTGGGAAAAAAAAACGATTGAACGGGCGTTTGTAGAATTTTACAGCGAATTGTTTAGCCTGAAAACACCGGACATTGAACGCTTCAGAAAAGACTCTGTCGCTGATGCCAAGAGTAGAAGACGAAGTGGCGCAGACACTTGAAGCAAGTATTACTTCCTAGGAAATTGAGGCCGCTAACCAGATGGTCTTGTTGCTGCCATATACAAGGCCTTTCCAACTGAAATGGCTGTTTTACTGGAAAGCGTTATTAGTGAATGCTACGAAAAGAACGTACCTCCTCCGTCTTTTGGAATGTCACACATTGTATTAATCCCGAAAACAGATGACCATGTTAAGCTTCAGTCTGTAGCGTCTTACCGTCCTATAAGTCTAACGAATGTTGACTATAAAATTTACATGAAAGTATTAGGGCGACGACTCCAACGTGTAATTACTTCTCTTGTAGGCCCACATCAGACATGCGGTATAAAAGGAAGGACCATTTTTACTAACACACACGCAGCAAGGAGTGTACTCGAATGTTGTGACGCGATGCATGACCACGTAGCCATGATGCAATTAGACCTCCACAAAGCATTTGTTAAAGTGGTACATGAAATTTTGTTCTCTGTTTTAGAGTATGTCAATGCTGGTTCCGTGATTACAAAGGGCGTGAAAATGGTTTACGAGTGCTGTTCAGCGAGACTGGTCGTGAATAAGCATTTAACTGATCGTATACCTGTTCAGTCGTCAGTAAGGCAGGGCTGTCCTCTGTCTCCCCTTTTGTTTGCGCTTTATCTGGAGCCTTTCTGTCTAAGATTTCTTACAAGGCCTAACATACGCGGTTATAGATTTTTTCAAAGTGAAGTTCGGGTTTTGGCATACGCGGACGATATTGCGGTTTTTTGTACTGACCATGAGAGCGTGCAAGAAGTTGTAAAAGAAGGCACTGCTTTTAGCACTGCAAGTGGAAGTGAAATTAGTTGGGCAAAGTGTTTAGGATTTTGGCACGGAAACTGGCAATACTCGCCTCAACTGTTCTCCAGTATGCAATGGACAATAACACCAGGCAATTACCTTGGTGTGCCACTAAAGCATTACCGTGAAAGCAAGGAATGTTGGGCCGGTGAAGTTCAGCAAGTGAAAACCCAAACAAACAAATGGGGAGGACATAACTTTTCTATGTTCGCAAGAGCTACCGTTTGCAATATGTTCCTAGTTGCAAAAATTTTTTACATGCTGCAAGTGTTATCTATGTCAAGAATCTCTGTTCAAAAACTGCATAGGGTATTTGCCACGTTTGTGTGGGCTTCAACATGGGAGCGTACCAGTCGATGCAACCTGTTTCATACGGTGCATAACGGTGGACTGGGCTTGTCACATTTATACTTAAAGCAGATTTTAACCAGGTTCTTTTTTTTTTGCGCGAACAAAGCGATGTTTTTCTTAGAACGGTAATCCAAGTGCGATTGCGTGATTCACTGCCGGAATATGTAGTTTCGACTATGTCTACAGGGACAATGGCTCTAAGTGCTTTTCTTCGCGAAGTTGTCGCGTCCTTCCAAATAGTGAAGGCGAGATTTTCAAATGAGTATATGTGTACTGTTATGCGAAAACGGCTGTATAAAGATTTATTGGAAACCTTTTTACCTGTGCCTCTTTATCGCGCTGTATATGCTTTGGATCCGGAGCGGGACGGGACGTGTTGAAAAGAGTGAAAAGAATGCCCATCAGATCGTCCGCTAAATCGTTCTTTTTTCAATTGCATACCGGCACTCTTCCGGTGAAGCCATGGCTGGAAAGCAAAGGCCTTTTCGTGCCTTCGTCTGCTGACTGTTTAACTTGCAAAAAGCTGGAAACCATAGAGCATATTTTCCTTGATTGTCACGATGCGGTTTTTTTGTGGGACGTGCTACAGCGCACTATTAAAAAGGACTTACCAATAACGCCGTTTGGCATACGCTACCTTCCATGCGCCCAGCCAGGAGAAGTGCCCAGTGATTTATTGATGGTCTTGTGTATGCACAGCATATGGAGAACGCGGATGGATGTTCGCCATGAGCATGTTGTCGTACACCCAGCCCATCAATACTTTGTTGAAAGTGTAATATACACGCGTGATGTTTTCGGAGGGCAATCTGAACCCCCGGATTGGCTGCCAGTCTTGGACAAGCTCATGTCACCTAATCCATTTTATCACAAGAAACCTGTAAGAAAGTGACTTGTGTTTTTAATTCCATGCGACTTTTCATCGTTCTTTGTAGTTGCCAAGTCGGTAATAAAAAAAAAAATTCATGGCAATAAAGAAAAAAAAAAGCCAGTATCCCCGCCTGTCACGCGGAAGACCGGGGTTCGATTCCCCGACGGGGAGCTTAGTTTTTCTCTTTTTTGCATTCTGCGCCATTTCAGATCAGCGCTGCCGTTTTCCCTGCGCCTCCTCGTTAGTATAGTGGCCAGTATCCCCGCCTGTCACGCGGGAGACCGGGGTTCGATTCCCCGACGGGGAGCTTAGTTTTTGTTTCTTTTTTTTTTGCATTCTGCGCCATTTCAGATCAGCGCTGCCGTTTTCCCTGCGCCTCCTCGTTAGTATAGTGGCCAGTATCCCCGCCTGTCACGCGGGAGACCGGGGTTCGATTCCCCGGCGGGGAGCTTAGTTTTTATTTCTTTTTTGCATTCTGCGCCATTTCAGATCGGCGCTGCCGTTTCCCCTGCGCCTCCTCGTTAGTATAGTGGCCAGTATCCACCGAGCGGGACGGTCGCAGAATCATGAGCTCCAGCGGAGCGGCGACAGCGGCCCTTGCCGCCCGCGGAAACAGGAATCTTGAAACGGATGATAAGGACTGAGTTGATTTTGCCGACGCTGCCTACAGGACGTGTTGTTTTAAACACCGTGTTTTTGCACGGCGACGTGCGCAATAGGCCGTACAATGTGGAAGATTTTCGCGATGCCCTCGCCAACGTTGGTGCGCTCCCCGATGTTGTGGCGTTGGGGGCGTACCAGATTAACCACGTTTGGGCTGTCACGCTCAGCAGCGCTGAAGCAACGAAGAAGCTGGCGGCGTTGAAACAAGTAGAAGTAAAGGGACGTCGCTGCATCATCATCGACCCAGAGGACCAACAGGTGAAGCTGCGGCTGCACTGGATGTTGCACGGTGTGGCCGAAAACGACATCCGGACGGCCTTTGCTGCTTTCGGTAACGTAACCGAGGTGACCCGGGAGCGGTGGCGCGTCCAGGGCGTCAAAGAGAAGGGGTCAACAACGAGAACAGTTCTCCTGAAACTGAAACCCGGTATTAAGACCGATGACCTACCTCACCAGCTGCGAGTCGCCGGTGAGTTGGCCCTCGTTGTGGTGCCTGGGCGGCCTATGCAGTGCCTGCGCTGCCGTGGTAGCGGTCACGTTAGACGTGAATGCAAGGTGTCCCGGTGTTCGAAATGCAGGCGTTACGGCCACGTCGACAGTGAGTGTGTCCGTACATATGCGGTGGCCACGGGGCTCGCATCGAGGGAGGAGATAGCTGAACACCAGATGGACGTATCAGAGGCGGAGGAAGCGGCGAAAGGAGTCGAGGAAGTAGGCAAGCAGGAAGCGGCGACTGTTTCTTCTGGGACTTCTAGCAGAAACACAAACGTGTCAAGTGAGGCAGAGAGGCAACCTGAAGAAAAAGATTCGACAGCGGACTTGGCTGATACTGAGGAGAAGGAAGATAGCTTTTTGGCAGCTACGGAACCCGTGATGATGGCCACGACGAGCAGCGAGGAGCAACAGCAACAGTGCAATGTTCGTGCGGGCAATGTCTCGGCCAAACGGCCTCACGCCCAGACTAGTGATGGAGAGGACAAAACAAAAGCGTCAAGCGTTGAGGAGCCGCCTACGAAAACGGTCCAGTCCCGGCGGTCCTCTCTCAGACCGAAGCCGAACTTTCTGGGGGACAAGCGGGCCAGCGATAAGCCACCGCCGCTGCAAGACCATGCAGCCGCACCGGAGGGCTGCGGCGGAAATAAAGGAGTCTAGCCGGGTGCTAGACGCGAAAGGTGAGCGCAAATGCTCTCGGTCTCTTCACTCTATTTTAAAATAGATCCAACCCCTGCTCTGACATTCGGGTCGCTTAATGTTAGAGGGTTAGCAACGAAGAAAAAGCAGAGCCAGGTGTTGCGCCTTATAACGGACAGAGACATCGATGTGCTAGCCGTTCAAGAGACCAAAGTCGATGGAGAGGAAGAGACCGGGAGCATGGTGCAGCGCTTCACGTCGAATTATTATGCTGTTGTGAGCCATGCAGTCGAAACTTCTGCCGGGTGCGTCCTTCTTGTAAAAAAGTTGCCTGGACTTAACGTGCAGACTTATGCTTCCGGAGAGACAGGGCGATACGTGATTTGTGATTTCGGTATTGAGAATATAGAATGGCGGGTTATCTGTGTTTATGCACCTAATGAATTGGAGGATAGGTGTTCCTTTTTTGAGAGCCTGAAATATTACTGCACTAGTGAGAAACAGATAGTGCTCATGGACGATTTCAATTGTGTTCTGGCGGCTCGCGATAAAAGCAGCACCCGAGCCTTCAGGGACAGAAGTACAGACTTATTGTCACGACTGATAGATGAATATGCATTAGATGATGTGGCGGAGTGTTTAGACGGTGAACGTAGTGTGCAATACACCCACTTTCAAGGTATTAGTCATGCTCGCCTCGACAGGATTTACATGTCACTGGACTTAATACCAAAGTGTCAAAAATACCGAGTTTTACCAGTGGCCTTTTCAGATCCCTGTGCAGTGATATGCACTCTAGGGAAAAGGAAGCGAGCCAGTGGATTTTCATGGGAGCTGTGGAAATTAAATTGTAAACTGCTAAAAGACCAAATTTTCACTGAGTATGCGACGGAAAAAATTACCAAAATAGTAAATGAGTGTCGAAACGAAATCGGGCTCCAGTGGGTACTATAGCCAAAGAAGAATTTAAGATGAAGGCCATTGAGCGGTCTACTTTGCTAAAGCACCAGGAAAGATTACAGGAAAAACAGCTGAGAGATATACTTGAAAAATTGTTGGCGCAGGAATGTAAAACGCCCGGCATAGGTGAGGAAGATATTAAGAAAACAAAGCAAAAGCTTGAACTTATCGAGGAAGACCGATATCGAGGGGCGATAGTGAGGGCGAGAGCGGAAGAATTGGTTGCAGGGGAGACGCCCACTAAGCGGGCTTTAGGAATGGAAAAAGCGCATGCTCGACGCAACGAAATTCAGGAGATCGAAGGAGCGGGTGGGGTAGTGACCGATAGCGATCGCATCCATCATGCTTTCTTTGATTACTATCAGGCGTTGTTCGCACAATATGAAGTTGACGTGCACAGATTTAAAGGCGAGTTTCTCGGCGCTATGCCTAGGCTCGATGAATCCCGAAAGGAAAGCTTGGAGAGGCGAATTAGTGAAAAAGAAGTTGAACGAGCAATAAAGAAAATGAACCCGGGAAAGTGTCCTGGCCCAGATGGGTTAAGTGCAGCTTTTTACAAAGCGTTGAAAACGGAATTAACCCCACTTTTGACTTTGCTGTTTAATGATTCCTATGATCGTAAGGAGTTGCCCCCGTCTTACGGGTCAGCCCATACCGTCTTCATCCCTAAAACAGATGATCCTATAAAACTCAGACAGGTTACTGCATATAGGCCGATCTCACTAACGAACGTCGATTATAAAATATTTATGAAAGTGTTGGCGGCGAGGCTTCAGAGCGTTATTAAAGAAATTGTTGGCCCTCATCAAACTTGCGGCATAAAGAACAGGTCTATTGCTTACAATATTCATAAGGCAAGGTGTGTGCTGGAGTGTAGCGACGTCACTGGGGTACCTGTGGCAATTCTCCAGCTTGATCTTGAAAAAGCGTTTGACTGTGTTTGCTCATGTGATTTTGTTTTCTATCTTAGATCATATCAATGTAGGTTCTATTATTACTGAGGGTGTGGCCATGGCGTACCGACACGGCACTACAAAGTTAATTGTTAATAAATTGTTGGGGGCCCCCATTAACGTGGAACGTTCGGTGCGTCAGGGTTGCCCCCTCTGTCCACTCTTGTTTTGTATGTATGTTGAAACTTTGTGCTTGCACATAATACAGAATAATGCTGTTCACGGTTTTCGGCTGCATGAAGCGGAAGTGAAAGTCCTAGCATATGCAGATGATGTAGCAATTTTCTGTGTCACAAAGGATAGCATTAGCAGTGCGGTAGATGGTGTTAAAAGATTTAGTTTGATCACGGGAAGCAAGGTGAACTGGGGAAAGTGCGTGGGGTTCTGGCACGGAGAATGGCCGGATACTCCTCACACTTTCGCTAATGTGACCTGGTGTACAACCCCTGTAAAGTACCTTGGAGTCCCGTTGGAATTTTACAGAGATACTGAACAGTATTGGAAGGGGCAGGCACAAGAGACACAAGAAAAAGCAGAAAAGTGGAAAGGTACTCATTTATCCGTGTTTGCAAGAGCCACTGTGTGTAACCTGTTTTTTATTAGAAAACTGTGGTATGTGATGCAAGTGCTCCACTGCTCGCGAATTAACATACAAAAGGTACATCGAATTTTTGCGGTTTTTGTATGGGCCTCTAGCTGGGAAAGGTGCATGCGGACAAACTTGTTCAGACGGGTCAAAGACGGAGGCCTAGGGCTGGGACACTTATTTGTGAGGCAACTGGTAAACAGATTTTTGTTTTTCCGTGATGTTGAAGATCCTTTCCTGCGCACAGTGTGCCAAGTAAGGCTAGGGCGAGCCTTGCCAGAGTATGTAGTTGCAACAAAATGCATGACAGGAGGCATTTTTGGTTATTTCCGAGAGATAGTAACCAGCGTCAGATTCTTAACTACTCGGTTTTCAAAGCAATATTTGAGCAGCGTAACAAGGAAAACGGTGTACAGAGATGTGTGCGATGTTATCTTTCCGGTGCCGTTATACAGGGCCTTGTACTGTGGAGGCCCCGGCGGTAATGTGTTGCAAAGGGTTAAAAAAATGAATGTATCGCCGGAAGTCAAGAGTTTTTTCTTTAAAGTGCACACTGGAACTTTACCCGTCAAATCTTTTTTGGAAGAAAAAGAGATGTTTCTACCGTGGGGACCAAACTGCTTAATCTGCAAGCAACCGGAGACCATAGACCATGTTTTTTTGCACTGTTGGGAAGGGGTTTATTTTTGGACGTGCTACAGAGGACCATGAAGAAACAGCTCCCGTTGCATTTACACGGAATTAGTACTTGCTAACAAAAAATGAGGGTGGGATCCCGTTCGATTTAGTCATGCTGGTGGGCCTCCACAGTATATGGCGCTCTCGTATGGCCGGGTGACCCCGTCGCGCGTCCAGCGCGTATATATTTTCGAGAGAGCATCTGCAAGTTTGTAGAAATACAGAAGATACGGAATCCTGTCCCTGAGTGGCTCTCAAGGCTAGAGCCTTTGACAACACTCAGAGAATTTTAATGTGACAAAGCCTGGTCCTCTCTTGGGGATTTCGCTTCTTGTATAACTGTGTACATATTATTGTATTTTTGTCTTTGTTTTGTGAAAGCCGAGGACCGGCAATAAGGAAAAAAAAATAGTGGCCAGTATCCCCGCCTGTCACGCGGGAGACCGGGGTTCTATTCCTCGACGGGGAGCTTAGTTTTTGTTTCTTTCTTCCATTATGCGCCATATCAGAACAGCACTTAGCCCTTCCCTTTGCCTCCTCGTTAGTATAGTGGCCAGTATCCCCGCCTGTCACGCGGGAGACCAGGGTTCGATTCCTCGACGGGGAGCTTAGTTTTTGTTTCTTTCTTCCATTATGCGCCATATCAGAACAGCACTTAGCCCTTCCCTGCGCCTCCTCGTTAGTATAGTGGCCAGTATCCCCGCCTCTCACGCGGGAGACCGGGGTTCTATTCCTCGACGGGGATCTTAGTTTTTGTTTCGTTCTTCCATTATGCGCCATATCAGAACAGCACTTAGCCCTTCCCTGCGCCTCCTCGTTAGTATAGTGGCCAGTATCCCGGCCGCGGTAACAGGCTTAACGCAATCGATGATAAGGAATATCAGCTCATTTTGCCGCATCTGCCCACCGGACGTGTTGTTTTCAACACAGTTTTTTTGCACGGAGACGTACGAGTGCGACCCTTCAGGGTTGAAGATTTCCGGGACGCCCTGGCCATGACTGGTACGCTCCCAGACGTGGTGCCTTGGGGGCTTACCAAATAAACCATGTCTGGGCGGTGACTTTGAGCAGCACTGAAGCAACCAAGCGGCTGGCAGCCTTCAAGGAGCTCCAAGTGAAAGGTCGACGGTGCATCGTCATTGACCCGGAGGACCAACAGGTGAAGCTACGGCTCCACTGGATGTTGCATGGCGTGGCGGATGAGGACATCCGAACTGCTTTTGCGGCTTTCGGTGAGGTGACCGAAGTGACCCGTGAGCGGTGGCGAGTCCAGGGCGTGCACGAAAAGGGCTCCACAACGAGAGCCGTACTCCTGAAGTTGAAGCCCGGGATGAGGATAGAAGACCTGCCTCACCAGATAAGAGTAGCAGGGGAGTTGGCCCTTGTTGTGGTGCCTGGGCGGCCAATGCAGTGCCTGCGCTGCCGCGGGACCGGTCATGTGCGCCGGGAATGTAAAATTCCGCAGTGTTCGACATGTAAGCGTTTTGGCCACTCCGAGGAAGATTGCGTACGAACGTATGCAGTGGCCACTGCACCGACAGCGAGGGCGGACATGACGGAGCACCAAATGGATGTCGCAGAGACAGAAGAGGCCGCAAAGGGGGTCGGAGAAGCTGAAAAGCTAACAGCAACGACAGGCATGTTAGTGCCCCCGGGGGGCGGTGACGAGATACTCAGTAGGCCAGACAAGGAAGTCACGCTACCGAACAACGGACCGTCAGAGGAAGAAAGTGTGAGCGATGCCGAGAGCTCAAAAACTGAACTTCCGGAGTCTGCGGGCCGACAGGAAACCCTTGAAAAGAGCAGCGGCCGAGCGACCAACGTCCAAGGCCCTGCGAAGCGTGCCCACGACGAGAGCACAAGTGAGACAAGCCAGGCAGAGGCAGCTAGCAGCGACGAGCCACCGATAAAAACGCCAATAGGGAGGAGGGCGACCTTCAAACCAAGACCGAATGTCTCGGCGGACAGGAGAGCTGCCGAAAAGCCGCCCCTGTCACAAGGTCTGCCAGTCCAACCTCATGGCTCTGGCGCCAACGAAAGCGTCTAGCGCCATGCTAGACGTGAGAGGTAAGCACCATGCTCTTGGCCTCTTTTCACTCTAAGAAAATGGCTTATGAACTGTCACTAAAGATTGCGACCCTTAACGTGAGAGGTCTAGCAGCGAAAAGGAAGCAGAGCCAAGTCCTGCGCCTTTTAAATGAAAATGACATCGATATACTTGGAGTTCAAGAGACAAAAGTCGAGGGTGAACAAGAGACCGAGAGCATGGTGCAACGTTTCACGTCGCGGTTTTACGCAGTTGTCAGCCATGCAGTCGGTACTTCTGCTGGATGCGTCCTGTTTGTGAAGAAGTTGCCGGGTCTTGTAGTGCAGTCGCATGCTTCTTTTCCGTCGGGTCGGGGCGTGGTCCTTGATTTTAGTTTTTGCTCGGCTGAGTGGCGGGCTGTTTGTATATATGCACCTACGATAGTTGATGAGAGTGCTGCTTTGTTTGATTTTGTTGAAGAGTATTTAAACACGGATAAACAACTTGTCTTACTGGGAGATTTCAATTGTGTACTGAGGTCCGGTGACAAAACTAGCCTTCGTACATTTAGGGATCGTAGCACAGAGGTACTTTCGCACTTGATTGACGAGTTTGCACTGGAAGACGTTGCAGAGTGTCTCACGAGCGAGCGACGGGTTCAGTATACGCATTTTCAGGGTGCTAGCCACGCCCGCCTTGACAGAATTTATGTGGCCGCAGAACTGGCTCCAAAATGCCAGGATTGTCATGTTTTGGCGGTAACGTACTCAGATCACTGCATGGTTCAGTGTACAATTGGACCAAGAAAGGGAAGTAGCGGTTTTAATTGGGAATTGTGGAAGTTAAATAATAAACTGCTGAATGACGAGCAGTTCACCAGACAAGTAGAAGAAGAAATTGGTAATATTTGTCGGGAGGACACCCACGAACTGGGTCAAGAATGGGAACTGTGTAAGCAACAAATTAAAATCAAAGCTATAGAAAAGGCCAGCTGCATACGGTTTCAAGAAAAACAAAATGAAATGCATTTAAGATCTTTGCTAGATAAATTGTTAGCCCTGGAGTGTAACACGCCAGGGTTATACATGGACGACGTTAGAAAAATAAAACAAAGACTTCAACTGAATGACGAAGACCGTTATCGCGGAGCACTGGTACGTGCGAGAGCGGAAAAATTGGCCATGGATGAGACGCCGAAAAAAAGATCGTTGGGAATAGAAAAAGCAAATGCAAGGCGAAATCACGTGGCAGAGGTAGATTGGGCAGGACGCACAGAAACCGATAACGAAGGAATCGCGAAGGCTTTCCGGGAGTATTATAAAGAGCTATTTTCGTCCCGAGAGGTTAATTTGGACCGTTTTAAAGAACCCTTTCTTGACGCGATGCCAAAAATTGATGACGAACAAAAAGAAAGACTGGAGCGGCCAATAAGCGAAAAAGAAGTGCAGCAGGCAATAGAAAATTTAACCCCTGGGAAATCACCCGGGCCTGATGGCCTGAGTGCGGCTTTTTATAAAGCGTTCAAGCAACAGCTATCTCCTTTGTTGTGTGCCTTATTTAATGAAGCGTATGAGCTGAAGGCACTGCCTGCGTCTTTCGGATCGTCGCACACAGTACTTATTCCGAAAACTGACCAACCAGATAAGCTTAGGCAGTTGTCGTCTTACAGGCCCATTGCTCTGACAAACGTTGATTACAAGATTTATATGAAGGTGCTTGCTGGCAGACTACAAACGGTTATATGCGAACTAGTGGGCCCTCACCAAACGTGCGGTATCAAAGGGCGATCCATCTTTCAGAACATTCACAAAGCGAGAAGTGCGCTCGAATGCTGCGATGCAACTCATGCGTGTGTTGCTTTACTGCAGTTGGACTTGGAGAAAGCTTTTGATTGTGTGGCGCTTACTATTCTGTTCAGTATATTAGACCATGTTAATGTCGGCTCTGTTATTCGAGAGGGAGTGGCCTTGGCGTACCGTAACTGCACTACGAGATTAATTGTCAATAAGTCACTGGGGGCCCCCATCAACGTACGACGTTCGGTGCGCCAAGGTTGCCCCCTCAGCCCTCTTTTGTTCGGCATTTATATTGAAACATTGTGTTTAAGCATCCTACAAAACAATGAATTGATGGTTTTCGACTGCAGGAGTCAGAAGTCAAATTGCTGGCTTACGCAGACGACGTTGCGGTTTTTTGTGTGAATAAGGAGAGTATAAAGAGGACAGTGGATGTGGTAAAACATTTTAGCAAAGTCACAGGGAGTAAAGTTTACTGGGGTAAGTGCCTGGGATTTTGGCACGGAGAATGGCAGCTGACCCCGACACTTTCGCTAATGTGTCGTGGGTTACAACGCCTGCAAAGTACTTGGGTGTGCCCTTGGAATTTTACAAGGAAAGCGAGCCATACTGGCTAGAGCAGGTCAGAGAAACCCGTGAAAAAGCGGAGAAATGAAAAAGCGCTCAATTATCAATATTTGCAAGTGTTTTACATACTGTTTTTTTGCATGGCGACATAAAAGCCAGGCCGTACCGGGTGGAGCACTTTCGAGACTCCCTCGCTCGTCTTTCACTTTTGCCGGAAATGGTTGCCCTCGGGGCATATCAAATGAATCACGTATGGGCGGTAACGTTTAAAGGTGAAGAGGGCAAAACGAAGATTTTGCAAGCCGAAGCTTTCGAAGTGAAGGAGCACCGATGCGTGGTCATTGACCCCTGTAACCAAGGCATCAGGTTAAAACTTTTCTGGCTGCTTCACGGCGTGCACGACGATGACGTGCGAGCGACGTTGGCGGCTTTTGGAAAAGTTACCGAAATATCAAGAGAAAAGTGGAAAGTGCAAGGGTGTGTCGACAAGGCCTCAACGACTCGAACGGTCACGCTGAAGCTAAAAGTGGGCGTAACCATTGAGGACCTGCCGCATCAGCTTCGGGTCGCCGAGGACGTCGCACTCGTCCACGTCCCAGGCAGAGCCCCGCTTTTCCTCCGGTGCCGGGGGAAAGGACATATACGTCGGGATTGTCGTGTGCCGCGCTGCGGGCTGTGTCGTCGCTACGGCTATGACGAGTCGCAGTGTGTGCGCACGTATGCCAACGTTGCAGGCCCCGTGCCGAGTGAAGTGGCAGGCGAGCACTTGATGGACGCAGTGGACGCCGAGGAAGCTAGCAGTGGAACCACTGAGGATGCAGTGCAGAAAGAACAATCCTCTGAGAAGACCCCTGCCCTTAAAGAGCACTGTGAGTCAGATGTGATTGTTCAGTTGCTGAATGTTGCTGGGACCGAGACACCCACGAAAGAAGACGGCAATGCCAGTGCTGCAAGCCCAGCTTCGGCTACGCAACACAGTGAGGTACAGGGGGACACTGAAGCTGAAATGCCAGCTGCTTCTACCTTGCCTGTGAAGCGGGTGCACGAAGAGAGTGTCAACGAGGAATCAACCCAAGGAGGAGCGGAAAGCGGACAGCCTCCACTGAAGGCAGCCCCGCTTCGCCGGGCGTCCTTCAAGCCAAGGCCAAACGTGCCCCCAGACCGGAGAACTGTGTCACCTGTGCCTCCGCCATAGCGGGGGTACCTTTTCCGGTCGAGACGTTACAAGCCCGGTCCATGATCGGGAGCAGCGCTTGGAACGACGGACGGACTCGCCAAAAAGGAAGAATGGTCATCCCATGCAACAGATCAACCGCAATGCTGTCTTTCTGCAAAAGCGATGTGAGTGATATATGTTTCGCGATTTATAATTTCTTGAGATGGCGACCAATTTAACCACCAGCTTGCGCGTAGCCACGCTTAATGTGAGGGGGCTGTCAACGCGTCGGAGACAACTGCAGCTGAACCGCATTCTGCTGGAAAATGAAATTGATGTGCTAGCAGTTCAAGAGAGCAAAATGGAAAGCGAACAACAAACAGAGAAAATGGCCGAAATATATCGTTCTAGATATAGTGTTTGCGTCTGTCATGCGGTTGGAAGATCGGGGGGATGTGTCATCTTCATTCGAAATTGCATAGAGTGTGTGCAGTCTGTGTTCTCGTGTGAGAGTGGTCGGCTTTTGATATGTGATTTCAGTTTTTCTGGATTGGACTGGAGAGTGATTTGCGTTTATGCGCCGACTAGAACGTTTGAGCGGGAAGAGTGTTTTCACTATATGAAATCCTTCCTAATACATGAGAGGCGTGTTCTCCTGCTTGGAGACTTCAACTGTGTCTGTAGACCGGAAGATAGAACAACAGACCGTGTCCTTCGTGACAAGAGTGCAGAGTTACTTATTGACATTGTTATTGAGGCAGAGCTTGAAGATGCTGGCTGTATAATGACGCATGAAGGCCAAGCAAAGTTCACGCACTTTCAAGGTAGCTGTCATGCAAGGTTGGACCGAATATATGTTCCCATTGATTGTGTGCCCTTGTGCTCGGAATATCAAACACTTCCCATGAGCTTTAGTGACCACTCCCTCGTAATGATTACTCTAGGCATGAAAAGTAAGGCTACAACGTTCAATTGGGAGCTATGGAAATTTAATGAAAAACTGCTGCTGGATGAAGAGTTTACCACTAAAGTTAAAGAATATATTAAGCATATGTTACAAAATGACTCTAATTTTATACAAGCATGGGAGCAGTTTAAGTGCGAGATAAAGATAGCTGCTATTGACCGAGCATGCACTCTCCGACGTAAAGAAAGAGAACAAGAAAAAGAACTTCGTAGCACACTTGAATACATGCTTAGCATGGAGAGCGTTAAGCCTGGCATGTTCGCCCAAGATATAAAAAAGATAAAAACCAAACTTGAGGTGATAGACGAAGAGAAGTATCGCGGTGCGGTGATAAGGGCACGCAGCGAAAAATTGTGGCTCGGAGAGACGCCCACGAAAAGGGCACTTAGTGACGAAAAAAGGTACGCAGTGTCAAAAGAGATAAAAGAAATCTGCTATCAGAACGTAGTCACCTCGGAAAAAAAAACGATTGAACGGGCGTTTGTAGAATTTTACAGCGAATTGTTTAGCCTGAAAACACCGGACATTGAACGCTTCAGAAAAGACTTTCTGTCGCTGATGCCAAGAGTAGAAGAAGAATTGGCGCAGACACTTGAAGCAAGTATTACTTCTGAGGAAATTGAGGCCGCTATCGGGGAATTAAATTCCAGTAAGTCACCCGGACCAGATGGTCTTGGTGCTGCCATATACAAAGGCCTTTCCAACTGAAATGGCTGTTTTACTGGAAAGAGTTATTAGTGAATGCTACGAAAAGAACGTACTTCCTCCGTCTTTTCGAATGTCACACATTGTATTAATCCCGAAAACAGATGACCATGTTAAGCTTCAGTCTGTAGCGTCTTACCGTCCTATAAGTCTAACGAATGTTGACTATAAAATTTTCATGAAAGTATTAGGGCGACGACTCCAACGTGTAATTACTTCTCTTGTAGGCCCACATCAGACATGCGGTATAAAAGGAAGGACCATTTTTACTAACATACACGCAGCAAGGAGTGTACTCGAATGTTGTGACGAGATGCATGACCACGTAGCCATGATGCAATTAGACCTCCACAAAGCATTTGATAAAGTGGTACATGAAATTTTGTTCTCTGTTTTAGAGTATGTCAATGCTGGTTCCGTGATTACAAAGGGCGTGAAAATGGTTTACGAGTGCTGTTCAGCGAGACTGGTCGTGAATAAGCAGTTAACTGATCGTATACCTGTTCAGTCGTCAGTAAGGCAGGGCTGTCCTCTGTCCCCCCTTTTGTTTGCGCTTTATCTGGAGCCTTTCTGTCTAAGATTGCTTACAAGGCCAAACATACGCGGTTATAGGTTTTTTCAAAGTGAAGTTCGGGTTTTGGCATACGCGGACGATATTGCGGTTTTTTGTACTGACCATGAGAGCGTGCAAGAAGTTGTAAAAGAAGCCACTGCTTTTTGCACTGCAAGTGGAAGTGAAATTAGTTGGGCAAAGTGTTTAGGATTTTGGCACGGAAACTGGCAATACGCGCCTGCATTATTCTCCAGTATGCAATGGACAACAACGCCAGGCAATTACCTTGGTGTGCCACTAAAGCATTACCGTGAAAGCAAGGAATGTTGGGCCGGTGAAGTTGAGCAAGTGAAAACCCAAACAAACAAATGGGGAGGACATAACTTTTCTATGTTCGCAAGAGCTACCGTTTGCAATATGTTCCTAGTTGCAAAAATTTTTTACATGCTGCAAGTGTTATCTATGTCAAGAATCTCTGTTCAAAAACTGCATAGGGTATTTGCCACGTTTGTGTGGGCTTCAACATGGGAGCGTACCAGTCGATGCAATCTTTTTCATACGGTGCATAACGGTGGACTAGGCTTGTCACATTTATACTTAAAGCAGATTGTAACAAGGTTCTTTTTTTTGCGCGAACAGAGCGATGTTTTTCTTAGAACGGTAATCCAAGTGCGATTGCGGGATTCACTGCCGGAATATGTAGTTTCGACTATGTCTACAGGGACAATGGCTCTAAGTGCTTTTCTTCGCGAAGTTGTCGCGTCCTTCCAAATAGGGAAGGCGAGATTTTCAAATGAGTATATGTGTACTGTTACGCGAAAACGGCTGTACAAAGATTTATTGGAAACCTTTTTACCTGTGCCTCTTTATCGCGCTGTATATGCTTTGGGTCCGGAGCGGGACGTGTTGAAGAGAGTGAAAAGAATGCCCATCAGATCGTCCGCTAAATCTTTCTTTTTTCAATTGCATACCGGCACTCTTCCGGTGAAGCCATGGCTGGAAAGCAAAGGCCTTTTCGTGCCTTGGTCTGCTGACTGTTTAATTTGCAAAAAGCTGGAAACCATAGAGCATATTTTCCTTGATTGTCACGATGCGGTTTTTTTTGTGGGACGTGCTACAGCGTACTATTAAAAAGGACTTACCAATAACGCCGTTTGGCATACGCTACCTTCCATGCGCCCAGCCAGGAGAAGTGCCCAGGGATTTATTAATGGTCTTGTGTATGCACAGCATATGGAGAACGCGGATGGATGTTCGCCATGAGCATGTTGTCGTACACCCAGCCCATCAATACTTTGTTGAAAGTGTAATGTACACGCGTGATGTTTTCGGAGGGCAATCTGAACCCCCAGATTGGCTGCCAATCTTGGACAAGCTCATGTCACCTAATCCATTCTACCACAAGAAACCTGTAAGAAAGTGACTTGTGTTTTTAATTCCATGCGACTTTTCATCGTTCTTTGTAGTTGCCAAGTCGGTAATAAAGAAAAAAAAAATCCTCGTTAGTATAGTGGCCAGTATCCCCGCCTATCACGCGGGAGACCGGGGTTCGATTCCCCGACGGGGAGCTTAGTTTTTGTTTCTTTTTTTGCATTCTGCGCCATTTCAGATCAGCGCTGCCGTTTCCGCTGCGCCTCCTCGTTAGTATAGTGGCCAGTATCCCCGCCTATCACGCGGGAGACCGGGGTTCGATTCCCCGACGGGGAGCTTAGTTTTTGTTTCTTTTTTGCATTCTGCGCCATTTCAGATCAGCGCTGCCGTTTTCCCTGCGCCTCCTCGTTAGTATAGTGGCCAGTATCCCCGCCTGTCACGCGGGAGACCGGGGTTCGATTCCCCGACGGGGAGCTAAGTTTTTGTTTCTTTTTTTGCATTCTGCGCCATTTCAGATCAGCGCTGCCGTTTCCCCTGCGCCTCCTCGTTAGTATAGTGGCCAGTATCCCCGCCTATCACGCGGGAGACCGGGGTTCGATTCCCCTACGGGGAGCTTAGTTTTTGTTTCTTTTTTGCATTCTGCGCCATTTCAGATCAGCGCTGCCATTTTCCTTGCGCCTCCTCGTTAGTATAGTGGCCAGTATCCCCGCCTGTCACGCGGGAGACCGGGGTTCGATTCCCCGACGGGGAGCTTAGTTTTTGTTTCTTTTTTGCATTCTGCGCCATTTCAGATCAGCGCTGCCGTTTTCCCTGCGCCTCCTCGTTAGTATAGGGTTTCCACTTCCGGCCACCGAGCGTGACGGACGTGATTATCATGGGCTCCCAAGGAGCGGATTTAGCGGCCCAGCTTGGCCGTGGTATCAGGAGCACGGAAAGGCCCACCAAGGATTATGAACTGGTTCTACCGCATCTGCCTACAGGTTCGAGTGTTTTACATACTGTTTTTTTGCATGGCGACATAAAAGCCAGGCCGTACCGGGTGGAGCCCTTTCGAGACTCCCTCGCTCGTCTTTCACTGCTGCCGGAAGTGGTTGCCCTCGGGGCATACCAAATGAATCACGTGTGGGCGGTAACGTTTAAAGGTGAAGAGGCGAAAGCGAAGATTTTGGATGCCCAAGCTATTGAAGTGAAGGAACACCGCTGCGTAGTCATTGACCCCTGTAACCAAGGCATCAAGCTGAAGCTTTTCTGGCTGCTTCACGGCGTGCAAGACGATGATGTGCGAGCGGCGTTGGCAGCTTTTGGAAAAGTGACTGAAATTTCAAGAGACAAGTGGAAAGTACAAGGGTGTGTCGACAAGGCTTCAACGACAGGAACGGTCACGCTGAAGCTAAAAGTGGGCGTTACCATTGAGGACCTGCCCCATCAGCTTCGGGTCGCCGAGGACGTCGCACTCGTCCACGTCCCAGGCAGAGCCCCGCTTTGCCTCCGGTGCCGCGGGAAAGGTCATTTACGGCGTGAGTGTCGTGTGCCGCGCTGCGGGCTGTGTCGTCGCTACGGCCATGACGAGTTCCAGTGTGTGCGCACGTATGCCAACGTTGCAGGCCCCGTGCCGAGTGAAGTGGCAGGCGAGCACTTGATGGACGCAGTGGACGCCGAGGAAGCGAGCAGTGGAATCGCTGAGGAGGCAGAACAGAACGAACAGTCCTCTGAGAAGACCCCTGCCCCTAAAGAACACTGTGAATCAGAGTTGATAGTTCCGTTTTCGAATGTCGCTGGGACCGAGACACCCTCGAAAGAAGACGGCAAAGCCAGTGCTGCACGCCCAGCTTCGGCTACGCAACACAGTGAGGAACAGGGGGACACTGAAGCTGAGATGCCAGCTGCTTCTACCTTGCCTGAGAAGCGTGTGCGCGAAGACAGTGTCAACGAGGGATCAACCCAAGGAGGAGCGGAAAACGAACAGCCTCCACTGAAGGCGGCCCCCCTTCGCCGGGCGTCCTTCAGGCCAAGGCCAAACGTGCCCCCAGACCGGAGAACTGTGTCACCTGTGCCTCCGCCATAGCGGGGGTGCCCTTTCCGGTCGAGACGTTACAAGCCCGGTCCATGATCGGGAGGAGCGCTTGGAACGACGGACGGACTCGCCAAAAAGGAAGAATGGTCATCCCATGCAACAGATTAACCGCAATGCTGTCTTTCTGCGAAAGCGATGTGAGTGATATATGTTTCGCGATTTATAATTTCTTGAGATGGCGACCAGTTTAACCACTAGCTTGCGCGTAGCCACGCTAAATGTGAGGGGGCTGTCAACGCGTCGGAGACAACTGCAGCTGAACCGCATTCTGCTGGAAAATGAAATTGATGTACCAGCAGTTCAAGAGAGCAAAATGGAAAGCGAACAACAAACACAGAAAATGGCTGGAATATATCGTTCTAGATATAGTGTTTGCGTTTGTCATGCGGTTGGAAGATCGGGGGGATGTGTCATTTTCATTCGAAATTGCATAGAGTGTGTGCAGTCTGTGTTCTCGTGTGAGAGTGGTCGGCTTTTGATATGTGATTTCAGTTTTTCTGGATTGGACTGGTGAGTGATCTGCGTTTATGCCCCGACTAGAACGTTTGAGCGCGAAGAGTTCTTTCACTATATGAAATCTTTCTTAATACATGAGAGGCGTGTTCTCCTGCTTGGAGACTTCAACTGTGTCTGTAGACCGGAAGATAGAACAACAGACCGTGTCCTTCGTGACAAGAGTGCAGAGTTACTTATTGACATTGTTATTGAGGCAGAGCTTGAAGATGCTGGCTGTATAATGACGCATGAAGGCCAAGCAAAGTACACGCACTTTCAAGGTAACTGTCATGCAAGGTTGGACCGAATATATGTTCCCATTGATTGTGTGCCCTTGTGCTCGGAATATCAAACACTTCCCATGAGCTTTAGTGACCACTCCGTCGTAATGATTACTCTAGGCATGAAAAGTAAGGCAACAACGTTCAATTGGGAGCTATGGAAATTTAATGAAAAACTGCTGCTGGATGAAGAGTTTACCACTAAAGTTAAAGAATATATTAAGCATATGTTACAAAATGACTCTAATTTTATACAAGCATGGGAGCAGTTTAAGTGCGAGATAAAGATAGCTGCTATTGACCGAGCATGCACTCTCCGACGTAAAGAAAGAGAACAAGAAAAAGAACTTCGTAGCACACTTGAATACATGCTTAGCATGGGGAGCGTTATGCCTGGCTTGTTCGCCCAAGATATTAAAAAGATAAAAGCCAAACTTGAGGTGATGGACGAAGAGAAGTATCGGGGTGCGGTGATAAGGGCACGCAGCGAAAAATTGTGGCTCGGAGAGACGCCCACGAAAAGGGCACTTAGTGACAAAAAAAGGTACGCAGTGTCAAAAGAGATAAAAGAAATCTGCTGTCAGAACGTAGTTACCTCGGAAAAAAAAAACGATTGAACGGGCGTTTGTAGAATTTTACAGCGAATTGTTTAGCCTGAAAACACCGGACATTGAACGCTTCAGAAAAGACTTTCTGTCGCTGATGCTAAGAGTAGAAGACGAATTGGCGCAGACACTTGAAGCAAGTATTACTTCTGAGGAAATTGAGGCCGCTATCGGGGAATTAAATTCCAGTAAGTCACCCGGACCAGATGGTCTTGGTGCTGCCATATACAAGGCCTTTCCAACTGAAATGGCTGTTTTACTGGAAAGAGTTATTAGTGAATGCTACGAAAAGAACGTACCTCCTCTGTCTTTTCGAATGTCACACATTGTATTAATCCCGAAAACAGATGACCATGTTAAGCTTCAGTCTGTAGCGTCTTACCGTCCTATAAGTCTAACGAATGTTGACTATAAAATTTACATGAAAGTATTAGGGCGACGACTCCAACGTGTAATTACTTCTCTTGTAGGCCCACATCAGACATGCGGTATAAAAGGAAGGACCATTTTTACTAACATACACGCAGCAAGGAGTGTACTAGAATGTTGTGACGCGATGCATGACCACGTAGCCATGATGCAATTAGACCTCCACAAAGCATTTGTTAAAGTGGTACATGAAATTTTGTTCTCTGTTTTAGAGTATGTCAATGCTGGTTCCGTGATTACAAAGGGCGTGAAAATGGTTTACGAGTGCTCTTCAGCGAGACTGGTCGTGAATAAGCAGTTAACTGATCGTATACCTGTTCAGTCGGCAGTAAGGCAGGGCTGTCCTCTGTCTCCCCTTTTGTTTGCGCTTTATTTGGAGCCTTTCTGTCTAAGATTGCTTACAAGGCCAACCATACGCGGTTATAGATTTTTTCAAAGTGAAGTTCGGGTTTTGGCATACGCGGACGATATTGCGGTTTTTTGTACTGACCATGAGAGCGTGCAAGAAGTTGTAAAAGAAGCCACTGCTTTTTGCACTGCAAGTGGAAGTGAAATTAGTTGGGCAAAGTGTTTAGGATTTTGGCACGGAAACTGGCAATACGCGCCTGCATTATTCTCCAGTGTGCAATGGACAACAACGCCAGGCAATTACCTTGGTGTGCCACTAAAGCATTACCGTGAAAGCAAGGAATGTTGGGCCGGTGAAGTTGAGCAAGTGAAAACCCAAACAAACAAATGGGGAGGACATAACTTTTCTATGTTCGCAAGAGCTACCGTTTGCAATATGTTCCTAGTTGCAAAAATTTTTTACATGCTGCAAGTGTTATCTATGTCAAGAATCTCTGTTCAAAAACTGCATAGGGTATTTGCCACGTTTGTGTGGGCTTCAACATGGGAGCGTACCAGTCGATGCAGTCTTTTTCATACGGTGCATAACGGTGGACTGGGCTTGTCACATTTATACTTAAAGCAGATTGTAACAAGGTTCTTTTTTTTGCGCGAACAAAGCGATGTTTTTCTTAGAACGGTAATCCAAGTGCGATTGCGGGATTCACTGCCGGAATATGTAGTTTCGACTATGTCTACAGGGACAATGGCTCTAAGTGCTTTTCTTCGCGAAGTTGTCGCGTCCTTCCAAATAGTGAAGGCGAGATTTTCAAATGAGTATATGTGTACTGTTATGCGAAAATGGCTGTATAAAGATTTATTGGAAACCTTTTTACCTGTGCCTCTTTATCGCGCTGTATATGCTTTGGGTCCGGAGCGGGATGTGTTGAAGAGAGTGAAAAGAATGCCCATCAGATCGTCCGCTAAATCTTTCTTTTTTTAATTGCATACCGGCACTTTTCCGGTGAAGCCATGGCTGGAAAGCAAAGGCCTTTTCGTGCCTTGGTATGCTGACTGTTTAATTTGGAAAAAGCTGGAAACCATAGAGCATATTTTCCTTGATTGTCACGATGCGGTTTTTTTGTGGGACGTGCTACAGCGTACTATTAAAAAGGACTTACCAATAACGCCGTTTGGCATACGCTACCTTCCATGCGCCCAGCCAGGAGAAGTGCCCAGTGATTTATTGATGGTCTTGTGTATGCACAGCATATGGAGAACGCGGATGGATGTTCGCTATGAGCATGTTGTCGTACACCCAGCCCATCAATACTTTGTTGAAAGTGTAATGTACACGCGTGATGTTTTCGGAGGGCAATCTGAACCCCCGGATTGGCTGCCAGTCTTGGGCAAGCTCATGTCACCTAGTCCATTTTATCACAAGAAACCTGTAAGAAAGTGACTTGTGTTTTTAATCCCATGCGACTTTTCATCGTTCTGTGTAGTTGCCAAGTCGGTAATAAAGAAAAAAAAATCCTCGTTAGTATAGTGGCCAGTATCCCCGCCTGTCACGCGGGAGACCGGGGTTCGATTCCCTGACGGGGAGCTTAGTTTTTGTTTCTTTTTTGCATTCTGCGCCATTTCAGATCAGCGCTGCCGTTTCCCCTGCGCCTCCTCGTTAGTATAGTCATTCTACTTCCGGCCACCGAGCGTGACGGACGTGTTCATCATGGGCTCCCAAGGAGCGGATTCAGCGGCCCAGCTGGGCCGTGGTATCAGGAGTACGGAAAGGCCTGCCAAGGATTATGAACTGGTTCTGCCGCATCTGCCTACAGGTTCGAGTGTTTTGCATACTGTTTTTTTGCATGGAGACATAAAAGCCAGGCCGTACCGGGTGGAGCACTTTCGAGACTCCCTCGCTCGTCTTTCACTGCTGCCGGAAGTGGTTGCCCTCGGGGCATATCAGATGAATCATGTGTGGGCTGTAACGTTTAAAGGGGAAGAGGCGAAAGCGAAGATTTTGCAAGCCGAAGCTTTTGAAGTGAAGGAGCACCGATGCGTGGTCATTGACCCCTGCAACCAAGGCATCAGGCTAAAACTTTTCTGGCTGCTTCACGGCGTGCACGACGATGATGTGCGAGCGGCGTTGGCGGCTTTTGGAAAAGTCACCGAAATATCAAGAGAAAAGTGGAAGGTGCAAGGGTGTGTCGACAAGGCTTCAACGACACGAACGGTCACGCTGAAGCTAAAAGTGGGCGTGACCATTGAGGACCTGCCGCATCAGCTTCGGGTCGCCGAGGACGTCGCACTCGTCCACGTGCCAGGCAGAGCCCCGCTTTGCCTCCGGTGCCGGGGGAAAGGACATATACGGCGTGATTGTCGTGTGCCGCGCTGCGGGCTGTGTCGTCGCTACGGCCATGACGAGTCGCAGTGTGTGCGCACGTATGCCAACGTTGCAGGCCCCGTGCCGTGTGAAGTGGCAGGCGAGCACTTGATGGACGCAGTGGACGCCGAGGAAGCTAGCAGTGGAATCACTGAGGATGCAGAGCAGAAAGAACAATCCTCTGAGAAGACCCCTGCTCTGAAAGAACACCGTGAATCAGATTTGATAGTTCCGTTGTCAAATGTTACTGAGACCGAGACACCCACGAAAGAAGACGGCAATGCCAGTGCTGCAAGCCCAGCTTTGGCTACGCAACACAGTGAGGAACAGGGGAACACTGAAGCTGAGATGCCAGCTGCTTCTACCTTGCCTGTGAAGCGGGTGCATGAAGACAGTGTCAACGAGGAATCAACCCAAGGAGGAGCGGAAAGCGGACAGCCTCCACTCAAGGCGGCCCCCCTTCGCCGGGCGTCCTTCAAGCCAAGGCCAAACGTTCCCCCAGACCGGAGAACTGTGTCACCTGTGCCTCCGCCATAGCGGGGGTACCCTTTCCGGTCGAGACGTTGCAAGCCCGGTCCATGATCGGGAGCAGCGCTTGGAACGACGGACGGACTCGCCAAAAAGGAAGAATGGTCATCCCGTGCAACAGATCAACCGCAATGCTGTCTTTCTGCAAAAGCGATGTGAGTGATATATGTTTCGCGATTTATAATTTCTTGAGATGGCGACCAATTTAACCACTAGCTTACGCGTAGCCACGCTAAATGTGAGGGGGCTGTCAACGCGTCGGAGACAACTGCAGCTGAACCGCATTCTGCTGGAAAATGAAATTGATGTGCTAGCAGTTCAAGAGAGCAAAATGGAAAGCGAACAACAAACAGATAAAATGGCTGAAATATATCGTTCTAGATATAGTGTTTGCGTTTGTCATGCGGTTGGAAGATCGGGGGGATGTGTCATTTTCATTCGAAATTGCATAGAGTGTGTGCAGTCTGTGTTCTCGTGTGAGAGTGGTCGGCTTTTGATATGTGATTTCAGTTTTTCTGGATTGGACTGGTGAGTGATCTGCGTTTATGCCCCGACTAGAACGTTTGAGCGCGAAGAGTTCTTTCACTATATGAAATCTTTCTTAATACATGAGAGGCGTGTTCTCCTGCTTGGAGACTTCAACTGTGTCTGTAGACCGGAAGATAGAACAACAGACCGTGTCCTTCGTGACAAGAGTGCAGAGTTACTTATTGACATTGTTATTGAGGCAGAGCTTGAAGATGCTGGCTGTATAATGACGCATGAAGGCCAAGCAAAGTACACGCACTTTCAAGGTAACTGTCATGCAAGGTTGGACCGAATATATGTTCCCATTGATTGTGTGCCCTTGTGCTCGGAATATCAAACACTTCCCATGAGCTTTAGTGACCACTCCGTCGTAATGATTACTCTAGGCATGAAAAGTAAGGCAACAACGTTCAATTGGGAGCTATGGAAATTTAATGAAAAACTGCTGCTGGATGAAGAGTTTACCACTAAAGTTAAAGAATATATTAAGCATATGTTACAAAATGACTCTAATTTTATACAAGCATGGGAGCAGTTTAAGTGCGATATAAAGATAGCTGCTATTGACCGAGCATGCACTCTCCGACGTAAAGAAAGAGAACAAGAAAAAGAACTTCGTAGCACACTTGAATACATGCTTAGCATGGAGAGCGTTAAGCCTGGCTTGTTCGCCCAAGATATAAAAAAGATAAAAACCAAACTTGAGGTGATAGACGAAGAGAAGTATCGCGGTGCGGTGATAAGGGCACGCAGCGAAAAATTGTGGCTCGGAGAGACTCCCACGAAAAGGGCACTTAGTGATGAAAAACGGTACGCAGTGTCAAAAGAGATAAAAGAAATCTGCTATCAGAACGTAGTTACCTCGGAAAAGAAAACGATTGAACGGGCGTTTGTAGAATTTTACAGGGAATTGTTTAGCCTGAAAACACCGGACATCGAACGCTTCAGAAAAGACTTTCTGTCGCTGATGCCAAGAGTGGAAGACGAAGTTGCGCAGACACTTGAAGCAAGTATTACTTCCGAGGAAATTGAGGCCGTTATCGGGGAATTAAATTCCAATAAGTCACCCGGACCAGATGGTCTTGGTGCTGCCATATACAAGGCCTTTCCTAATGAAATGGCTGTTTTACTGGAAAGAGTAATTAGTGAATGCTACGAAAAGAACGTACCTCCTCCGTCTTTTCGAATGTCACACGTTGTACTAATCCCGAAAACAGATGACACAGTTAAGCTTCAGTCTGTAGCGTCTTACCGTCCTATAAGTCTAACGAATGTTGACTATAAAATTTACATTAAAGTATTAGGGCGAAGACTCCAAAGTGTAATTACTTCTCTTGTAGGCCCACATCAGACATGCGGTATAAAAGGAAGGACCATTTTTACTAACATACACGCAGCAAGGAGTGTACTCGAATGTTGTGACGCGATGCATGACCACGTAGCCATGATGCAATTAGACCTCCACAAAGCATTTGATAAAGTGGTACATGAAATTTTGTTCTCTGTTTTAGAGTATGTCAATGCTGGTTCCATGATTACAAATGGCGTGAAAATGGTTTACGAGTGCTGTTCAGCGAGACTGGTCGTGAATAAGCATTTAACCGATCGTATACCTGTCCAGTCGTCAGTAAGGCAGGGCTGTCCTTTGTCTCCCCTTTTGTTTGCGCTTTATCTGGAGCCTTTCTGTTTAAGATTACTTGCAAGGCCAAACATACGCGGTTATCGATTTTTTCAAAGTGAAGTTCGGGTTTTGGCATACGCGGACGATATTGCGGTTTTTTGTACTGACCATGAGAGCGTGCAAGAAGTTGTAAAAGAAGCCACTGCTTTTTGCACTGCAAGTGGAAGTGAAATTAGTTGGGCGAAGTGTTTAGGATTTTGGCACGGAAACTGGCAATGCGCGCCTGAACTGTTCTCCAGTATGCAATGGACAACAACGCCAGGCAATTACCTTGGTGTGCCACTAAAGCATTACCGTGAAAGCAAGGAATGTTGGGCCGGGGAAGTTGAGCAAGTGAAAACCCAAACAAACAAATGGGGAGGACATAACTTTTCTATGTTCGCAAGAGCTACCGTTTGCAATATGTTCCTAGTTGCAAAAATTTTTTACA
Source organism: Amblyomma maculatum (assembly GCF_055883805.1). Lineage (NCBI taxonomy): Eukaryota > Metazoa > Arthropoda > Arachnida > Ixodida > Ixodidae > Amblyomma > Amblyomma maculatum. The sequence goes on from NC_139352.1 coordinate 99,195,589, forward strand.
TGCTGCAAGTGTTATCTATGTCAAGAATCTCTGTTCAAAAACTGCATAGGGTATTTGCCACGTTTGTGTGGGCTTCAACATGGGAGCGTACCAGTCGATGCAATCTTTTTCATACGGTGCATAACGGTGGACTGGGATTGTCCCATTTATACTTAAAGCAGATTGTAACCAGGTTCTTTTTTTTGCGCGAACAAAGCGATGTTTTTCTTAGAACGGTAATCCAAGTGCGATTGCGTGATTCACTGCCGGAATATGTAGTTTCGACTATGTCTACAGGGACAGTGGCTCTAAGTGCTTTTCTTCGCGAAGTTGTCGCGTCCTTCCAAATAGTGAAGGCGAGATTTTCAAATGAGTATATGTGTACTGTTACGCGAAAAAGGCTGTACAAAGATTTATTGGAAACCTTTTTACCTGTGCCTCTTTATCGCGCTGTATATGCTTTGGGTCCGGAGCGGGACGTGTTGAAGAGAGTGAAAAGAATGCCCATCAGATCGTCCGCTAAATCTTTCTTTTTTCAATTGCATACCGGCACTCTTCCGGTGAAGCCATGGCTGGAAAGCAAAGGCCTTTTCGTGCCTTGGTCTGCTGACTGTTTAATTTGCAAAAAGCTGGAAACCATAGAGCATATTTTCCTTGATTGTCACGATGCGGTTTTTTTGTGGGACGTGCTGCAGCGCACTATTAAAAAGGACTTACCAATAACGCCGTTTGGCATACGCTACCTTCCATGCGCCCATCCAGGAGAAGTGCCCAGTGATTTATTGATGGTCTTGTGTATGCACAGCATATGGAGAACGCGGATGGATGTTCGGCATGAGCATGTTGTCGTACACCCAGCCCATCAATACTTTGTTGAAAGTGTAATGTACACGCGTGATGTTTTCGGAGGGCAATCTGAACCCCCGGATTGGCTGCCAGTCTTGGACAAGCTCATGTCACCTAATCCATTTTATCACAAGAAACCTGTAAGAAAGTGACTTGTGTTTTTAATTCCATGCGACTTTTCATCGTTCTTTGTAGTTGCCAAGTCGGTAATAAAGAAAAAAAAAAATCCTCGTTAGTATAGTGGCCAGTATCCCTGCCTATCACGCGGGAGACCGGGGTTCGATTCCCCGACGGGGAGCTTAGTTTTTGTTTCTTTTTTTGCATTCTGCGCCATTTCAGATCAGCGCTGCCGTTTTCCCTGCGCCTCCTCGTTAGTATAGTTGCCAGTATCCCCGCCTGTCACGCGGGAGAGCGGGGTTCGATTCCCCGACGGGGAGCTTAGTTTTTGTTTCTTTTTTGCATTCTGCGCCATTTCAGATCAGCGCTGCCGTTTTCCCTGCGCCTCCTCGTTAGTATAGTGGCCAGTATCCCCGCCTGTCACGCGGGAGACCGGGGTTCGATTCCCCGACGGGGAGCTTAGTTTTTGTTTCTTTTTTGCATTCTGCGATATTTCAGATCAGCGCTGCCGTTTTCCCTGCGCCTCCTCGTTAGTATAGTGATTCCACTTCCGGCCACCGAGCGTGACGGACGTGATTATCATGGGCTCCCAAGGAGCGGATTTAGCGGCCCAGCTGGGCCGTGGTATCAGGAGCACGGAAAGGCCTACCAAGGATGATGAACTGGTTCTACCGCATCTGCCTACAGGTTCGAGTGTTTTACATACTGTTTTTTTGCATGGCGACATAAAAGCCAGGCCGTACCGGGTGGAGCACTTTCGAGACTCCCTCGCTCGTCTTTCACTGCTGCCGGAAGTGGTTGCCCTCGGGGCATACCAAATGAATCGCGTGTGGGCGGTAACGTTTAAAGGTGAAGAGGCGAAAGCGAAGATTTTGGAAGCCCAAGCTATTGAAGTGAAGGAACACCGCTGCTTAGTCATTGACCCCTGTAACCAAGGCATCAGGCTGAAGCTTTTCTGGCTGCTTCACGGCGTGCAAGACGATGATGTGCGAGCGGCGTTGGCAGCTTTTGGAAAAGTGACTGAAATTTCAAGAGACAAGTGGAAAGTACAAGGGTGTGTCGACAAGGCTTCAACGACACGAACGGTCACGCTGAAGCTAAAAGTGGGCGTTACCATTGAGGACCTGCCGCATCAGCTTCGGGTCGCCGAGGACGTCGCACTCGTCCACGTCCCAGGCAGAGCCCCGCTTTGCCTCCGGTGCCGCGGGAAAGGTCATTTACGGCGTGAGTGTCGTGTGCCGCGCTGCGGGCTGTGTCGTCGCTACGGCCATGACGAGTCCCAGTGTGTGCGCACGTATGCCAACGTTGCAGGCCCCGTGCCGAGTAAAGTGGCAGGCGAGCACTTGATGGACGCAGTGGACGCCGAGGAAGCGAGCAGTGGAATCGCTGAGGAGGCAGAACAGAACGAACAGTCCTCTGAGAAGACCCCTGCCCCTAAAGAACACCGTGAATCAGAGTTGATAGTTCCGTTGTCGAATGTCGCTGGGACCGAGACACCCTCGAAAGAAGACGGCAAAGCCAGTGCTGCACTCCCAGCTTCGGCTACGCAACACAGTGAGGAACAGGGGGACACTGAAGCTGAGATGCCAGCTGCTTCTACCTTGCCTGTGAAGCGTGTGCACGAAGACAGTGTCAACGAGGGATCAACCCAAGGAGGAGCGGAAAACGAACAGCCTCCACTGAAGGCGGCCCCCCTTCGCCGGGCGTCCTTCAAGCCAAGGCCAAACGTGCCCCCAGACCGGAGAACTGTGTCACCTGTGCCTCCGCCATAGCGGGGGTGCCCTTTCCGGTCGAGACGTTACAAGCCCGGTCCATGATCGGGAGGAGCGCTTGGAACGACGGACGGACTCGCCAAAAAGGAAGAATGGTCATCCCGTGCAACAGATCAACTGCAATGCTGTCTTTCTGCAAAAGCGATGTGAGTGATATATGTTTTTCGATTTATAATTTCTTGAGATGGCGACCAATTTAACCACTAGCTTGCGCGTAGCCACGCTAAATGTGAGGGGGCTGTCAACGCGTCGGAGACAACTGCAGCTGAACCGCATTCTGCTGGAAAATGAAATTGATGTACTAGCAGTTCAAGAGAGCAAAATGGAAAGCGAACAACAAACAGAGAAAATGGCTGAAATATATCGTTCTAGATATAGTGTTTGCGTTTGTCATGCGGTTGGAAGATCGGGGGGATGTGTCATTTTCATTCGAAATTGCATAGAGTGTGTGCAGTCTGTGTTCTCGTGTGAGAGTGGTCGGCTTTTGATATGTGATTTCAGTTTTTCTGGATTGGACTGGAGAGTGATCTGCGTTTATGCCCCGACTAGAACGTTTGAGCGCGAAGAGTTCTTTCACTATATGAAATCCTTCCAAATACATGAGAGGCGTGTTCTCCTGCTTGGAGACTTCAACTGTGTCTGTAGACCGGAAGATAGAACAACAGACCGTGTCCTTCGTGACAAGAGTGCAGAGTTACTTATTGACATTGTTATTGAGGCAGAGCTTGAAGATGCTGGCTGTATAATTACGCATGAAGGCCAAGCAAAGTTCACGCACTTTCAAGGTAGCTGTCATGCAAGGTTGGACCGAATATATGTTCCCATTGATTGTGTGCCCTTGTGCTCGGAATATCAAACACTTCCCATGAGCTTTAGTGACCACTCCCTCGTAATGATTACTCTAGACATGAAAAGTAAGGCAACAACGTTCAATTGGGAGCTATGGAAATTTAATGAAAAACTGCTGCTGGATGAAGAGTTTACCACTAAAGTTAAAGAATATATTAAGCATATGTTACAAAATGACTCTAATTTTATACAAGCATGGGAGCAGTTTAAGTGCGAGATAAAGATAGCTGCTATTGACCGAGCATGCACTCTCCGACGTAAAGAAAGAGAACAAGAAAAAGAACTTCGTAGCACACTTGAATACATGCTTAGCATGGAGAGCGTTAAGCCTGGCTTGTTCGCCCAAGATATTAAAAAGATAAAAACCAAACTTGAGGTGATGGACGAAGAGAAGTATCGCAGTGCGGTGATAAGGGCACGCAGCGAAAAATTGTGGCTCGGAGAGACGCCCACGAAAAGGGCACTTAGTGACGAAAAAAGGTACGCAGTGTCAAAAGAGATAAAAGAAATCTGCTATCAGAACGTAGTCACCTCGGAAAAAAAAACGATTGAACGGGCGTTTGTAGAATTTTACAGCGAATTGTTTAGCCTGAAAACACCGGACATTGAACGCTTCAGAAAAGACTTTCTGTCGCTGATGCCAAGAGTAGAAGAAGAAGTGGCGCAGACACTTGAAGCAAGTATTACTTCTGAGGAAATTGAGGCCGCTATCGGGGAATTAAATTCCAGTAAGTCACCCGGACCAGATGGTCTTGGTGCTGCCATATACAAGGCCTTTCCAACTGAAATGGCTGTTTTACTGGAAAGAGTTATTAGTGAATGCTACGAAAAGAACGTACTTCCTCCGTCTTTTCGAATGTCACACATTGTATTAATCCCGAAAACAGATGACCATGTTAAGCTTCAGTCTGTAGCGTCTTACCGTCCTATAAGTCTAACGAATGTTGACTATAAAATTTTCATGAAAGTATTAGGGCGACGACTCCAACGTGTAATTACTTCTCTTGTAGGCCCACATCAGACATGCGGTATAAAAGGAAGGACCATTTTTACTAACATACACGCAGCAAGGAGTGTACTCGAATGTTGTGACGCGATGCATGACCACGTAGCCATGATGCAATTAGACCTCCACAAAGCATTTGATAAAGTGGTACATGAAATTTTGTTCTCTGTTTTAGAGTATGTCAATGCTGGTTCCGTGATTACAAAGGGCGTGAAAATGGTTTACGAGTGCTGTTCAGCGAGACTGGTCGTGAATAAGCAGTTAACTGATCGTATACCTGTTCAGTCGTCAGTAAGGCAGGGCTGTCCTCTGTCCCCCCTTTTGTTCGCGCTTTATCTGGAGCCTTTCTGTCTAAGATTTCTTACAAGGCCAAACATACGCGGTTATAGATTTTTTCAAAGTGAAGTTCGGGTTTTGGCATACGCGGACTATATTGCGGTTTTTTGTACTGACCATGAGAGCGTGCAAGAAGTTGTAAAAGAAGCCACTGCTTTTTGCACTGCAAGTGGAAGTGAAATTAGTTGGGCAAAGTGTTTAGGATTTTGGCACGGAAACTGGCAATACGCGCCTGCATTATTCTCCAGTATGCAATGGACAACAACGCCAGGCAATTACATTGGTGTGCCACTAAAGCATTACCGTGAAAGCAAGGAATGTTGGGCCGGTGAAGTTGAGCAAGTGAAAACCCAAACAAACAAATGGGGAGGACATAACTTTTCTATGTTCGCAAGAGCTACCGTTTGCAATATGTTCCTAGTTGCAAAAATTTTTTACATGCTGCAAGTGTTATCTATGTCAAGAATCTCTGTTCAAAAACTGCATAGGGTATTTGCCACGTTTGAGTGGGCTTCAACATGGGAGCGTACCAGTCGATGCAATCTTTTTCATACGGTGCATAACGGTGGACTAGGCTTGTCACATTAATACTTAAAGCAGATTGTAACAAGGTTCTTTTTTTTGCGCGAACAAAGCGATGTTTTTCTTAGAACGGTAATCCAAGTGCGATTGCGGGATTCACTGCCGGAATATGTAGTTTCCACTATGTCTGCAGGGACAATGGCTCTAAGTGCTTTTCTTCGCGAAGTTGTCGCGTCCTTCCAAATAGTGAAGGCGAGATTTTCAAATGAGTATATGTGTACTGTTACGCGAAAACGGCTGTACAAAGATTTCTTGGAAACCTTTTTACCTGTGCCTCTTTATCGCGCTGTATATGCTTTGGGTCCGGAGCGGGATGTGTTGAAGAGAGTGAAAAGAATGCCCATCAGATCGTCCGCTAAATCTTTCTTTTTTCAATTGCATACCGGCACTTTTCCGGTGAAGCCATGGCTGGAAAGCAAAGGCCTTTTCGTGCCTTGGTCTGCTGACTGTTTAATTTGGAAAAAGCTGGAAACCATAGAGCATATTTTCCTTGATTGTCACGATGCGGTTTTTTTGTGGGGACGTGCTACAGCGTACTATTAAAAGGACTTACCAATAACGCCGTTTGGCATACGCTACCTTCCATGCGCCCAGCCAGGAGAAGTGCCCAGTGATTTATTGATGGTCTTGTGTATGCACAGCATATGGAGAACGCGGATGGATGTTCGCTATGAGCATGTTGTCGTACACCCAGCCCATCAATACTTTGTTGAAAGTGTAATGTACACGCCTGATGTTTTCGGAGGGCAATCTGAACCCCCGGATTGGCTGCCAGTCTTGGGCAAGCTCATGTCACCTAATCCATTTTATCACAAGAAACCTGTAAGAAAGTGACTTGTGTTTTTAATCCCATGCGACTTTTCATCGTTCTGTGTAGTTGCCAAGTCGGTAATAAAGAAAAAAAAATCCTCGTTAGTATAGTGGCCAGTATCCCTGCCTATCACGCGGGAGACCGGGGTTCGATTCCCCGACGGGGAGCTTAGTTTTTGTTTCTTTTTTGCTTTCTGCGCCATTTCAGATCAGCGCTGCCGTTTTCCCTGCGCCTCCTCGTTAGTATAGTTGCCAGTATCCCCGCCCGTCACGCGGGAGAGCGGGGTTCGATTCCCCGACGGGGAGCTTAGTTTTTGTTTCTTTTTTGCATTCTGCGCCATTTTAGATCAGCGCTGCCGTTTTCCCTGCGCCTCCTCGTTAGTATAGTGGCCAGTATCCCCGCCTGTCACGCGGGAGACCGGGGTTCGATTCCCTGACGGGGAGCTTAGTTTTTGTTTCTTTTTTGCATTCTGCGCCATTTCAGATCAGCGCCTCCGTTTCCCCTGCGCCTCCTCGTTAGTATAGTGGCCAGTATCCCCGCCTATCACGCGGGAGACCGGGGTTCGATTCCCTGACGGGGAGCTTAGTTTTTGTTTCTTTTTTGCATTCTGCGCCATTTCAGATCAGCGCTGCCGTTTTCCCTGCGCCTCCTCGTTAGTATAGTGGCCAGTATCGCCGCCTGTCACGTGAGAGACCGGGGTTCGATTCCCCGACGGGGAGCTTAGTTTTTGTTTCTTTTTTTGCATTCTGCGCCATTTCAGATCAGCGCTGCCGTTTTCCCTGCGCCTCCTCGTTAGTATAGTGGCCAGTATCCCCGCCTATCACGCGGGAGACCGGGGTTCGATTCCCCGACGGGGAGCTTAGTTTTTGTTTCTTTTTTGCATTCTGCGCCATTTCAGATCAGCGCTGCTGCTTCCCCTGCGCCTCCTCGTTAGTATAGTGGCCAGTATCCCCGCCTATCACGCGGGAGACCGGGGTTCGATTCCCCGACGGGGAGCTTAGTTTTTGTTTCTTTTTTGCATTCTGCGCCATTTCAGATCAGCGCTGCCGTTTTCCCTGCGCCTCCTCGTTAGTATAGTGATTCCACTTCCGGCCACCGAGCGTGACGGACGTGATTATCATGGGCTCCCAAGGAGCGGATTTAGCGGCCCAGCTGGGCCGTGGTATCAGGAGCACGGAAAGGCCTACCAAGGATGATGAACTGGTTCTACCGCATCTGCCTACAGGTTCGAGTGTTTTACATACTGTTTTTTTGCATGGCGACATAAAAGCCAGGCCGTACCGGGTGGAGCACTTTTGAGACTCCCTCGCTCGTCTTTCACTGCTGCCGGAAGTGGTTGCCCTGGGGGCATACCAAATGAATCGCGTGTGGGCGGTAACGTTTAAAGGTGAAGAGGCGAAAGCGAAGATTTTGGAAGCCCAAGCTATTGAAGTGAAGGAACACCGCTGCGTAGTCATTGACCCCTGTAACCAAGGCATCAGGCTGAAGCTTTTCTGGCTGCTTCACGGCGTGCAAGACGATGATGTGCGAGCGGCGTTGGCAGCTTTTGGAAAAGTGACTGAAATTTCAAGAGACAAGTGGAAAGTACAAGGGTGTGTCGACAAGGCTTCAACGACACGAACGGTCACGCTGAAGCTAAAAGTGGGCGTTACCATTGAGGACCTGCCGCATCAGCTTCGGGTCGCCGAGGACGTCGCACTCGTCCACGTCCCAGGCAGAGCCCCGCTTTGCCTCCGGTGCCGCGGGAAAGGTCATTTACGGCGTGAGTGTCGTGTGCCGCGCTGCGGGCTGTGTCGTCGCTACGGCCATGACGAGTCCCAGTGTGTGCGCACGTATGCCAACGTTGCAGGCCCCGTGACGAGTGAAGTGGCAGGCGAGCACTTGATGGACGCAGTGGACGCCGAGGAAGCGAGCAGTGGAATCGCTGAGGAGGCAGAACAGAACGAACAGTCCTCTGAGAAGACCCCTGCCCCTAAAGAACACCGTGAATCAGAGTTGATAGTTCCGTTGTCGAATGTCGCTGGGACCGAGACACCCTCGAAAGAAGACGGCAAAGCCAGTGCTGCACGCCCAGCTTCGGCTACGCAACACAGTGAGGAACAGGGGGACACTGAAGCTGAGATGCCAGCTGCTTCTACCTTGCCTGTGAAGCGTGTGCACGAAGACAGTGTCAACGAGGGATCAACCCAAGGAGGAGCGGAAAACGAACAGCCTCCACTGAAGGCGGCCCCCCTTCGCCGGGCGTCCTTCAAGCCAAGGCCAAACGTGCCCCCAGACCGGAGAACTGTGTCACCTGTGCCTCCGCCATAGCGGGGGTGCTCTTTCCGGTCGAGACGTTACAAGCCCGGTCCATGATCGGGAGGAGCGCTTGGAACGACGGACGGACTCGCCAAAAAGGAAGAATGGTCATCCCGTGCAACAGATCAACCGCAATGCTGTCTTTCTGCAAAAGCGATGTGAGTGATATATGTTTCGCGATTTATAATTTCTTGAGATGGCGACCAATTTAACCACTAGCTTGCGCGTAGCCACGCTAAATGTGAGGGGGCTGTCAACGCGTCGGAGACAACTGCAGCTGAACCGCATTCTGCTGGAAAATGAAATTGATGTACTAGCAGTTCAAGAGAGCAAAATGGAAAGCGAACAACAAACAGAGAAAATGGCTGAAATATATCGTTCTAGATATAGTGTTTGCGTTTGTCATGAAGTTGGAAGATCGGGGGGATGTGTCATTTTCATTCGAAATTGCATAGAGTGTGTGCAGTCTGTGTTCTCGTGTGAGAGTGGTCGGCTTTTGATATGTGATTTCAGTTTTTCTGGATTTGACTGGAGATTGATCTGCGTTTATGCGCCTACCAGAACGTCTGAGCGCGAAGAGTTTTTTCACTATACGAAATCCTTCCTAATACATGAGAGACGTGTTCTCCTGCTTGGAGACTTCAACTGTGTCTGTAGACCGGAAGATAGAACAACAGACCGTGTCCTTCGTGACAAGAGTGCAGAGTTACTTATTGACATTGTTATTGAGGCAGAGCTTGAAGATGCTGGCTGTATAATGACGCATGAAGGCCAAGCAAAGTTCACGCACTTTCAAGGTAGCTGTCATGCAAGGTTGGACCGAATATATGTTCCCATTGATTGTGTGCCCTTGTGCTCGGAATATGAAACACTTCCCATGAGCTTTAGTGACAACTCCCTCGTAATGATTACTCTAGGCATGAAAAGTAAGGCAACAACGTTCAATTGGGAGCTATGGAAATTTAATGAAAAACTGCTGCAGGATGAAGAGTTTACCACTAAAGTTAAAGAATATATTAAGCATATGTTACAAAATGACTCTAAGTTTATACAAGCATGGGAGCAGTTTAAGTGCGAGATAAAGATAGCTGCTATTGACCGAGCATGCACTCTCCGACGTAAAGAAAGAGAACAAGAAAAAGAACTTCGTAGCACACTTGAATACATGCTTAGCATGGAGAGCGTTAAGCCTGGCTTGTTCGCCCAAGATATTAAAAAGATAAAAACCAAACTTGAGGTGATGGACGAAGAGAAGTATCGCAGTGCGGTGATAAGGGCACGCAGCGAAAAATTGTGGCTCGGAGAGACGCCCACGAAAAGGGCACTTAGTGACGAAAAAAGGTACGCAGTGTCAAAAGAGATAAAAGAAATCTGCTATCAGAACGTAGTCACCTCGGAAAAAAAAACGATTGAACTGGCGTTTGTAGAATTTTACAGCGAATTGTTTAGCCTGAAAACACCGGACATTGAACGCTTCAGAAAAGACTTTCTGTCGCTGATGCCAAGAGTAGAAGAAGAATTGGCGCAGACACTTGAAGCAAGTATTACTTCTGAGGAAATTGAGGCCGCTATCGGGGAATTAAATTCCAGTAAGTCACCCGGACCAGATGGTCTTGGTGCTGCCATATACAAGGCCTTTCCAACTGAAATGGCTGTTTTACTGGAAAGAGTTATTAGTGAATGCTACGAAAAGAACGTACTTCCTCCGTCTTTCGAATGTCACACACTGTATTAATCCCGAAAACAGATGACCATGTTAAGCTTCAGTCTGTAGCGTCTTACCGTCCTATAAGTCTAACGAATGTTGACTATAAAATTTTCATGAAAGTATTAGGGCGACGACTCCAACGTGTAATTACTTCTCTTGTAGGCCCACATCAGACATGCGGTATAAAAGGAAGGACCATTTTTACTAACATACACGCAGCAAGGAGTGTACTCGAATGTTGTGACGCGATGCATGACCACGTAGCCATGATGCAATTAGACCTCCACAAAGCATTTGATAAAGTGGTACATGAAATTTTGTTCTCTGTTTTAGAGTATGTCAATGCTGGTTCCGTGATTACAAAGGGCGTGAAAATGGTTTACGAGTGCTGTTCAGCGAGACTGGTCGTGAATAAGCAGTTAACTGATCGTATACCTGTTCAGTCGTCAGTAAGGCAGGGCTGTCCTCTGTCCCCCCTTTTGTTCGCGCTTTATCTGGAGCCTCTCTGTCTAAGATTGCTTACAAGGCCAAACATACGCGGTTATAGATTTTTTCAAAGTGAAGTTCGGGTTTTGGCATACGCGGACGATATTGCGGTTTTTTGTACTGACCATGAGAGCGTGCAAGAAGTTGTAAAAGAAGGCACTGCTTTTAGCACTGCAAGTGGAAGTGAAATTAGTTGGGCAAAGTGTTTAGGATTTTGGCACGGAAACTGGCAATACTCGCCTGAACTGTTCTCCAGTATGCAATGGACAATAACACCAGGCAATTACCTTGGTGTGCCACTAAAGCATTACCGTGAAAGCAAGGAATGTTGGGCCGGTGAAGTTGAGCAAGTGAAAACCCAAACAAACAAATGGGGAGGACATAACTTTTCTATGTTCGCAAGAGCTACCGTTTGCAATATGTTCCTAGTTGCAAAAATTTTTTACATGCTGCAAGCGTTATCTATGTCAAGAATCTCTGTTCAAAAACTGCATAGGGTATTTGCCACGTTTGTGTGGGCTTCAACATGGGAGCGTACCAGTCGATGCAATTTTTTTCATACGGTGCACAACGGTGGACTGGGCTTGTCACATTTATACTTAAAGCAGATTGTAACAAGGTTCTTTTTTTTGCGCGAACAAAGCGATGTTTTTCTTAGAACGGTAATCCAAGTGCGATTGCGGGATTCACTGCCGGAATATGTAGTTTCGACTATGTCTACAGGGACAATGGCTCTAAGTGCTTTTCTTCGCGAAGTTGTCGCGTCCTTCCAAATAGTGAAGGCGAGATTTTCAAATGAGTATATGTGTACTGTTACGCGAAAACGGCTGTACAAAGATTTATTGGAAACCTTTTTACCTGTGCCTCTTTATCGCGCTGTATATGCTTTGGGTCAGGAGCGGGACGTGTTGAAGAGAGTGAAAAGAATGCCCATCAGATCGTCCGCTAAATCTTTCTTTTTTCAATTGCATACCGGCACTCTTCCGGTGAAGCCATGGCTGGAAAGCAAAGGCATTTTCGTGCCTTGGTCTGCTGACTGTTTAATTTGCAAAAAGCTGGAAACCATAGAGCATATTTTCCTTGATTGTCACGATGCGGTTTTTTTGTGGGACGTGCTACAGCGTACTATTAAAAAGGACTTACCAATAACGCCGTTTGGCATACGCTACCTTCCATGCGCCCAGCCAGGAGAAGTGCCCAGGGATTTATTAATGGTCTTGTGTATGCACAGCATATGGAGAACGCGGATAGATGTTCGCCATGAGCATGTTGTCGTACACCCAGCCCCTCAATACTTTGTTGAAAGTGTAATGTACACGCGTGATGTTTTCGGAGGGCAATCTGAACCCCCAGATTGGCTGCCAGTCTTGGACAAGCTCATGTCACCTAATCCATTTTATCACAAGAAACCTGTAAGAAAGTGACTTGTGTTTTTAATCCCATGCGACTTTTCATCGTTCTTTGTAGTTGCCAAGTCGGTAATAAAGAAAAAAAGAAATCCTCGTTAGTATAGTGGCCAGTATCCCCGCCTGTCACGCGGGAGACCGGGTTTCGATTCCCCGACGGGGAGCTTAGTTTTTGTTTCTTTCTTGCATTTTGCGCCATTTCAGAACAGCGCTTGCCGTCTTTCTTGCACCTCCTCGTTAGTATAGTGGCCAGTATCCCCGCCTGTCACGCGGGAGACCGGGGTTCGATTCCCCGACGGGGAGCTTAGTTTTTGTTTCTTTCTTGCATTTTGCGCCATTTCAGAACAGCGCTTGCCGTCTTTCTTGCACCTCCTCGTTAGTATAGTGGCCAGTATCCCCGCCTGTCACGCGGGAGACCGGGGTTCGATTCCCCGACGGGGAGTTTAATTTTTGTTTCTTTCTTGCATTTTGCGCCATTTCAGAACAGCGCTTGCCGTCTTTCTTGCACCTCCTCGTTAGTATAGTGGCCAGTATCCCCGCCTGTCACGCGGGAGACCGGGGTTCGATTCCCCGAAGGGGAGCTTAGTTTTTGTTTCTTTCTTGCATTATGCGTCATATCAGAACAGCGCTTGCCGTCTTTCTTGCACCTCCTCGTTAGTATAGTGGCATTCTACTTCCGGCCCCCGGCGTGTACGGACGGTGAATCATGAGCTCCGGCGGAGCGGCGATTGCGGCCCAGGCTGGCCGCGGTAACAGGCTTAACAGAAACGACGATAAGGAATATCAGATAATTTTGCCGCATCTGCCCACCGGACGTGTTGTTTTCAACACAGTTTTTTTGCACGGCGACGTACGAGTGCGACCTTTCAGGGTTGAAGATTTCCGGGACGCCCTGGCCAAGATTGGTACGCTCCCAGACGTGGTGGCCTTGGGGGCCTACCAAATAAACCATGTCTGGGCGGTGACTTTGAACAGCACGGAAGCAATCAAGCGGCTGCTACCCTTTAAAGAGCTTCAAGTGAAAGGTCGACGGTGTATCGTCATTGACCCGGAGGACCAACAGGTGAAGCTACGGCTCCACTGGATGTTGCATGGCGTGGCGGATGAGGATATCCGAACTGCTTTTGCGGCTTTCGGTGAGGTGACCGAAGTGGCCCGTGAGCGGTGGCGAGTCCAGGGCGTGCACGAAAAGGGCTCAACAACGAGAACCGTGCTTCTGAAGTTGAAGCCTGGGATGAGGATAAAAGATCTGCCTCACCAGATAAGAGTAGCAGGGGCGTTGGCCCTTGTTGTGGTGCCTGGGCGGCCAATGCAGTGCCTGCGCTGCCGCGGGACCGGTCATGTGCGCCGGGAATGTAAGATTCCGCGGTGTTCGACATGTAAGCGTTTCGGCCACTCCGAGGAAGATTGCGTACGAACGTACGCATTGGCAGCTGCACCAACAGCGAGGGCGGACATGACAGAGCACCAAATGGATCTCGCAGAGACGGAGGAGGCCGCAAAAGGGGTCGGAGAAGCTGAAAAGCTAACAGCAGCAGCAGGCATGTTAGTGCCCCCGGGGGGTGGGGACGAGATGCTCGGTGGACCAGACAGGGAAGTGGCACTGCCAAGCAACGGACCGTCGGAGGAAGAAAGGGTGAGCAATGCCGAGAGCTCAAAAATTGAACTTCCGGAGTCTGCGGGCAGACGGGGGACCCTCGAGGGGAGCAGCGGCCGAGCGACCAACGTCCAGGGCCCTGCGAAGCGTGCCCACGACGGGAGCGCCAGTGAGACGAACGAGGCAGAGGCAGCTAGCAACGACGAGCCGCCGATAAAAACGCCAATAGGGAGGAGGGCGACCTTCAAACCAAGATCGAATGTCTCGACGGACAGGAGAGCTGCCGAAAAGCCGCCCCTGTCACAAGGTCTGCCAGTCCAACCCTCATGGCTCTGGCGTCAACGAAAGCGTCTAGCGCCATGCTAGACGTGAAAGGTAAGCACCATGCTCTTGGCCTCTTTTCACTCTAAGAAAATGGCTTATGTACTGTCACTAAAGGTTGCGACCCTTAACGTGAGAGGTCTAGCAGCGAAAAGGAAGCAGAGCCAGGTCCTGCGCCTTTTAAATGAAAATGACATTGATATACTTGGAGTTCAAGAGACAAAAGTCGAGGGTGAACAAGAGACCGAGAGCATGGTGCAACGTTTCACGTCGCGGTTTTACGCAGTTGTCAGTAATGCAGTCGGTACTTCTGCTCGATGCGTCCTGTTTGTGAAGAAGTTGCCGGGTCTTGTAGTGCAGTCGCATGCTTGTTTTCCGTCGGGTCGGGGTGTGGTCCTCGATTTTAGTTTTTGCTTGGCTGAGTGGCGTGCTGTTTGTATATATGCACCTACGGTAGTTGATGAGAGGGCTGCTTTATTTGATTTTGTTGAAGAGTAAACACGGATAAGCAACTTGTCTTTCTGGGAGATTTCAATTGTGTACTGAGCTCCGGTGACAAAACTAGCCTTCGTACATTTAGGGATCGTAGCACAGAGGTACTTTCGGGCTTGATTGACGAGTTTGCACTGGTGGACGTTGCAGAGTGTCTCACGAGCGAGCGACGGGTTCAGTATACTCATTTTCAGGGTGCTAGCCACGCCCGCCTTGACAGGATTTATGTGTCCGCTGAACTGGCTCCAAAATGCCAGGATTATTATGTTTTGGCGGTAACGTACTCAGATCACTGCATGGTTCTGTGTACAATTGGAACAAGAAGGGGAGGTAGCGGTTTTAATTGGGAATTGTGGAAGTTAAATAATAAACTGCTGAACGACGAGCAATTCACCAGACTAGTAGAAGAAGAAATAGGTAAGATTTGTCAGGAGGACACCCCCGAACTGGGTCAAGAACTGGAACTGTGTAAGCAACAAATTAAAATCAAAGCTATAGAAAAGGCCAGCTGCATAGGGTTTCAAGAAAAACAAAATGAAATGCATTTAAGATCTTTGCTAGATAAATTGTTAGCCCTGGAGTGTAACACGCCAGGGTTATACATGGACGACGTTAGAAAAATAAAACAAAGACTTCAACTGAATGACGAAGACCGTTATCGCGGAGCACTGGTGCGTGCGAGAGCGGAAAAATTGGCCATGGATGAGACGCCGACAAAAAGATCGTTGGGAATAGAAAAAGCAAATGCAAGGCGAAATCACGTGGCAGAGCTAGATTGGGCAGGACGCACAGAAACCGATAACGAAGGAATCGCGAAAGCTTTCGGGAGTATTATGAAGATCTATTTTCGTCCCGAGAGGTTTATTTGGACCGTTTTAAAGAATCCTTTCTTGACGCGATGCCAAAAATTGACGAGGAACAAAAAGAAAGACTGGAGCGGCCAATAAGCGAAAAAGAAGTGCAGCAGGTAATAGAAAATTTAAACCCAGGGAATTCACCCGGGCCTGATGGCCTGAGTGCGGCTTTTTATAAAGCGTTCAAGGAACAGCTATCTCCTTTGTTGTGTGCCTTATTTAATGAAGCGTATGAACTGAAGGCACTGCCTGCGTCTTTCGGATCGTCGCACACAGTACTTATTCCGAAAACTGACCAACCAGATAAGCTTAGGCAGTTGTCTTACAGGCCCATTGCTCTGACAAACGTTGATTACAAGATTTATATGAAGGTGCTTGCTGGCAGACTACAAACGGTTATATGCGAACTAGTGGGCCCTCACCAAACGTGCGGTATCAAACGGCGATCTATCTTTCAGAACATTCACAAAGCGCGAAGTGTGCTCGAATGCTGCGATGCAACTCATGCATGTGTTGCGTTACTGCAGTTGGACTTGGAGAAAGCTTTTGATTCTGTGGCACATACTATTCTGTTCAGTATATTGGACTATGTTAATGTCGGCTCTGTTATTCGAGACGGAGTGGCTTTGGCGTACCGTAACTGCACTACGAGATTAATTGTCAATAAGTCACTGGGGGCCCCCATCAACGTACGACGTTCGGTGCGCCAAGGTTGCCCCCTCAGCCCTCTTTTGTTCGGCATTTATATTGAAACGTTGTGTTTAAGCATCCTACAAAACAATGGCATTGATGGTTTTCGACTGCAGGAGTCAGAAGTCAAATTGCTGGCTTACGCAGACGACGTTGCGGTTTTTTGTGTAAATAAGCAGAGTATAAAGAGGACAGTGGATGTGGTAAAACATTTTAGCAAAGTCACAGGGAGTAAAGTTAACTGGTTTAAGTGCCTGGGATTTTGGCACGGAGAATGGCAGCTGACCCCCGACACTTTCGCTAATGTGCCGTGGGTTACAACGCCTGCAAAGTACTTGGGTGTGCCCTTGAAATTTTACAAGGAAAGCGAGCCATACTGGCTAGAGCAGGTCAAAGAAACCCGTGAAAAAGCGGAGAAATGGAAAAGCGCTCAATTATCAATATTTGCAAGAGCCGCAGTTTGCAACCTGTTTTTAATTAGTAAGTTATGGTATGTTATGCAAGTGTTGCATTGCTCCCATGTAAATGTGCAAAAATTGCATCGAGTTTTTGCGTTGTTTGTTTGGGCCTCGAGTTGGGAGAGGTGCAGTCGGACAAATTTGTTCCGGCAGGTGAAGCATGGGGGGCTTGGTCTGGGTCATTTGTTTGTGCGACAGATTGTCAACCGGTTTATGCTTTTAGGGATGCCAGCAATCCTTTCCTGCGCACAGTGTGTCAACAAAGACTTGGTCGAGCGTTGCCTGATTTCGTAGTTTATACTCAATGTATGCCTGGCTCTCTGTTTGGATTCTTTAGGGAAATTGTTTTGAGCGTGAAATTCTTAAGCGCACGTTTTTCGAAAGAGTATTTAAGTAATGTTAACAGGAGAACATTATACAAGGATGTTTGTGAAGTGGTGTTCCCGGTGCCCTTGTACCGAGCTTTATACTATGGAGGCACAGGAAGTAATGTATTAAAACGCGTAAAGAAAATGCAAGTTTCTCCGGGAGCTAAAACGTTTTTCTTTATGCTACATACGGGTACTTTGAGTGTAAAATCATTTATGGAGGAGAAGGGTATGTTCCTACCGTGGGGGGCCAAATGTCTCATCTGCAAACAGCCAGAGACAATAGATCACGTGTTTTTGCATTGCTGGGAGGGGGTATATTTGTGGGATGTTCTGCAAAGGACAATAAAAAAACAGTTGCCACTTGATTCCCATGGCATTAGGTATTTGCCATTGGATAACCACGATGATATGCCGTTAGACCAGGTTATGTTAATGTGCCTCCACAGTATATGGCGCGCACGAATGGCTGGTTATCACTGCGATCCAGATGCACGGCCAGCCCGCATGTATTTCCGTGAAAGTGTGCAGCGATGGCTCGACGTGCTTAAATTGCAACCATGTGCTCCTGAGTGGCTGTCAAAGCTGGAACCTTTGACGGTGCTCAAGGAATTTTAACATGACAATGCCTGCCCCTCAGTGGATGTTAGGCAACGCTAGCTACCTTTGTGTACATATATTATTCCTTTTTTCCTTTTGTTTTGAGTTCCAGTGCGGTGTATTTGTGTCAAAGCCAGGCAATAAAAAAAAAAAGTATAGTGGCCAGTATCCCCGCCTGTCACGCGGGAGACCGGGGTTCGATTCCCCGACGGGGAGCTTAGTTTTTGTTTCTTTCTTGCATTTTGCGCCATTTCAGAACAGCGCTTGCCGTCTTTCTTGCACCTCCTCGTTAGTATAGTGGCCCGCCAGTGAACGGACGCAGGATGCAGGGCTCCTCAGGAGCGGCTTCAGCGGCCATGTCAGGCCGCGGTAACAGGACTGCGGAACAGGACAATACTTACCAGGTTGTTTTGCCTGCACTGCCAACAGGTCGGTTTGTTTTGAATACCGTTTTTTTGCATGCCGATATCAGGGCCCGCCCATACCGGGTGGAAGATTTCCGGGATGCTTTGGCGCAACACTCGCTAATCCCCGACGTTATCGCAATGGGGGCGTATCGGATGAGCCACGTCTGGGCCGTCACTCTCAAAGATACTGAAGCGGTGAACAAGATTGTAAGTGTAGGTGAGCTGTGTGTAAAAAACGGTCGCTGCTTGGTGATTGACCCGGCGAACCAGGACGTGCGACTCAAACTTCACTGGCTGCTACACAACGTGCCAGACGAGGATGTTCGTGCTGCATTTTCGCCGTACGGAAAGGTGTCGGAGGTTTCCCGGGAGCGCTGGCGTGTTAAAGGTATGCTAGAAAAGGTCTCCACCACTAGACTCGTCACGCTGAAGCTGAACGCTGGCTTGAAGCTCGACGACCTTCCGCATCAGTTGAATGCTAGCGGCGAGCCGGCGCTAGTGATTGTGCCAGGCAGACCCCCGTTGTGCCTACGCTGCCGGAGTACGGGTCACATCCGCAAAGAGTGCCGGGTTCCTCGCTGCGGAACCTGTCGACGGTTCGGGCATGAAGACAGCCAGTGTGCACGAACCTACGCTAGCATTGCCGGGCCTGGGACCAGCGATGACTCGTCGGAGTTAATTATGGACGAGGCGGATGCGGAGGAGGCTGCTGACATTAGAGGTCAGTCAATGAAACAGGACGCGCCTTCCATGACGGTTTTAACAAAGGATAAGGTGACGGTCTCAAATGAAAAGAATGAACCTCGGCATGTCTTTAACGCTCCATCCCAGGACCATGAAAGCGAGTCAAAGGAAGGGTCAGAAGACTTAACCAAATTTTCTGACGCTGAGGATCATCTCAGTACTGAGCCTTCCTGTACTGATGCCATGGAGGTTGGGCCGGAGACAGCAGCCTTAATTGCCGCGAAACGTCCGCACGAAGAAAGCGTCGAGGAGACTCAGCTGCCAGGCGGTGTTTGTGGTGAGCCACCTCCGAAAACTGCGGGCATCCGAAGAGCAACTTTGCGACCGAAGCCGAACCTCTCGGCCGACACGCGGCAGGCGGGGAAACCGCCTCCGTAGTTTTGTGGTGACCTGAACGATTTGTGGGTCGGCTGCCTACCGACAAGCGTCAGGAACATTCTGCAACCAAGAGGGGCGTGTGTGCAAAAAAAAAAATGAAAGACGGTGCTTGGACTTCGTTTGAATGCAGCCCGCTGTTCTGCTGGGAGGACATTACATGCACACATACGCCGCTGTTCTTCAGAAGCGGAGGCCACGCAACCATGAAGGTAGGCACCATGCTGGTACGGGCGTCTCTTTCTAATTCATGACTCTTAAGCTTAATTTGCCGTTACATGTAGCTACTTTGAATGCCGGAGGGCTGGGAGCGAGAAGGCGACAATGCCAGCTCAGTCGCCTCCTTTTGGATAATGATATAGATATAGCAGCTGTGCAAGAGTCAAAGATTGAGAGCCAAGAAAGCACTGACCATATGGTGGCTTCTTTTCAAGCAAACTTTTATGTGTGTGTATGCCATTCTGTTGGTGTATCGGGTGGATGCCTTTTATTTATACGTAACACGCTGGAAGTAAGCGTAGAGTCCGTTTTTGCCTGTCCGAGTGGTCGGCTTTTGGTTACTGATTTTACGTACTGTAATTTATTCTGGCGTGTTGTGTGTGTGTATGCTCCCAATTCAAAATGCGAACGTGAATCATTTTTTGAGTCTATTGAATTGTGGCTGAAGACTGACAAAATCTTGCTTGTACTTGGTGACTACAACTGTGTGTGCTCAGCTGTGGACCGAGCGGCAAGGTGTAAACCTCGAACAGACAGAAGCTCCGACCTGTTGAATGCACTTGTGCATGAGTATGGCCTTGATGATGTTGGCAGTGTGTTCTCCACTGGAAACCAGCCAGAGTTCACGCACTTTCAGCGAGATAGCCATGCTAGATTGGACAGGGTGTATGCCTCGGTTGATCTTGTTTCCCTATGTACTGCATATGAGGACAAGCCTGTATCTTTCAGTGATCATTGTCTTGTGAGTGCAGTGTTTGGTAGAAAAGGAAAGATATCGCGCTTTAACTGGCACCTATGGAAACTGAATGCCAAGCTTCTCGTCGATCAAGAGTTCCTTATGGAAGTTAAGACCGAGTTTGAAAATCGTCTTGCTATGCGACCAGTAAGTTTTGCAGCGGAATGGGACAGCTTCAAAGAGTGGGTCAAATTGAAATCATTAGAAAAGAGCAGTAAGGTGCGGTATAAAGAGAAAGAAAAAGAAAAAGAACTGAATGAACGACTCCAGTTTCTTTTGAGCATGGAACGTTCTGTGCCAGGGCATTTCGCCAGTAAAATACGAGAGATAAAAAGTGAGTTGGAAACAATCGACAGTGAAAGATACAGAGCGGCTGTTATACGTGCAAGGGCTGAAAAACTTTGGGCTGGAGAAGTACTGACAAAACGAGCCCTAGCAGACGAGAAAAGATACGCCTGCCAGAAAGAAATAGGAAGTATAAGATATGCCGGCCATATCACTGAAGATGCTAAAGATATTCAGCGTGCTGTAATAGAGCACTACAAAGAACTGCTTAGCGCTATGCTTCAGACTGTAGGCGGCTTTCGAACAGGTTTTCTAAGACTGATGCCTGCACTAGATGACGAAAGTAAAGCGCGCCTAGAAACACCGGTAACGTTGCAGGAGATACTACCTGCAATAGATGACCTGACACCTGGGAAGGCCCCTGGGCCGAATGGTCTAAGCGCCGCATTCTTTAAAACTTTTCAGCAGTATGCGGCTCAGTTTATGCTCTGTGTAATCACTGAAGCTTACGAACATAATACTGTCCCACTGTCTTTCTCTACATCGCACATTGTTCTAATACCCAAGACAGATGATCCGGAGAAACGACAGTTCGTGGGGTCATATCGACCGATAAGCCTCACCAATGTTGACTATAAGATGTACATGAAGGTTTTAGCAAAAAGACTGCAAAGCGTAATAAAAACAGTGGTTGGGCTTCATCAAACGTGTGGCATCAAGGGTCGATCCATTGCCACGAATATACATGTCGCAAGAACCGTATTAGAATGCGTTGATGCACTCGCTGGTCAGATAGCCATGATGCAATTCGATTTGGCGAAAGCCTTTGACCGTGTTTCTCACGAAATTCTTTTTTCCATTTTGGAGCATTCTAACCTTGGTGACGTCATAGTGGAGGGTGTTAAAATGGCTTATGCGAACTGCACGACCCGTATTATTGTGAATGGTGAACTGACTGACAGCATCGCAGTACGGTCATCAGTAAGGCAGGGCTTCCCGCTCTCACCCCTGCTTTTTGCACTGTATTTAGAGCCACTTTGCTTGGCTATCATTGATAGCGATCCCATTTTAGGATTCAAGCTGCAATCAGCACACGTGAAAATGCTAGCATACGCTGATGACATTGAAGTCTTTTGTGCAACTAGAAAGAGCATCTGTGAAGTCAATGGTGTCGTCCAAACATTTTGTGATCAAACCGGATGCAAGATCAATTGGGAGAAAAGCTCTGGGTTTTGGCACGGTGATTGGGACGTGACACCTGATTTCTTCTGTAAGCTGCGATGGCCTGCTCTCCCAACACGTTATCTAGGCGTGCCTTTAGAATGTTATCAAGATCCCAACGAGCACTGGGTGGAAGAAACATCCAGAGTGAAAGAAAAAGCGGATGCGTGGCAAGGAAGGCAACTGTCAATGTTTTCGCGCGCTTATATTTGCAATGTTTTTCTTATTTCGAGGCTGTGGTACCTCATAAATGTGTTGTGTGTCTCACGAACCTCAATTCAGAAAATGCACCGCGTTTTTGCTGTTTTTATTTGGGCATCCACATGGGAAAAAACCGCCCGGATGAATTTGTTTAATTCTGTTAAAAGGAGCGGGCTTGGCTTTGCACATCTGTTCATGCGTCAGGTGGTCTCGCGATTTATATTCCTCCGTGATCAAAAAGATACCTTTCTAAGAACTGTGATGCAAGTGCGATTGCAGAGGCTGCTCCCTGAATGGATTGTGTCATGTGAAAACATGCCTGGTACTGTGGCTGGCTACCTGCGCGAGGTTGTTTTCTCGTGCAAGTTGCTAGAAGTGCGGTTTTCTTTTGATTATCTCTCCAATGTTCAAAAAATAACTGTATAAAGATCTCATTGACGTGATGCTGCCGGTGCCTTTTTACCGGGCATTACACTGTGGAGGCCCAGGGCAGGGCGCTTTGAAAAGAGTTAAGATGCCCGTGAGGCCATCAGCTAAAACGTTCCTTTTCAAACTTCACTCCAATACGCTCCCTGTTAAAACCTGGTTGAATGAAAAGGTATCTTCATCCCATAGACAACAAATTGCCTGTTGTCCGAAAAACCGGAAACAATTGAATACGTTTTCTTACAGTGTTGGGATGCTGTCTTTCTATGGGACGTCCTCCAAAGGACAATTAAAAAGGAACTTCCATTAACTCCTTACGGTATAAGATTCCTACCAGTGCAGAACGATGATGCACCTTATGATTTAATTATGCTTCTTGGCCTCCATAGTTTGTGGAAAACACGATTGCAGGTGCGTCATGCAGATATAGATACACGATCTGCGCGTGAAAACTTTAATGAAAGTGCTGTGTATATACGAGAAACTTTCAGGATGCAGCAGGATCCGCTACAATGGCATTCTCTCTTTGATGAGTTGGTGCACTTGAAAAGATTTTAGCCGCGTACGCGTTAGCTCAAGTGTAGTTGACGTGTTTTATCATGTGTTTTTTTTTTTCACGGCAATATAGAAAAAAAAAGAGTTAGTATAGTGGCCAGTATCCTCGCCTGTCACGCGGGAGACCGGGGTTCGATTCCCCGACGGGGAGTTTAGTTTTTCTTTCTTGCATTTTGCGCCATTTCAGAACAGCGCTTGCCGTCTTTCTTGCACCTCCTCGTTAGTATAGTGGCCAGTATCCCCGCCTGTCACGCGGGAGACCGGGGTTCGATTCCCCGACGGGGAGCTTAGTTTTTCTTTCTTGCATTTTGCGCCATTTCAGAACAGCGCTTGCCGTCTTTCTTGCACCTCCTCGTTAGTATAGTGGCCAGTATCCCCGCCTGTCACGCGTGAGACCGGGGTTCGATTCCCCGACGGGGAGCTTAGTTTTTCTTTTTTGCATTCTGCGCCATTTCAGATCAGCGCTGCAGTTTTCCCTGCGCCTCCTCGTTAGTATAGTGGCCAGTATCCCCGCCTGTCACGCGGGAGACCGGATCAGCGCTGCCGTTTTCCCTGCGCCTCCTCGTTAGTATAGTGGCCAGTATCCCCGCCTGTCACGCGGGAGACCGGGGTTCAATTCCCCGACAGGGAGCGTAGTTTGTGTTTCTTTCTTGCATTTTGCGCCATTTCAGAACAGCGCTTGCCGTCTTTCTTGCACCTCCTCGTTAGTATAGTGGCCAGTATCACCGCCTGTCACGCGGGAGACCGGGGTTCGATTCCCCGACGGGGAGCTTAGTTTTTGTTTCTTTCTTGCATTTTGCGCCATTTCAGAACAGCGCTTGCCGTCTTTCTTGCACCTCCTCGTTAGTATAGGATTCCACTTCCGGCCACCGAGCGTGACGGACGTGATTATCATGGGCTCCCAAGGAGCGGATTTAGCGGCCCAGCTGGGCCGTGGTATCAGGAGCACGGAAAGGCCTACCAAGGATTATGAACTGGTTCTACCGCATCTGCCTACAAGTTCGAGTGTTTTACATACTGTTTGTTTGCATGGCGACATAAAAGCCAGGCCATACCGGGTGGAGCACTTTCGAGACTCCCTCGCTCGTCTTTCACTGCTGCCGGAAGTGGTTGCCCTCGGGGCATACCAAATGAATCACGTGTGGGCGGTAACGTTTAAAGGTGAAGAGGCGAAAGCGAAGATTTTGGAAGCCCAAGCTATTGAAGTGAAGGAACACCGCTGCGTAGTCATTGACCCCTGTAACCAAGGCATCAGGCTGAAGCTTTTCTGGCTGCTTCACGGCGTGCAGGACGATGATGTGCGAGCGGCGTTGGCAGCTTTTGGAAAAGTGACTGAAATTTCAAGAGACAAGTGGAAAGTACAAGGGTGTGTCGACAAGGCTTCAACGACACGAACGGTCACGCTGAAGCTAAAAGTGGGCGTTACCATTGAGAGCCTGCCGCATCAGCTTCGGGTCGCCGAGGACGTCGCACTCGTCCACGTCCCAGGCAGAGCCCCGCTTTGCCTCCGGTGCCGCGGGAAAGGTCATTTACGGCGTGAGTCATTTCATTCAAGGTCATTTACGGCGTGCCGCGCTGCGGGCTGTGTCGTCGCAACGGCCATGACGAGTCCCAGTGTGTGCGCACGTATGCCAACGTTGCAGGCCCCGTGCCGAGTGAAGTGGCAGGCGAGCACTTGATGGACGCAGTGGACGCCGAGGAAGCGAGGAGTGGAATCGCTGAGGAGGCAGAACAGAACGAACAGTCCTCTGAGAAGACCCCTGCCCCTAAAGAACACTGTGAATCAGAGTTGATAGTTCCGTTGTCTAATGTCGCTGGGACCGAGACACCCTCGAAAGAAGACGGCAAAGCCAGTGCTGCACGCCCAGCTTCGGCTACGCAACACAGTGAGGAACAGGGGGACACTGAAGCTGAGATGCCAGCTGCTTCTACCTTGCCTGTGAAGCGTGTGCACAAAGACAGTGTCAACGAGGGATCAACCCAAGGAGGAGCGGAAAACGAACAGCCTCCACTGAAGGCGGCCCCCCTTCGCCGGGCGTCCTTCAAGCCAAGGCCAAACGTGCCCCCAGACCGGAGAACTGTGTCACCTGTGCCTCCGCCATAGCGGGGGTGCCCTTTCCGGTCGAGACGTTACAAGCCTGGTCCATGATCGGGAGCAGCGCTTGGAACGACGGACGGACCCGCCAAAAAGGAAGAATGGTCATCCCGTGCAACAGATCAACCGCAATGCTGTCTTTCTGCAAAAGCGATGTGAGTGATATATGTTTCGCGATTTATAATTTCTTGAGATGGCGACCAATTTAACCACTAGCTTGCGCGTAGCCACGCTAAATGTGAGGGGGCTGTCAACGCGTCGGAGACAACTGCAGCTGAACCGCATTCTGCTGGAAAATGAAATTGATGTGCCAGCAGTTCAAGAGAGCAAAATGGAAAGCGAACAACAAACAGAAAAAATGGCTGAAATATATCGTTCTAGATATAGTGTTTGCGTTTGTCATGCGGTTGGAAGATCGGGGAGATGTGTCATTTTCATTCGAAATTGCATAGAGTGTGTGCAGTCTGTGTTCTCGTGTGAGAGTGGTCGGCTTTTGATATGTGACTTCAGTTTTTCTGGATTGGACTGGAGAGTGATCTGCGTTTATGCCCCGACTAGAACGTTTGAGCGCGAAGAGTTCTTTCACTATATGAAATCCTTCTTAATACATGAGAGGCGTGTTTTCCTGCTTGGAGACTTCAACTGTGTCTCTAGACCGGAAGATAGAACAACAGACCGTGTCCTTCCTGACAAGAGTGCAGAGTTACTTATTGACATTGTTATTGAGGCAGAGCTGGAAGATGCTGGCTGTATAATGACGCATGAAGGCCAAGCAAAGTTTACGCACTTTCAAGGTAGCTGTCATGCAAGGTTCGACCGAATATATGTTCCCATTGATTGTGTGCCCTTGTGCTCGGAATATCAAACACTTCCCATGAGCTTTAGTGACCACTCCCTCGTAATGATTACTCTAGGCATGAAAAGTAAGGCAACAACGTTCAATTGGGAGCTATGGAAATTTAATGAAAAACTGCTGCAGGATGAAGAGTTTACCACTAAAGTTAAAGAATATATTAAGCATATGTTACAAAATGACTCTAAGTTTATACAAGCATGGGAGCAGTTTAAGTGCGAGATAAAGATAGCTGCTATTGACCGAGCATGCACTCTCCGACGTAAAGAAAGAGAACAAGAAAAAGAACTTCGTAGCACACTTGAATACATGCTTAGCATGGAGAGCGTTAAGCCTGGCTTGTTCGCCCAAGATATTAAAAAGATAAAAACCAAACTTGAGGGGATGGACGAAGAGAAGTATCGCGGTGCGGTGATAAGGGCACGCAGCGAAAAATTGTGGCTCGGAGAGACGCCCACGAAAAGGGCACTTAGTGACGAAAAAAGGTACGCAGTGTCAAAAGAGATAAAAGAAATCTGCTATCAGAACGTAGTTACCTCGGAAAAAAAAAAACGATTGAACGGGCGTTTGTAGAATTTTACAGCGAATTGTTTAGCCTGAAAACACCGGACATTGAACGCTTCAGAAAAGGCTTTCTGTCGCTGATGCCAAGAGTAGAAGACGAAGTGGCGCAGACACTTGAAGCAAGTATTACTTCTGAGGAAATTGAGGCCGCTATCGGGGAATTAAATTCCAGTAAGTCACCCGGACCAGATGGTCTTGGTGCTGCCATATACAAGGCCTTTCCAACTGAAATGGCTGTTTTACTGGAAAGAGTTATTAGTGAATGCTACGAAAAGAACTTACCTCCTCCGTCTTTTGGAATGTCACACATTGTATTAATCCCGAAAACAGATGACCATGTTAAGCTTCAGTCTGTAGCGTCTTACCGTCCTATAAGTCTAACGAATGTTGACTATAAAATTTACATGAAAGTATTAGGGCGACGACTCCAACGTGTAATTACTTCTCTTGTAGGCCCACATCAGACATGCGGTATAAAAGAAAGGACCATTTTTACTAACATACACGCAGCAAGGAGTGTACTAGAGTGTTGTGACGCGATGCATGACCGCGTAGCCATGATGCAATTAGACCTCCACAAAGCATTTGATAAAGTGGTACATGAAATTTTGTTCTCTGTTTTAGAGTACGTCAATGCTGGTTCCGTGATTACAAAGGGCGTGAAAATGGTTTACGAGTGCTGTTCAGCGAGACTGGTCGTGAATAAGCAGTTAACTGATCGTATACCTGTTCAGTCGTCAGTAAGGCAGGGCTGTCCTCTGTCTCCCCTTTTGTTTGCGCTTTATCTGGAGCCTTTCTGTCTAAGATTGCTTACAAGGCCAAACATACGCGGTTATAGATTTTTTCAAAGTGAAGTTCGGGTTTTGGCATACGCGGACGATATTGCGGTTTTTTGTACTGACCATGAGAGCGTGCAAGAAGTTGTAAAAGAAGCCACTGCTTTTTGCACTGCAAGTGGAAGTGAAATTAGTTGGGCAAAGTGTTTAGGATTTTGGCACGGAAACTGGCAATACGCGCCTGCATTATTCTCCAGTATGCAATGGACAACAACGCCAGGCAATTACCTTGGTGTGCCACTAAAGCATTACCGTGAACGCAAGGAATGTTGGGCCGGTGAAGTTGAGCAAGTGAAAACCCAAACAAACAAATGGGGAGGACATAACTTTTCTATGTTCGCAAGAGCTACCGTTTGCAATATGTTCCTAGTTGCAAAAATTTTTTACATGCTGCAAGCGTTATCTATGTCAAGAATCTCTGTTCAAAAACTGCATAGGGTATTTGCCACGTTTGTGTGGGCTTCAACATGGGAGCGTACCAGTCGATGCAATTTTTTTCATACGGTGCACAACGGTGGACTGGGCTTGTCACATTTATACTTAAAGCAGATTGTAACAAGGTTCTTTTTTTTTGCGCGAACAAAGCGTTGTTTTTCTTAGAACGGTAATCCAAGTGCGATTGCGGGATTCACTGCCGGAATATGTAGTTTCCACTATGTCTACAGGGACAATGGCTCTAAGTGCTTTTCTTCGCGAAGTTGTCGCGTCCTTCCAAATAGTGAAGGCGAGATTTTCGAATGAGCATATGTGTACTGTTACGCGAAAACGGCTGTACAAAGATTTATTGGAAACCTTTTTACCTGTGCCTCTTTATCACGCTGTATATGCTTTGGGTCCGGAGCGGGACGTGTTGAAGAGAGTGAAAAGAATGCCCATCAGATCATCCGCTAAATCTTTCTTTTTTCAATTGCATACCGGCACTCTTCCGGTGAAGCCATGGCTGGAAAGCAAAGGCCTTTTCGTGCCTTGGTCTGCTGACTGTTTAATTTGCAAGAAGCTGGAAACCATAGAGCATATTTTCCTTGATTGTCACGATGCGGTTTTTTTGTGGGACGTGCTACAGCGTACTATTAAAAAGGCCTTACCAATAACACCGTTTGGCATACGCTACCTTTCATGCGCCCAGCCAGGAGAAGTGCCCAGGGATTTATTAATGGTCTTGTGTATGCACAGCATACGGAGAACGCGGATGGATGTTCGCCATGAGCATGTTGTCGTACACCCAGCCCATCAATACTTTGTTAAAAGTGTAATGTACACGCGTGATGTTTTCGGAGGGCAATCTGAACCCCCAGATTGGCTGCCAGTCTTGGATAAGCTCATGTCACCTAATCCATTCTACCACAAGAAACCTGTAAGAAAGTGACTTGTGTTTTTAATTCCATGCGACTTTTCATCGTTCTTTGTAGTTGCCAAGTCGGTAATAAAGAAAAAAAAATTCTCGTTAGTATAGTGGCCAGTATCCCCGCCTGTCACGCGGGAGACCGGGGTTCGATTCCCCGACGGGGAGCTTAGTTTTTGTTTCTTTCTTGCATTTTGCGCCATTTCAGAACAGCGCTTGCCGTCTTTCTTGCACTTCCTCGTTAGTATAGTGGCCAGTATCCCCGCCTGTCACGCGAGAGACCGGGGTTCGATTCCCCGACGGGGAGCTTAGTTCTTGTTTCTTTCTTGCATTCTGCGCCATTTCAGAACAGCGCTTGCCGTCTTTCTTCCACCTCCTCGTTAGTATAGTGGCCAGTATCCCCGCCTGTCACGCGGGAGACCGGGGATCGATTCACCGACGGGGAGCTTAGTTTTCGTTTCTTTCTTGCATTTTGCGCCATTTCAGAACAGCGCTTGCCGTCTTTCTTCCACCTCCTCGTTAGTATAGTGGCCAGTATCCCCGCCTGTCACGCGGGAGACCGGGGTTCGATTCCCCGACGGGGAGCTTATGTTTTTGTTTCTTTCTTGCATTTTGTGCCATTTCAGAACAGCGCTTGCCGTCTTTCTTGCACCTCCTCGTTAGTATAGTGGCCAGTATCCCCGCCTGTCACGCGTGAGACCGGGGTTCAATTCCCCGACGGGGAGCTTAGTTTTTGTTTCTTTCTTGCATTTTGCGCCATTTCAGAACAGCGCTTGCCGTCTTCCTTACACCTCCTCGTTAGTATAGTGGCCAGTATCCCCGCCTGTCACGCGGGAGACCGGGGTTCGATTCCCCGACGGGGAGCTTAGATTTTGTTTCTTTCTTGCATTTTGCGCCATTTCAGAACAGCGCTTGCCGTCTTTCTTGCACCTCCTCGTTAGTATAGTGGCCAGTATCATTCTACTTCCGGCCACCGAGCGGGACGGTCGCAGAATCATGAGCTCCAGCGGAGCGGCGACAGCGGCCCTTGCCGGCCGCGGAAACAGGAATCTTGATACGGATGATAAGGACTATGAGTTGATTTTGCCGACGCTGCCTACAGGACGTGTTGTTTTAAACACCGTGTTTTTGCACGGCGACGTGCGCAATAGGCCGTACAAAGTGGAAGATTTTCGCGATGCCCTCGCCAACGTTGGTGCGCTCCCCGATGTTGTGGCGTTGGGGGCGTACCAGATTAACCACGTTTGGGCTGTCACGCTCAGCAGCGCTGAAGCAACGAAGAAGCTGGCTGCTTTGAAACAAGTAGAAGTAAAGGGACGTCGCTGCATCATCATAGACCCAGAGGACCAACAGGTGAAGCTGCGGCTGAACTGGATGTTGCACGGTGTGGCCGACGACGACATCCGGACGGCCTTTGCTGCTTTCGGTAACGTAACCGAGGTGACCCGGGAGCGGTGGCGCGTCCAAGGTGTCAAAGAGAAGGGGTCAACAACGAGAACAGTTCTCCTGAAACTGAAACCTGGTATTAAGACCGATGACCTACCTCACCAGCTGCGAGTCGCCGGTGAGCTGGCCCTCGTTGTGGTGCCTGGTCGGCCTATGCAGTGCCTGCGGTGCCGTGGTAGCGGTCACGTTAGACGAAAATGCAAGGTGCCCCGGTGTTCGAAATGCAGGCGTTACGGCCACGTCGACAGTGAGTGTGTCCGTACATATGTGGTGGCCAGGGGGCTCGCATCGACGGAGGAGATAGCTGAACACCAGATGGACGTATCAGAGGCGGAGGAAGCGGCGAAAGGAGTCGAGGAAGTAGGCAAGCCGGAAGCGACGACTGTCTCTTCTGGGACTTCTAGCAGAAACACAAACGTGTGAAGTGAGGCAGAGAGGCAACCTGAAGAAAAAGACTCGGCAGCGGACTGGGCTGATACTGAGGAGAAGGAAGATAGCTTTTTGGCAGCTATGGAACCCGTGATGATGGCCACGACGAGCAGCGAGGAGCAACAGCAACAGTGTAATGTTCGTGCGGGCAATGTCTCGGCCAAACGGCCTCACGCCCAGACTGGTGATGGAGAGGACAAAACAAAAGCGTCAAGCGTTGAGGAGCCGCCTACGAAAACGGTCCAGTCCCGGCGGTCCTCTCTCAGAGCGAAGCCGAACTTTCTGGGGGACAAGCGGGCCAGCGATAAGCCACCGCCGCTGCAAGACCATGCAGCCGCACAGGAGGGCTGCGGCGGAAACAAAGGAGTCTAGCCGGGTGCTAGACGCGAAAGGTGAGCGCAAATGCTCTCGGTCTCTTCACTCTATTTTAAAATGGATCCAACCCCTGCTCTGACATTCGGGTCGCTTAATGTTAGAGGGTTAGCAACGAAGAAAAAGCAGAGCCAGGTGTTGCGCCTTATAGCTTTATAGATGTGCTAGCCGTTCAAGAGGCCAAAGTCGATGGAGAGGAAGAGACCGGGAGCATGGTGCAGCGCTTCACGTCGAAGTATTATGCCGTTGTGAGCCATGCAGTCGGAACTTCTGCCGGGTGCGTCCTTCTTGTAAAAAAGTTGCCTGGACTTAACGTACAGACTTATGCTTCCGGAGAGACAGGGCGATACGTGATTTGTGATTTCGGTTTTGAGAATATAGAATGGCGGGTTATCTGTGTTTATGCACCTAATGAATTGGAGGATAGGTGTTCCTTTTTTGAGAGCCTGAAATATTACTGCTCTAGTGAGAAACAGATAGTGCTCATGGGCGATTTCAATTGTGTTCTGGCGGCTCGCGATAAAAGCAGCACCCGAGCCTTCAGGGACAGAAGTACAGACTTATTGTCACGGCTGATAGATGAATATGCATTAGATGATGTGGCGGAGTGTTTAGACGGTGAACGTAGTGTGCAATACACCCACTTTCAAGGTATTAGTCATGCTCGCCTCGACAGGATTTATATGTCACTGGACTTAATTCCAAAGTGTCAAAAATACCGAGTTTTACCAGTGGCCTTTTCAGATCATTGTGCAGTGATATGCACTCTAGGCAAAAGGAAGCGAGCCAGTGGATTTTCATGGGAGCTGTGGAAATTAAATTGTAAACTGCTAAAAGACCAAATTTTCACTGAGTATGTGACGGAAAAAATTACCAAAATAGTAAATGAGTGTCAAAACCAAATCGGGCTCCAGTGGGTACTAGCCAAAGAAAAATTTAAGAATTTAAGCGGTCTACTTTGCTAAAGCACCAGGAAAGATTACAGGAAAAACAGCTGAGAGATATACTTGAAAAATTGTTGGCGCAGGAATGTAAAACGCCTGGCATAGGTAAGGAAGATATTAAGAAAACAAAGCAAAAGCTTGACCTTATCGAGGAAGACCGATATCGAGGGGCGATAGTGAGGGCGAGAGCGGAAGAATTGGTTGCAGGGGAGACGCCCACTAAGCGGGCTTTAGAAATGGAAAAAGCGCACGCTCGACGCAACGAAATTCAGGAGATCGAAGGAGCGGGTGGGGTAGTGACCGATAGCGATCGCATCCATCATGCTTTCTTTGATTAGTATCAGGCGTTCTTCGCACAACATGAAGTTGACGTGCACAGATTTAAAGGCGAGTTTCTCGGCGCTATGCCTAGGCTCGATGAATCCTGGAAGGAAAGCTTGGAGAGGCGAATTAGTGAAAAAGAAGTTGAACGAGCAATAGAGAACTTGAACCCGGGAAAGTCTCCTGG
This sequence comes from Amblyomma maculatum, assembly GCF_055883805.1. Lineage (NCBI taxonomy): Eukaryota > Metazoa > Arthropoda > Arachnida > Ixodida > Ixodidae > Amblyomma > Amblyomma maculatum. Next base: position 99,227,723 of record NC_139352.1, read on the forward strand.
CCCAGATGGGTTAAGTGCAGCTTTTTACAAAGCGTTTAAAACAGAATTAACCCCACTTTTGACTTTGCTGTTTAATGATGCCTATGATCGTAAGGAGTTGCCCCCGTCTTACGGTGCGGCCCATACAGTCCTCATCGCTAAAACAGATGATCCTATAAAACTCAGACAGGTTACTGCATATAGGCCGATCTCACTAACGAACGTCGATTATAAAATATTCATGAAAGTGTTGGCGGCGAGGCTTCAGAGCGTTATTAAAGAAATTGTTGGCCCTCATCAAACATGTGGCATAAAGAACAGGTCTATTGCTTACAATATTCATAAAGCAAGGTGTGTGCTGGAGTGTAGCGGCGTCACTGGGGTACCTGTGGCATTTCTCCAGCTAGATCTTGAAAAAGCGTTTGACTGTGTTGCTCATGAGATTTTGTTTTCTATCTTAGATCATATCAATGTAGGTTCTAATATTACTGAGGGTGTGGCCATGGCGTACCGACACTGCACTACAAAGTTAATTGTTATTAAATCGTTGGGGGCCCCCATTAACGTGGAACGTTCGGTGCGTCAGGGTTGCCCCCTCAGTCCGCTCTTGTTTTGTATGTATGTTGAAACTTTGTGCTTGCACATAATACAGAATAATGCTGTTCATGGTTTTCGGCTGCATGAAGCGGAAGTGAAAGTCGTAGCATATGCAGATGATGTAGCAATTTTCTGTGTCACAAAGGATAGCATTAGCGGTGCGGTAGAAGGTGTTAAAAGATTTAGTTTGGTCACGGGAAGCAAGGTTAACTGGGGAAAGTGCGTGGGGTTCTGGCACGGAGAATGGTCGGATACTCCTCACACTTTCGCTAATGTGACCTGGTGTACGACCCCTGTAAAGTACCTTGGAGTCCCGTTGGAATTTTACAGAGATACTGAACAGTATTGGAAGGTGCAGGCACAAGAGACACAAGAAAAAGCAGAAAAGTGGAAAGGTACTCATTTATCCGTGTTTGCAAGAGCCACTGTGTGTAACCTGTTTTTTATTAGTAAACTGTGGTATGTGATGCAAGTGCTCCACTGCTCGCGAATTAACATACAAAAGGTACATCGTATTTTTGTGGTTTTTGTATGGGCCTCTAGCTGGGAAAGGTGCATGCGGACAAACTTGTTCAGACGGGACAAAGACGGAGGCCTAGGGCTGGGACACTTATTTGTGAGGCAACTGGTAAACAGATTTTTGTTTTTCCGTGATGTTGAAGATCCTTTCCTGCGCACAGTGTGCCAAGTAAGGCTAGGGCGAGCCTTGCCAGAGTATGTAGTTGCAACAAAATGCATGACAGGAGGCATTTTTGGTTATTTCCGAGAGATAGTAACCAGCGTCAGATTCTTAACTACTCGGTTTTCAAGGGAATATTTGAGCAGCGTAACAAGGAAAACGTTGTACAGAGATGTGTGCGATGATATCTTTCCGGTGCCGTTGTACAGGGCCTTGTACTGTGGAGGCCCCGGCGGTAATGTGTTGCAAAGGGTTAAAAAAATGAATGTATCGCCGGAAGTCAAGAGTTTTTTCTTTAAAGTGCACACTGAAACTTTACCCGTCAAATCTTTTTTGGAAGAAAAAGAGATGTTTCTACCGTGGGGACCAAACTGCTTAATCTGCAAGCAGCCGGAGACCATAGACCATGTTTTTTTGCACTGTTGGGTAGGGGTTTATTTTTGGGACGTGCTACAGAGGACCATGAAGAAACAGCTCCCGTTGCATTCACACGGAATTAGGTACTTGCCAACAAAAAATGAGGGTGGGATCCCGTTCGATTTAGTCATGCTGGTGGGCCTCCACAGTATATGGCGCTCTCATATGGCCGGGTACTACTGTGACCCCGAAGCGCGTCCAGCGCGTATATATTTTCGAGAGAGCATCTGCAAGTTTGTAGAAATACAGAAGATACGGAATCCTGTCCCTGAGTGGCTCTCAAGGCTAATGCCTTTGACAACACTCAGAGAATTTTAATGTGACAAAGCCTGGTCCTCTCTTGGGGATTTCGCTTCTTGTATAACTGTGTACATATTTTGTGTTTTTTTGTCTTTGTTTTGTGAAAGCCGAGGACCTGCAATAAAGAAAAAAAAAGTTGGTATAGTGGCCAGTATCCCCGCCTGTCACGCGGGAGACCGGGGTTCGATTCCCCGACGGGGAGCTTAGTTTTTGTTTCTGCTTTGCATTCTGCGCTATTTCAGAACAGCGCTTGCCGTCTTCCCTGCGCCTCCACGCTCTTGGTTCCCAAGACTGATGAGCCAGCCATGCTTTTAAAAGTTACAAGCTATAGACCGATCACGTTAACAAATGTTAATTATAAAATTCTGATGAAGGTGTTACCAAAGAGATTGCAATAGATTATAAAAGATATTGTTGGACCTCATCAAACATGTGGAATTAAGACCAGAAGCATATTTAATAATATTGTTACGGACGACAAGGAAGAAGAAGCGGGCAGTGGCGCGGGCAGGAGCGCTCGCGCTAGGCCCACGAACATTCATTAAACGTCATGTACCATCGTCATCGGTCATGTTCTGTCTCCTGTCTTCATCGGCTTGCCGCTTCGTAACAATATTCATGTAGTGCGTAGTGTGTTCGAGTGCTGCGATGCCCTAACCAGGATAGCCATGGTTCAAGTTGATTTTGAAAAAGCATTTGATCGTGTGTCTGATGCAATATTGTACTGTTCGTTGGGACATATTGGTGTTGATGCCGTTGTACTGAAAGGAGTTAAAATGGCTTATTCATGTTCTACACGCCTTATGATTAACTGTGTTATCTGAAAGAATTGATGTAAGAGCATCTGTGCGGCAGGGATGTCCACTGTCTCCTCTCCTCTTTGCTATATATTTGGAACCATTGTGTAGAATACCTGTTAACGAATACATCCGTGGTTTTAAGCTGGGAGTATGTGAAGTGAAAATATTGGCATACGCAGATGATGTGGCGCTTTTTTTTGAAGACCGCGAAAGCGTTTCGGAAGCTTTGAAAGTAACACAAAGGTATTGCAGGCAGACTGGTAGTGCTGTTCCCCGTGCCAGACTGGAGTCTGGCACGGGGAATGGGAAGAAAAACCGGGAATATTCTGTGGAGTAAGATATGCTACAAAGCCCGGAGTTTATTTTGGAGTCCCTTTGGACAAATACGGGGAAAATACGAATTACTGGAATGAAAAAGCGGAAAAATACGGGAAAGGACGAAATGATGGATGGGACGTAACCTCTCTATTTTCGCCCGTGCGACTGTATGCAATACCTTTTTGGTGGCAAGAATAATGTATTTACTTCAAGTATTGCATTGTGCTCGAATACAAAGGTTCCATCGTGTATTTTGCGGTCTTTATTTGGTCGTCCAACTGGGAACGAATTAGCAGAGATAATCTCTTTCGGCGAGTTAAAAACGGAGGGTTGTCTCTAATGCATCTATATGTGCGGCAGATGGTTTTAAGGTTTTGTTTCCTACGTGACCAAAAAGATGCATTCCTGAGAACCTTTATGCAAATCATGCTATCCGGTGCAATTCCAGAGTTTATAGTCTCTTCATGCTCTGCTCTGGGATACACTGTGTCACGCTTCTCGCGAGAAGTGGTGTGGTCGTTCAGGTTGCTGCGCGTGCGGCACTCTGTAGAGTATTTAGCGACGGTACCACCTAAGCGGCTGTACAAGGATCTTATTTCACAATTTTTCCCAGCTCCATTGTACAGAACCTTATTTTGTGAAGGCCCAGGGAAAGACGCACTCAAGCGAGTTAAGAACATGACTGTTGCACTGGGCGTAAAAACATTATTTCTTAAATTGCATACAGGAACCCTCCCAGTCAAAACATGGATGGAAGAAAAGGGCCTTTTTGTACCTTGGGGCTCAAACTGTCTACTATGTAGGAAACCTGAAACAGTTGAGCACGTGTTCCTGGATTCTTGGGATGCGGTGTTTTACTGGGATGTGTTACAAAGGACACTTAAAAAGACCTGCCATTGACGCCGCGTGGAATTCGGTACTTGACAACTGTTAATAATGATTTTCAGTATGACCTCATCATGCTATTGGGCCTTCACAGTATTTGGAGGAGTAGGATGGCTTATAGACACTGTGATGTCGATGCACGATCTGTATGTGATTATTTTGTTGAACAAGTGTATAAACTAAAAGAAATTTTGAAGCAGCAAGACGTTGCGGAGGAGGTCTTGAGTAGGATGGGCGAACTTGTGGTAATGAAAGTCCATTAGACACGGTTTTCAGCCAAGGGGCATGGCAACCACTATCTTTGATGTATTTGTACCAATTCATGCAATAAAGAAAAAAAAGGTATAGTGGACAGTATCCCTGCCTGTCACGCGGGTGACCGGGGTTTGATTTCCCGTCGGGGAGCTTCGTTTTTCTTTCTTTTCTTCTGTGACGTTCTACAACGAACAATTGAAAAATACCTACCTACCCGTGGATGCATTCGGAATTCGATTTTTACCGATTCAATATTATGATGGGCTACCGCTTGACATGATCATCTGCATTTTATCTGGCGATACAGAATAGCTTTCAGGCATGCAGACGTTGATGCGAGGAAAATACGGGAGTATTTTCGCGAAGCCGTTGCCAGTGTTTTTTGCCAGTTTTAAAAACGCAAGATGAAGTGCCTAGGTGGCTTCCGAGAATTAAAGTGTTGCTGCAAATGACTGAGTTATAATCGATCACCCAGCCCAATTAGCGAGATTGTAACCCATGTTGTGTATTTGTCGCGTATTATTCTGTGTGTGTGTGTGTGTGGAGTAATATACTTTACGTGTAAAGTCTGATAATAAATTAGGCATTAAGAAAAAAAATATTTCTGTATAGTGGCCAGCATCACCGCCTTCGACGCGGGAGACGCGGGTTCGACTCCCGGACGCGGAGCTTAGTTTTTATTTCTATTTTAGCCTTCTGTGTCATCTCTGTTCAATGGTTTGCCGGCTTCCCTGCGCCTCCTCGTTAGTATCGTGGAGGAGGAAGAAGAAGAAGCCGTTCTGTGCGGCTGTTCTTTAGAATGCCCCATTCTGGAAACAGCGCATCGGCCGTTGACCGATATTTTTCGACTTCTCAAGATTCTAGACTCGTGCAAAGTTATCCTTTCACGCCTGCCCATCGTAGATGTTATCCTTAATACCGCTTTCCTGTATGCTGACCTTAAGGATTGCCCGTACCCAGCACCTGACGTTCGAGACGGACTCGCACAGATTTTGGACCTCAAGAAATATTGTGCATTTGTAAATACCAAGTAAGCCACGTGTGGATGGTTACCTACTAGGGTAGTTCTTCTTAGCAGAAGCTAGTTAACAAAGCAAAGTTCCTTTGAAAGGACTGAAGTGCATGGTGTCCGACCCGGATACAAAGAATGTCAAGGTTAAGCTCCTTTGGCATCCCCGCTATTGGAGCACCGGAGGATTGTGGAAGCGCTTGCCTTTTGGAACGATTGAATTTGTGGAGCGTGAGAAGTGGCGGTGCCCAGAGATGGAGCATATAGAAACGGATATCTCCGTCACGCTCAAGGCGTGAGTGTCAGCAAGCGCACTTCCTCGCACTGTTAATGCTAAAGGGGTGCAGGCATTAGTTTAGTTTATCCCATGGATACCTCCACTATGTCTTCGATGCAGTCGGGTTGGACATGTAGGGCGCCAGTGCCGGCGCCTTGGGGTAGGTTTGTTTTCCTCTCACGCAATAACTTGAAGGATTGAAAACAAAAGAAGCAAGTAGAATTTTTTCTTCGCTCGAAAACATTTTTTCAGTGTATTGAAAACTCTTCATGCTCCACAAAATTTATATTACACTACAGATTATACAGCTCAATTGGTCGAAAAGCCGTCGGCATAGTGCTAGTAGTGGACACCGCGTGTCAGGAATAATCCGGGGTCTCGTAAACATGGTGTCATAATGATTTGTGGTTATGGATTGATTATTTATTATATGTGATAGATGATGACCTGTAACGAAGCCACTGTAATTGATTAATTAATTAATTAGAATATTAAAAATGAAAAAAGTTTTAAATTGCTTTTCAAAGGTCTCAAAATGTTCAGAACGAAAAGCCAATCCTTGATGATGCTGATTGCAAACATTTAGAATGCGTAATTAAAAAAATTATATGTGCAAACGATTGAAAAATGTGTAATTTGAAAAATGGTGTTTCAAAGGTGCCAAAATGCTCTGAATGAGAAGCCAATGTTTGCGGAGGCTAACTGAAAATTTAGAGACGTAACTAATCTATAAAATAATGCCAATAATTAAGAAAAAAAAGAAAATTGCTTTTAAATGTGTCCAACTGCTCAGAATGGAAAGCCAACGTTTTCGTCTGCTAAGTATTGATGTATAGAAAATTGAGTAAAAAAAATTACAAACTGAAAAACGTCATCCATGTTTGTGAAACACTGTCGCATCATACCATTAACGCCGGAGCTTAATGTCCCCTCATTTTTTTTGTTTTGCAGGAATCCAAACTCTATTTCGCTATATTCTGGCTGGAAATATTTTCCGGTGTAAACTTTAGCGATCATAGCAAAAATAATCTCTACTCCTTTGTCTCCATATACTAAACCATCATGTACGAAAACTTTGTTTAAAAAAAAAAGGTATTCGTAAATTTGTGGCGTAGTGAATGAATAATCGTAAGCTGACTGGTATTTTTCGCCGAAAGATCTGGATCATGAGAATGCAGCGGCCATTTCTCCCAAGCAGTTAATATTCCTCGAAACTGTTGATAAATCCATGACCAAAGGAAAAATAAAATGAGTAAAGGAGATGGAGTGCCAAAATTATTATACGTAACAGCCGTAGGAGAGAATTACGAGAGAAAAGAAAAATAAAAGAAGAAAGAAATAAGCGATTCTCAAAATTCAATGCATGCATAAATTTTTATTCAATGACGCCAATAGCGGATAAACTTTATTGGCTGGTTATAGATGGCGCCACAGCTTTCAGCAAATATGGAAAGTAGGCTATAAGAAAGTAATCATGGTATTCATCTGTCGTATAGATTAGGCTGAAAGTCGTATAACAGCACCTCCGCGTTTTAATGTATACGCTGACGAATTTGTACTGCTGGGGTATAGCTAATAACACTTGGAAACTCTAGTTAATTCTTGTGGAGACCAAGAGGACACTAGGCTTCAGTTTTAGCGCAATTGACTCCGGTTTGATGTTCAATGATTCTACCAATCATGTACAAGGTCATGAAATACCCAGAGTGGGAGAATATAAATATGTCGTGGTGTGGATAAACAAAGGATTGGGATACGCAAAAAGGACAAAAAACGAACAGTACGTTATCACAAAAGGGCGAAGAGATAAAGGGATAATGAAACATTGGGCATTGAGGGGATAAAAAAGGTGTGAGGTGCTGAGGTGCATAAGGTGCATTTAGAAAGAATTTATGATGCCAGGGCTTACTTTCGTGATTGCGGTTTTGGTCTTCAAGTAAGAAGCACTGTAGAAATCAATCAGAGGGCTGTTCGACGATTAGCACTGTGTGCCACTGCAAAACCATCAACAAGGCAGTAGAAGGTAACATGGACTGGGCATCTGTCGAAATGAGGCAAGCTCGCAGGAAAATATAAAAAAGCCTAAGGAATATGAACAGTAAGAAATAGGCAGCTGGATTATCTATATGCCTGTACCTAAAAAGCGTTTACTCTGCATGGAGGAAAAGAACTAGGAAACTAACCAGTAAGTATGCAGGGTACAAGGGTAGAGACTTAAAGAGCGTCAAACGGTAGGTGAAAGATACAGACGATAAAAATTGGATATATTCTTTGGAAAAGGAACAGAATGTAGAAATATGTTAAACCTCGAAAACGTAGATAAGGAAGGAATCTTTCCTTGATAACTCGATAGGCAGTCCTTTTTGAAGTTAGAGCAGGGTTCCTTAGAACATGAAGCTACAAAAAGAAATTTAACAAATAATACGACAAATTTTCGGTGTGGTAAATTCATAGAAATAACTGAACGATTTGCACTTGAATGCAAAGATATCCATCCGGATCTCGATGCAGGCGCAGTCACTCTCCTTAGTATTTAGAGACTTTAATGGCAGGGTGAAAAATGTGTGGTGCAAGTTAGCAAATAGTGAATAGTGGCTGAAAGTAAAAGAATAACGCAGGCGTAGAGCTGACAATTTCCTAACTAAAGTAGTGAAATAATTGAGTGGTTTATAACGGCATTCATGATCTAAGAAAAAAACAAGCCGAGCATTGTAGAAACTGCCAACAACACGTTTCAAAGTGGACGTTGTTATAATTCATCCATCCACCGAGAAAGTTGTGCTAAAACTAGTTACTCCTTGAAGCGGAGTTAGAAGTCTGAAATAGGCTACCCTTCCAGATTTTTAAGAGGCTGGTCCTTAAAACCAGTGTGCACGCTCTCCGGTAAATAGTCATGAATAAATGTTTTTCCACCCCCCCCCCTCCCCCAAACAACTGGTCATCGCTCGCGCCAAGATTGCTTCAAGACACGCTCCGCGCAAGTTAAACAGTCATCCCTGCACTTCCTCTCCTTGATCAATCACTGAGGGCCCCTAGCATCTACTTAGCTGGAGCAGAAGGATGTTCTAGGTTCATTAGGGAACGATTCTCGATATTTAGGGAGGCTGTGCACGCTGCATTATCTGAGTCAATTATTGCAGCTCTGAAAATTTTATTGCGACAGTAATACTGTGCCAGGTTTCGAGCCGTCTCGTATCCCCGGCGGACGCCACGCTTGACCTTGAAAAGCCGATGAGGAGGAGAAGAAGACAAAGAAGGAGAAGAAGGCTGATAACTTACGTTTTGGCGTCATACCCGTAAAGCATGAGCTTAAGTGTACCGAATAATGCAGCACCTTACACTGAGAAGGCGTGACAGGGGAATAATGTAGCAGGCAAAAGAAGCTTCCCCCGTTTCTATCGCAATTAAACTAGGTTTAACCAGAGTTAAATCAGAACCATTTTTTTTTATGGAAGGCATCGACAATTATTGCCAAGGTTAAGACAAAGAGGAAGAAGGGCAAATGGATTATGACTTCATGAAGAAGAAAACTGCACGGCGGTACAGTGGTTTCCAAACGACGGGCAGTTCAAGCAAGGCGTCATCGTAACCGGCGAAGAGCTCCCCAGCGTCGTTATCAGGTTCGTTTTGGCGGATGTTTTCATGCCCGCTGTTTGGGAACACGAACTCCAGCTTTGAAATGGACCACAGGGTGAAGTGGGAATCGTATCCAGCATTTCCGGGGCTCGAGGCAGTTAGTGACGATATATCAGGGGCATTTCCTCAAAGCACCGAGGAATAACCACTTTAAGCGTCACTCAACTATTTTGCACACTGCGCTTAATATAAATTTATTGGGGGACACACAAGCTCCGCTTTTAAGAATATGACGCTATAGCATAGGCTACCAGCCCTCTTATAGAGCCCTACTTTAACCAAGCCGTATGAGCGTACCTGCATGGACTAGGAGTGACGTGGATGCAAGGATCCTGGCATGCTGATTTTGGAACCACCCTCCAATATGAAAGGAGAGGCCCTAGTTGGCAGGCCCTGCCAGATGTGAAATCAGGCAACCATACAGTGGTGAGCAGCCTTGTCCAGAGAGCGCCGACGGTGCTCCGCGGTAAGGTCATTGGAACTCTTCGCTGGGCGCGCCATCTAACATTAGGTCATGGATTTCAGTTATGCGTCCTGTGCGCAAGCGCAGCCAAAACAGAACAGTGCCTGCTCGTGGGTTCTTGGCCTCATTTCCCGTCAGTGCTTGCGCTTTGTGCCGCCTGGTAGGCGCTTAATGTTACCATCGCGTTTCGCGAGAATTACGAAGCGGCTAGGCAAGTGCAATGTGATATCGGGTAATCGCTGGGTTCAAAAGCAATTGCAAGTTATACCGGATGATCGTGCGTTTCACACAAGCATCAGGCTAAGAGTGCTAGAACTGGGCCTTGTTGGTTGTTTGGTGCCTGTTCTCGTCCTGCGGTGCAGGCGTATTGTTTGATGGCGAGTTTTTTAGGCGGGCTATCAGCTGTAATGGACACATCATTTCGTATCCGTACCGATGTAGGAACTTGACTTCCTCCACGATAAAGCACAGGGGCGGCGAGTGGTGCGTATGCAGTAACGCGCATTAATTCCCTATCAATCTCGCTTGCTTGCCTGACCGTCTTGTTACACTCGAGAAACATGGCGGCATCGCGACGCTCTGGCGACCGTCATAATCGTCATTATCATCATCAGCCTGAATATACCCACTGCAGGGCTAATGCTTCTCCAATGTTCCTCCGCCACATCCTCAGAAATGCAGCCAATGCGACCCTAGCGACATGAAAGGTACTCTCAGAGAGGGGGCTGGGCAATGAAGCGATGAGCAGGCATCCATCTGATTTGCCACCCATGCGAACGAGACGCACAGCTCAAACAAAGAGCTTATCGTTAGATGTCGCTGACTTACTCCGTAGAGCGCCGTAGACGCGCTCTAGATAAGGCTGCTCACCAGTGTACATCCAGTCAGTGCACGGTCACGTCAGGTGCCAGCTACTCTCTGCCAGCGCCATGGTAGTGATTTTTCGCTCACAACGCCGACGCCGGTCGTTGGTGCCAGATTTTCGGTGAACGGGGCCTTTAACCTTATGGCGTTATTTGGTATTCGGTTGGTCTTTTAATCCAACAGCTGTAAGCCCCCGTTCTCCGAAAATTCGCTGCCGCTGTTGACATTGTGAGCGAGAAATCATGAACATGGTTCATGGAGGCGGTAGCTGACATTGCCGCGCCCCAATTGAACGTAGGGTTGTGTGACGTTACGTTCGGCAGGGGCTGCGAACTCTAGCCTCTGCTTTCACACGGGAGGGTGACATCAGAATCAGACTGCCAGGACCCTTGCATTCGAGTTACCCCTATAGGCTACCCAGGCACATTCATAGGGCTTGGTTTAAGCTGGGCATTATATGCGGGTTGGTAGCCTTTTTGGTGCAATTGGTGAGTTATGGCGATAATATTGCTAGCGGTCGTAACACAGATATTTCGGTAATGAATACTTTAATTTTGTCGAGAGCGAAAGTAATAATATTGACGGTGTCGATACACAGTGACGCTTCTTTGACACAGATACAACTTCAACTGAGGGAACGTTTGACGATTGGACAAATAGCAAATTCACTGGAAATTGTGTCCATTACGCAGGGTATTTTATCGCATTGTTGCATTCTATGTTATGTCAATCCAACATGTTTGTTCTGCACAAATGCACTGCGAAACAAAGGACACAAAAAGCGACAACAGAGGTGGGGGCTACTTCTTTGAATCAGTTTCACGGCCTATACACGAGGACAGCTACCTGTCGCTATGCAGTCAAAGTTAGGCGAGAAAGAATGAATCAACATGACCAGTCGCTCCTCGCTGTTGGAGGTTGCCTGCGGGTGGAGAGAAAGCGCGGTATAGAGCGGGCTCACGAGAAAAGCGTGATAGTCGATGTGCATGGTGGCAAAAGCATATCTCCTTTCTCTGCCTGCTGCTAGTTTCTTAGCTGCTAACTATATTTCTGCGAGCGCTCACGCTGTCTTAGCCATGGAATAGACGCCGTCAACTTTATCAAAAACGTGTTACAACGACCAGGAAGCCATGAAAAGCGATCATCCGCGACTTTATAGTAATACGCTCATGTAGGCTCCTTCGATTGGTCCTGCCGCACGTCGTCGATGGGCGAGTGAAATAGGAAAGCGAAAGACTGGGAAAATTGATTTGAGGGTAATTTTAAGTTTGCTTGTGTTTTTGAAATTCATACGTCAATATCTTTCGTTTTAGTGTACCGGTTACTGTAACTGTCTTTATTTCAGTATCGTTACATAATGAATTCATCTAGAGCATAGTAGACAAGCGTTGGAGGGCCCCTTTAAAAGAGGTTAAGTGTCCGCCATAACTATTTGCTATAACCTTAGTTGCAATTATTTTTATACATTTTTGTTATGACAAATCTATGCATAATATCGTACTCTCAACTTTATTATACAGTGTTCAGTACATTAACTGTACAATGCATATTTTTGTAACCACACTTGTACTACCGTGCTGAAGTCAGCACGTCGTGATTGCTGTACTTATGAATAAATACATAAATACGCAGAGATCTTTGCTCAAAATTGTAACAGCGTACCAAAGCACTATTAAACAGGTTCTGCTCTTTTGCCGTCTAAATTTGTATGGGGGCCTGAACGAGGCAAACGTTTGTCACAAGTGAAATATCTGTTTTCACACAAAAAGCACAGCTTGTGGGATCTTAAAGCTGATGTTGGTGCCTCAGAATTTAGACAAGCCTGTAAGAAAAAAATATGAGGCACTGTATGGTGCGTATGCGGCAGTGGCGCTTTATGCCTTGCGCCGCGTGGCATGTTTAGTTGGAAAAATTTTGAGTGATGTTGGATTATGGCTCCAATAGGGATAATTACGATGGATAAAGTCTAATTAGGGTTCGAAAAAATTACACTGAAAGGAAATTAGGATTGGTTTGAGTAAGGGACTAATAGGATTCAATACTTTTGATTAATTGCGATTGCGTTGGATGAGGGTTGATTAAGCGGGCTGAGGTGGTTTTGAATTTGAAAAGGGCAGAATACGTTTGATACTAGCAATTACTTTGGATTCAAATGGATTACGTTGAATTACGAGCCATTAAGTGTGACTACATTGGTTAATGTGGAATTGGGTTATAATGTATTATATGTTGATAAGGGTGATCACTTCATATTAAGGTGGATTAAACTGGCATCAGGTGAATTGGTTTTGCATTCATGGTATATAAGCAGTGATGAATGTCCCTTTCGTTTGAGGCATATATTAATCAATTTTGAATTAAATGAGAAGAGAGCGTACGCACATGAATAAGGAACACAGCCTTAAGGGCAATAATTAGGTTTTCCCCAATATATATTTAAAAGCTTAGCGACTGTAGCGCAATCGTCGTGACAGAAGCCCTGGGACTATTTCGTTCCATTAAAGGGGAAAGAACTTGGTCCAGGTCCCACGTGAACTCATTGTCAGGTTTTGACTGAGCAATTTAAAGGCTCGAGGCACGCCTTTAAATTAGTGCTCACTGATATCCAGGAACACCTGAAAGCTCTTCGGCTGTGATGGTAAAATTCACGGAGCGGCATCAGAAATACGTTCATGCAACGTGGAATGCTTGATAGTCAATGCTGCTAGGCGATGAAAGTGCGCGCTGAATGATATATTATGGCGAAGTGACATGGACACTGAAGTGATATGACACAGGACAAGACCTAGACTCGATGGCGTATGTCAAGGAAGCAAATATTGAACTGAGAAGTGTGAAAGGAGAGGAGGCATTAGGGCGCCGAAAAGTGGTGAAGTGAAAGCTCTTATGCATGGCGCACGAAACACCTGACGCTGTCAAACTAATTATTTCTTTAGCCCCCAGTTTTTTCAATGTTGCAGTTGTGATGGCGTCGAAGAGGCTGTAGGATCCACTGCGGATATGAGGCTGCCTCGAGACCAGCCTGCTGCAAGCTGGGAAGTTTGAGCGGCTCCTGGAAGGCTATGAGTGTGAGTATAATATTTTGCTAATTAGAACGTGTGGTAGCCCATTCCTCGTGACTACAAAAGAGTAGTTTAGGTAATATTTCTATAGTTCTTGTTAACTATTTCTTTGTTAGCTTTTTCTTTTATACAGCGCTAGCTGTGGGGTCTCCACTACAGCGCAAGGCCGTTGTCTGTGACATTTCGAGGCTACGTCTGTCCCTTTGATCTTGAAATGACTTTGAAAGAAATTATCATCACTACATTCGGACTAGGTTTTGATCCCACGACTAAGCGAGCAGCTCAGCTGGGCCGGTCACAGCACGAGAGCATTACGTTATTACCGCAACCGATCCCC